>NC_044327.1:16862167-17165197 GCF_007399415.2 Gopherus evgoodei | reverse complement strand
TTGGATTGGCCACTGAAAAGTCTGGCCTCCAATCACTCGTATTTATGTGGTCTTGGCATTTATCTGGCCCTGGACATCTGTGTGTCTCTCACATGTTTAAAAATATAAATAACAATCTCTCTTTTTCTTCCCAGCCTATAGAGGAAATAACTTGATTCACTACAGGGAGATGTTTTGTTTTGATGGCATTGTCTCGCTCTGTGGCACATGAGTCCTCACTGGTGCAGGGCAATGTAATTTTCCATCTCCCTGCCTGTCTGTCTGTCTCTCTCTCTCTCCCCAGATGTGGAATGCACAGTGGAGAAAAGTTCTTTGCCCAAAGCTGGTGCAGATGATTTGTGCCAGACAGTGCCAGCAGATTCATCTCTGGACGTTAAATGCCCTGTTTGCTTGGAAAGATTTGACAATATGTTTTGCTTAAACCCTTGCTTACATAAGTCCTGCTTTTCTTCTATCCAAGCATGGTCAGAAGCCAAAGCAGAGTGCCCACTCTGCAAGCAGCCTGGCCAATCTGTGTTTCACAGTGCAGGGGCTGGAGAAGATTCTAAGGAGTATGTCTCGATGCCTTCAGAAAATCACGTTTTGTCTAAACCTGGTCTGTGGGGACTTCCCTATCCCACCTCAAGAGAACCTGATACAGCAGTTTCTTTTTGCAAGAGTTCCTCATCTCGACAGACTGATGATATGACATCAAATATTCGGTTTTCTGATCAACGAATACATCCAGGAGTTCACGAAATTCATGAAGTGATGGGATTGTTTGCAATAAGGAGACAGCTTAGTGCAGATAGAACATACCTGGGACCAAGTCAGAAAGAGTCTGCATTTGATTTCATCCCAGTTTTGCAGCGCTTTGGAGTACAGGTTCAAGAGGCTCATCCTCACAGAGGCTTTTCAGCCAGGTCTCAGATGCCAAGCCTAATGAACATGATGGTGGTGCTTGTTTCTTCTGGTGTTTTACTATTTGTTTGTTTTTATTTGTATTTAAGTGTTATTCTGTTACATGAATAAAACACAGTTGGGTTTCTCAGTAGTCTGGGAATTAAAGTGTGTGCGTGTGTGGGAGGAGGGGAAAGCGAAGATAAAGTCTTTTGGGAACAAAATCACAAGGATGGTTATTCTGAAGCCAACAGACTCAGGGTATCTCTAGTTCCAAACCTACCACAGACTTAAACCTTTATGCAGCCAAAGGTTTCTCCTTCCCAGAAGAGAACAATGAGATGATCACTCCAAAGATATAAGCTTCTGGTGGTGCAGCTCACAAGCACACATGCATGCAGAAGTCTGGACATACACATAGGTACACGTGTAGCCACATGGTCATGAAGGTGCTTCTATGAAGAAAACATTGCAGTGTAACCTCAGGCAGCCATTGTTATGCTGGGTACAGCTAAAGAGTTGGAGAGATGCAGGCATTTTAATCCCTTTCCTGCCAAAAAAACCCACCACCACCATTTAGAATGAGAGAACTACTCCCAAAGCTCACATCAGTGAGGCCTTATCATATATGACTTCTCTGATTAGCCCCAAACTTCTGCTCTTGATGCCTAGTCAGGGTATTTCCACTGGCATTTGCTAATGGGAAGCAAGACAAAGTTTCCAAAAACCCCTTTGGTCTAAAAAAGGGAATACACCTGCTGGAATCACAAATGGCTTGTTGGCTGGCAGAGAGCAGCAGCTGACCAGTCTGCAGCTGCTCATCTCCATCGTCTCCAGCAGGTGTTAATTGCAGGTGGCAGGAATTCCAAGAAGGTATCGGGTAGCTTGGCTCACACACTCAGATAATCCGTCGGCCTCTCTCTTTTACACATAATCATTGACCAAGAGTTCCCTGGATTTTACACTGTTGCTCATGATCACTGGAACGATCATCTCTAGAGCTGTAATGACTCCTGGGCCCAGATGCAAGTGGGCCCAGGTTTAGGGACACGCCTCTACTGCAAATGACTTTTTTCACAGCTTCGCCATTGCAGTGTGTAACGTAACTGATACTCTGTGCCAAGGATGCCCTGCCCACCACCAGATGAAGAATAACTACAAGATATGAGGGATTTTTTAAAAAATAAAATATTTATTAGAACACCACAAGAGCAAATGACTAACCCTGCATGCCAACAATCCCCCAAAGTGAACACGTACCATCTGTAATCTGCATCTACAGATTAAGGGGAGAACTTTGTACCCACCCCATAAATTGGAGTCTTTACTTGAAAGATGCCCCCTTCAGGGCTTCTATTCCCTGCCCCCCACCATTTAATCCTCTCCACAGTTGCTAATTGCCTGACTTTTCCTCTCTACTGTTCTCCATCTCAGAAGTGAGGTATTTAAGGGCGCTAGATGCCTCCTCCCTTCTTGGATTTCTCATCATTTTGCTATAAGAAGAGACAGCAAAGCCGTTCTCATCTACTGAGATCAGATTATGATATGGAAGGTGTGAGGGGCATATTCCTTCCCTCACTCTTCTGAAGAACTAGCCCCCGTTCCATGAGCTACAAGTCCCTTTTGTGAGGAAAGAGGGTAAACTTACATTGGGACCAATTTTATGGCCTATGGCCCTAAAAGTGGGCTGTCAGGAACAGTGAGGATGAAGGCAGAGACTCTTGTGGTAAAGAATGAGTGAAAAATGTCTAGCCTTGCTTTCCATGACCACTGCAGAGAAGTTAGTTCCTCTTCTGAACAAGGAATAGCTGCTTTGTCTGTGAACCCTGGAGAGATCACAGAAGCAAATTTTGGTTGGACTGAGTCCACAGTATTCTTGCTTCTTCAAAGTATTTTCAGGAAATTATATTGTGTGAGTGCTCTTGTGAAGATGTGAAGAAGAAAATAGTGCCAAGATTTTTGCAAAGCGCAGTTTTCCTATGTATGGTAGGCAAACTATTTGTAAGAATTCATTAGACATACTTAGCCCCCTTTCTGTTTGTTTATGAGCTGTCAGCAAACACATCATAATTTTCCTAAATCTAGTATTAATAATTTTCTGCAAGTCATTTGTTTAAATAAATTATGACCTATGATTATCTGAGAAATGAGTGCCCTGCCCTACAATTATTCAATGTGTGTGATTGGTCACTTAAATGACCAGTTATTGTGCCTATTTTCAGATTGGTTGACAAGCCTTTTAGATAAGAGAATAGCACATAGTGAATGTTCTTGCTTGCTCACAAATGCAGGTTTTCATACCCTAAACATTCTCATGGACAGAAAGTAGATCTCTCAATGTTTGTAGAAAAATAAAACAAAAAATGACCTCAAAATGGCTGAACCAAATCATGAGCTGGATTTCACAAAAGTGTTGCCGAAACCTTTCCCCCCACAATTTAGAGATGAAGAATGGTCCAGTGGCTAGGGTGTTAGCCTAGGCCTGGGGTGATCCAGGTTTCATTCTCTGCTCCATGGCCAGCTCACTGCATCTGACGAAGTGGGTATTCACCCATGAAAGCTCATGCTCCAAATCGTCTGTTAGTCTATAAGGTGCCACAGGACTCTTTGCTGCTTTTACAGCTCATTGTGTGACCTTGAGCAAGTCATTTAGTCTTTCTTTGGTAAAACTCTCACTGTCTTCCACAAGACCAGGATTTCATCCTCTCTGCTTCAGTTCCCCAGCCATAAAGTGGGGATAATAGAATTTTCCTACCACACAGGAGTGTTTTGAGGAAAAATACATTAGAAGATTGAAAGGTTCTCAGAAATTATGGTAATGGAGGGGCACATAGATAGCTTAGATAGATATTGATTATTCAAACATCTCTATTCTTTATGATAAAGTACTGTAAAGAGACAAAAACATTCATAGGGACAGGTTGTGGAGTCCTCCCCCCGGTGAGCACTCGGGTATGTGACTAGACTCACTGGCATCACTGGGAATGTTTGTGTCAGTGCTTGCCCATGTCAATTAGGATGTGGCCCTAAATAAGGGCCATTGATGGAGTTTGAAAATGGAATCCAAAAATAGAAAGGGAAGTACAACTCTTATAGTCCTAGTAGATCCTCTTCCACCTGTTCACTTCTGGAGTTTTCTCTCTGGAGACCTAGGTTGTCATTCTGACCTAGGTCACAAACCAAATGAATTTTGTCATTTCAACATAGTTCTTTGAGAACATCTAGCCATCTGACATTAAAATATCTCTCACAGAATTGTCATGAAAATGACAGTCCCTGTCCATTTATTTTGTGGACAAGGGGGATCTAGTGAATATAATGTACTTAGATTTTTAGAAAGCCTTTGACAAGGTCCCTGACCAAAGGCTCTTAAGCAAAGTAAACTGTCATGGGATAACAAGGAAGGTCCTCTTACGGATTGGTAACTGGTTAAAAAATAGGAAACAAAGGGTAGGAATAAATGGTCAGTTTTCAGAACAGAGAGAAGTTAATAGTGGTGTCCCCCTGGGGTCTGTTCTGGGACCAGTCCTATTCAACATATTCATAAATGATCTGGAAAAAGGGATAAACAGTGAGGTGGAAAAGTTTGCAGATGATACAAAACTACTCAAGATAGTTAAATCCCAGGCAGACTGCGAAGAGCTACAAAAGGATCTCTCAAAACTGGGTGACTGGGCAACAAAATGGCAGATGTAATTCAAGGTTGATAAATGCAAAGTAATGCACATTGGAGAACATAATCCCAACTATACATATAAAATGATGGGGTCTAAATTAGCTGTTACCACTCAAGAAAGAGATATTGGAATCATTGTGGATAGTTTTCTGAAAACATCCACTCAATGTGCAGTGGCAGTCAAAAAAGCCAACAGAATGTTGGGAATCATTGAGAAAGGGATAGATAATAAGATAGAAAAGATCATATTGCCTCTATATAAATTCATGGTACGCCCACATCTTGAATACTGGATATATTGGAATTGGAAAAGATTCAGGCAAGAGCAACAAAAATAATTAGGAGTATGGAACAGCTTCAGTATGAGGAGAGATTAATAAGACTGGTACTTTTCAGCTTGGAAAAGAGATGACTAAGGGGAGATATGATAGAGGTCTATTAAATCATGACTGGGGTGGAGAAAGTAAATATGGAAGTGTTGTTTACTCCTCATAACACACAAACTAGGGGTCACCAAATGAAATTTAAAACAAAGTTTAAAACAAACAAAAGAAAGTATTTCTCCACACAACGCACAGTCAACCTGTGGAACTCTTTACCAGGGGATGTTGTGGAGGCCAAGACTATAACAAGGTTAAAAAAAAAACTAGATAAATTCATGGAGGATAGGTCCATCAACAGCTATTATCCAGAATGCGCCGGGATGGTTTCCCTAACGTCTGTTTGCCAGAAACTGGGAATGAGTGACAGGGAATGGACCACTTGATGATAAGAGAGGGAATAACCACAGGAATATTAAAAGCCAGAACTGAAGTGCCTTAAAACACCTCCATGAGGCAGCTTACATAATTAGCCCCACCCCAACCCATACTATTTGTGGCTCATGTCACTCTTGTCTGTATTGCACTAAAAATCCCTACATGAAGAAAAGACAGTGCTCCAAATTTTTCTAAATTCTTGCATGTCAATCTTCACTCCTCAGGCTTGTGGACTAGAAAAGTGGGGAAGAGCCAAATTGTTTGGAAATGTCAGTATCAATTCTTTATCCATCCCTGTGCTTACTTGGAATCTCTTTCTTTCATTCTTTCATTCTCTCACTTTTTTTCCCCTGCCTTCCTTGTTCTGTTAGCTTGGTTTATTTGATTTATTATAAAGTCACTAGGGAAGCTCACATTACAGCTTTGAAGTATGCAGTGACTTCAGGGTCCTTGGCACGCAAACTCTTCCCCTGCTTCAGCCACAGCAGACTTTGTCCACTCTGAGAAAGAGGCCCTTTTTCTGATGAAGGAATTGTAGCTTGATCTTTACAAATGAACTATTAGGACAAAGGATTAAGATTTAATGAAATGTCATCATTTTCCTCACATTCAATTTATTGCATTACATGCAAAAAGTCTGCGCTACTCTAATGCCAAAGTGGCAAATTTAAATGGGAAAACAAAGCAAGAAATGTAAAAATAAAGGTACTAATAGCAATATTGACCTGACCACATTCCATGTAACGTTATGCAATTAACACCCTAATCACTAATTAATAAAAACACTATATACTTGTACAAAGTGGACAATTTAGTGTTGCTATTTGCACTTAGTATTTACTGGCATTTTTTTCTTTTAAATTTGCAACTGTAACTTTCCAGTAACATTGTTTTCTGCATTTAATTTCCTTGGTACGTGTTCTGTTTTGTTTTTTAGAGAACTAAAAGGAAAAAGAAGACCCACTCCAGAGTTGTAAAAATATGTAACACTTCATGGTTTTCATAGTGGTTTAGATACACAAAACACCATAGTCACAGTACTCGAAAATTGCACAGTAAACTTGTCATGCTGGCAAACCAGGTGCTAGCCAAGGCTTCAGGCCTCAGCTGAGCAGTGGGTGCTGCATGCATTAATCTCACTTGTAATAGCTTTATCATATGCTATAATATGATATAGATGTTTTTTCTTTGTAACTGTAAAAATGTTTGCTCTGGAACTGTGGCCCTATCAAGAAGGATAATCTCCTGATCATCATTAAGGCTTTCAAAACTAAATGGGCCATTGCTGAACATCACAATCATAGACTCTGTTAACTGCCCCTTCTCACCCATGGAGAAGCTATGTGCAAAGGACTTGTCCCCTCAACTTGAAGTGTGGAAGAAAGATAACTGATAAGAAAATTTTTCATCTCTTCCTGTTTGGACTCTCACAGGACTGGAAGCTATGAAACAGAAGCAGAGATCCCCAAGGTCAACCTGGGTTAGTCCCAAAAGACATTCAGAGCTGACAGATTGCTACAACTCTGTTACCTTTTGGACCCATAGACTGTAACTCTTATGTGTATATATGTTTGCCTGCTTTAACCTGTAAATAACTTTCTCATTTCTCCTTTCTAGTTAATACATCATTTGTTAGTTTACTATACGATTGGCTACAAGAGCTGTCTTCATGTGAGATCGGAGATACAAACTGACCTGGGGTAAGTGCCTGGTCTCTTGGGACTGGGAGCAACTTGAATCTTTTGTGGTCTTTGGTGTATGGCAGCCAACTATCACTAAGTCCAGCTTGCCTGGGTGGCAAGATAGACTGGAAAGCCCATGGGGATAGTCTGTGACTCCCTGGTAAGACTGTTATAGTGCTTCAGGAGTTCACATTTCTTACTGGGTTGTTGAAATCTAATTCTAGAATATACCACTTGTTTGGGGTGTCTGCCCTGCTTTTTGACAGTCTGCCCACTGGTTGGCACTTATGGTCACACACCACTCCAGACAGCATGACAAAACTACACCAATTAAATAACTAAAATTTTAATACATTTGTCATAACTTATTCCCAGATTTGGACCTTAGCGTCCAAAATATGGGTGTTAGCATGAAAACCTCCAAGCTTAGTTACCAGCTTGGACCTGGTAAAGCTGCCACCACCCAAAAAATTAGAGTGTTTTGGGGCACCCTGGTCCCCCCAACAACCTTCCCTGGGGACCCCAAGACTCAAATTCCTTGAGTCTTACAACAAAGGGGAATAAACCATTTCCCTTCCCCCCTCCAAGTGTTCCCTCCCTGGGCTCCTGGAGAGATATACAGAAGCAAGCTCTGTGAATCTAAACAGAGAGATTCCACCCTCCCTATTTCCAGTCCTGGAAAACAGAAGTACCGAGAGCTAATCTCTCTTCCCCCCTCACCCAGAGGGAATGCAAAGTCAGGCTAGTAAATCTAACACACACAGATTTCCCCCTGACTTCTTCCTCCCAGCAATTCCCTGGTGAGCACAGACTCAATTCCGTGGAGTTCCCCACTAAAGAAAAACTCCAACAGGTCTTAAAAAGAAAGCTTTATGTAAAAAGAAAGAAAAATACATAAATATGGTCTCTCTGTATTAAGGTGACAAATACAGGGTCAATTGCTTAAAAGAAATATGAATAAACAGCCTTATTCAAAAGAACACAATTCAAAACACTCCAGCAACTACATACATGTAAATACAAAATAAAAACCATATAAATCACTATCTTATCTTTTGTACTTACAACTGGAAAACAGAAGATTAGAAAAGCAGGAGGCAGAAAAATCCTCTCATAGCCGAGAGAGTACAGGCAGAAGACAAAGAACAAAGGACTCACACACAAACTTCCCTCCACCCAGATTTGAAAAAGTCTTGTTTCCTGATTGGTCCTCTGGTCAGGTGTTTCAGGTTACTCCTTTCCAGGTAAAAGAACATTAACCCTTAGCTATCTGTTTATGACAACATTTTTTACTAAATGTGCAAAAGGGAACTTTTAATCACATGTGACCAGATTCTGATATATTTTCTCAACACTTTATACTACTCAGCTTAATTCCCACTTCAGGGAAACAATTTTGTTGTTATTTTATTTTATTGTGGATTTTTTAGGGGTATTTATATAACTGGGTTATTTTAAGTTTCCCTAAAAAAAAAAATCTTTGGTTGATTTTTAAAACTTGAACCAGAGAAAGATGAACAGGAAAGGAAAGCACACACAAAAAAACAGTCCACAAATACAGAATTCTTCTTTGATCTTGATCCTTCATATGCTTTTGTGTGGACAGACACTTCTGTTCATGTGGAGTTATGTTAGGTGACCAGATGTCCCAATTTTATAGGGACAGTCCCAATATTCAGGACTTTTTCCTATATAGATGCCTATTACCCTCCACCCCTTCCTGATTTTTCACTCTTTCTATATGATCACCCTGAGACACACTGAACTCCATGCCAAGATTCCAAACTCCTGATTATAGCAATCACACCGGTCCAGGTGACAAACTTATTTGCTCAAAATCTCTTCTGATGCCCCTTACAAAGGCAGGTGCATGATTAGTACAATTCTGCACCCAATTAAGAGCCTGAGTTAGCAGTCAGCTTAGGAAATAAAAGCCAAGCTAACAAAGCAGTTTGAAGGTTTTGCTGACTTGAGAAAAGGAGAACTGAAGTGTGCTTTGAGTATAACAAGGCTGTAGCGCTGGCCTTAATCTCAGCACTAGTACCCACATAACAGGTATCTATTTTTCCTTTTGTGGTTTATTATTCTGTTTGATTTATTTAGCAGTTGTGTGCTGTTGAATTGCATAGTATAAAGGCAAAAAGCTGGCAGTTTAAGGGCCTCAAGTTTAATTAAAATCAAAGAAAGTTGTCCAATGATGGGCTCAGTCTCACAACCCTTCCCCAGCTAATCCAGGCTCCCACCAACAGTCCTACTGACTTCAGAGATATTAATTACGTTAGGAAGGGCTACAGAGTTGGGGTCTTTTGGCCAAGATTCTCAAAAGGAGGGAGTCTAAACATAATCACCCCGGTTTGTATGTAGTGCACTTAATTAAATGGTCTCTTTCTCAAAAGTGCTGAGAAGCACCACTTAGTCACTAAGGGATAATAAGCATTTCACAAACATGGCCCATGACAGAACCAATTCTGCACAGAGAAAACTCATAAACCAACCCAGAGCAATGTAAAAATAATCACAAACATTTCTCCAATCCATGGTTGAAGTTCACACACTGCCTTTTAGTCAGGGACAGAGCAGCATCCATCTTCCAACTAGATGAGGTCGGGATTAATTTGGAGAGGAGGAGATGGCATTTTCTGTGTTGCGTCTCAGTCCAACTTCACTTTCAAAACAGGTATAAAAATGTGGTGTAAATCACCTTCAGTGGAGCTCTGCTGCTTTACACCAGCCGAAGATCTGACCCATTGGATGCATTGGGAGACAAACATGAGTTGACCCTTACATAAGCCCATGTCCATTGTGCTCTGAGGTGTGAAGTGAGTGCTTGCGATCATTTTCAGACAAGTAACAAATACATCTCTGTCAGCTTCTGAGCTAACAGAAGTTAATCAGACACTTTTTTCTTAATTGTTTAAATACAGCCCAGCTGTGTGCCTGCAAACTCCTGTGTGGAAATGTGTATTGGCAGCTTTAGCTTTTTCAGGCACTGCTCTCAGAAATCACTTTGTTATTTTGCTGCACATTTAGCCTTTTCTGTTTTTTCTGTTTGTCAGTGCTGAGTTTTCATTATCCCACTCCAGCATCAATATTGCCATTTAAGGAGTGCCATTGTGGTCTGCACATAGAAAAACCTAAGACAGATGTAGAAATTGTTAACAGTGATAGTAACTAATCATTGAAATAGGCTACCAAAAGAAGTGGTGGATTTGCCTTCTCTGAAGTCTTCAAAGCGAGGCTGGATGCCTTTTTGGAGGATATGATTTAGTCAGACACAAGTTCTCTAGAGGCCCTTTTTGAGATCAAGGCCCCATTGTGCTAGGTGTTGGACAAATACATAGTGAGAGACAGTTCCTGCCTTGAAGATCTTACTTCTGAATAGACCAAACAGGGGAAAGAGAGAGAGAGAGAAAGGGATTTGCCCAAGCATAATAAAGGAGAGTCAGGAATAGAACCTTGCTCTCAGGTGATCTGATCTAACGTCCTATCCATTACACTACACTACCTCACACTATGATGGGGGAAAAAATGAGTCAGATTAACCAGTGTGTTCCAGTGAGGCAAAATAATCATAAACTGGCCAGCTGTACTGGGAGTGTAAATTCTTTGCATCACTAGAATGACACAAAGGAGCTAGAGCATCTGGGTGAATCTGGTCCATTGTCCTTTAGGTATCTTTTTGGATTTTCTCTCTCAAATGTACTAACTCTGTATCACTCGGACGTTGTACCTAATGCTGTCGTTTGATTTTGGCATTAACCCTGTAGCAATAGCTGCACTGTAGCAAGGAACAAGTGGTTTTTGGGCACTAATGGTCCTGAGACACTTTTTTCACATCTCTCCATGGTGCAGTCAGATTCCGTATGTTGTCGCCTAAAAAAAATGTTCAGCAAATCTGTGGCTAACTCCTATGTCTGTTATGAATTATTTAGTCTCAATCTCTGCAATGAATCTTGACCTATGTTTAGTTCAGTTAATGGCGTGAAAGGAAGTAAGGTACCATTCATTAGGCTCTGATTTTTCTCCAGTTCTTACTGAATCACATAACCAGTGTGTCCTTCAGAGCATATTAATTGCTGTACAGGTCTTTTTGGATAGTATATCAGCAAGAGCAGACATACAGTATTAGCAACATTAGGCATCAAATTGATTTTCAATCATTCTTTCACAGCCCATGGCCAGACAGCAGAGTAAATCTAAATCTCTTGCTTACAGTTCACTGAACTGTTGTGGTTTGGGAATTGAGGCCATAAAGTAGATGGTGTGCGTGTTGCCAGGTCCTAGCGTTAGTTCTACTCTGACTCTGGGCACACTGAGCAGGAATTTCATTCCACTGCAACTTCAGGAAGTACAACCCTGAACCGATTATGGACTCATTCGTGAAATTTCACCTTGTGTTTTACTTCATTTCCCTGTGTGCATCAGTGAAGTGTCCCCTTTTCACCTAATTACCGGGGACAGAATAATTTCCATTGTACTTTATCAAGCCTCACACTGAGGATGAAATTTCCCACCATGCAGAAGGCCAGCACAAAGCTTGTGTATTGCACAAGTCCTATTTTGAGGGATAATTCTCACTGCCTGTGATGGAGAATACTCCCCACACTGGCTTTGAGGTAGGTCAAGAGGGCCCAATCAGCCAATTAAGCTGCAAGATGGGGACATTAAGGGTGGGAGAAAAGCCCTAATGAGGAGGACAATTACCTAAGCAGAGGTGGGCTGAGCTAGTATAAACCTAGGAAGCTGGTAGCAGCAAGGGCTGCTGGGAGGAAATTTGCAATCACCCTGTGTTGAGAGAGAAGGAAGCAGGGAGCCTAGTGGAAAGAGTAGGTCCCTGGGGTCCTGGTCCAGAGGAAAGGGCATACCCTGAAGAGAGATCGGGGGAGATGTGTTCCTGTCGAATAGGAAACAGCCAAGGGAGTAAGCAGCAAGGTTGGGGATTAAACAGCCCTTGGTTGGTTGTTGTGGAGCTGGAATCCAGAGTAAAGGGTGAGCCTGGGTTCCCCTACCTGCCACTGGAGAAGTGGCACTGGCAGGGCAGTGAACTGGAAAATTGCCTGGGTTACTATAGCAGTGACAGAGACTTAGAAGGACTATACCCCACAAGGAGGTGAATGCTGAGTGACTTGGCTGGAGGGCCGAGTCACAAAGAGGCAGCACCAGCTCCAGGAGGGAGATAAGGTCTGTGGATTGAGAATAAGAGACAGAGGCAGTATGCAATCATTGGATGGTGTGTTGGTCTCACAGAGCAAACCCCCAGAACGGCCAGCAGGAGGTGCTATTCCAGCAGTGAATAGCACACCTTATCACACGGTTTTACTACTGGGCACTTAAGGAGCTCAAAGCGGGGTTTAGGGAATGGTGAAAACCTACATCATTTCTCTGCTTTATATTGAAAAACATAAAAAGAGGCATTTTAATAGCGATAACTGCTACAAATTGGGTCCCAGTCCTTATTTTGCCCTGCATTTAGGGAGTGATCCAGTGCTCATTGAAGCTCCCACTGACCTCAGTATTGCAGATCAGGGCCTCGAAACAGGACTAGATGCTTATGTAGAAGTGTGTAGTCCTGCACTGCTTCAGAATCTGTCCAGTGATGCACCACCTATTTAAGCAACACACTTCACAGCTTGATAAAACTTTCATGCCACTGAACGACCAACTACTCTTTATTTATTGTTTGTATCCCAGAAGCATTTAGAATCTTCAGCACCAGAATCCCACTGTGTTGTACATGGAGATTAAGTCCATTAATGGCTATTAGCCAGGATGGGTAAGGAATGGTGTCCCTAGCCTCTGTTTGTCAGAGGGTGGAGATGGATGGCAGGAGAGAGATCACTTGATCATTACCTGTTAGGTTCACTCCCTCTGGGACACCTGGCTTTGGCCACTGTTAGTAGACTGGATGCTGGGCTGGATGGACCTTTGGTCTGACCCAGTACAGCCATTCTTATGTTTTTATGTTCACACAATAAGGGACCGATAAAGGTAGGAAAAAGGTGATTCCAGACTCGCTTCATCTCTGCCAACAGAGTCCCCAAGTCACCAATTTGGGCTGCATTGTCATTGGTGAAATAGCAATGAAGAACTGCACATCTGATTACCAGTCCTCTAATAATATAACTCCCCAGTACTCCAGCTGGTTGAAAATGTTCTGTCAAAGCCCTTTTTTATGGAAAATGAGGGGGGAACCTGTTTTTGTCAAGCATTTGCTCTTTCGCTTTCAAACTGTAAACCCCCAAACCCAACAGTTTTAAATTAAAAAAAAGTTTTGTTCCAGAAATAAAAAATCAAACACTTTTTTTTTTGGGGGGGGGGAGAAAATTTTCAACAAAAATGGAGGTGGAGGTGAAATGTAATTTTCATCAATGCTTCATGACGGCAGGGGGGAAGGATCACTTCCCAACAAGTTCTGCTCAATACTCTTCTGTTTCTTAATTCATCTTTGTGTTAGTCTGCAGGAAATGTCTATTGTATTATATTGTATTTATTGCTGGTGGTTGTGATGTGGATTTGGCAGAGGAAGGGAGAGAATATGTGTGAAAACAATAGCAGGCATATGCTCTTTTATGATTTGCCCCAAATGTATACAGCAAGTTCAACACTCCTTTATTCAAACCATGCTTTTATATGCAGAGCACCAAAGTACAGTTTCTAGAACAGCCTTGCCAAAGGTACATCACAGTATGTTTGCCATCTGTTGTCAATTACAGCAGTAGACATGCCAGGCTTATGTAGTTAGGGCCCACAACCCCCAGTGTTCCATTCACTTAACAAGAATATAGGCAGATCTCAACAGCTGGCATAGAGCCAACTTTAGAATGCTAAGAGGAGTGTTTCTTGTTGGAAGATTCTAATACTTTGCCCTAATGGATGGTACTGAAATCTTGCTGCTTTTTCTAAGGAGTCGTCACTATGACATGGAAGAGTCTTGCCAAGGAACTTATGGACCATAAAACAATGTTGTGATGCAAGAAACATGGAGGTAAAAGGAACTTCCTCTGAAAACTGAAGCCAGCTTGCTACTGTATGTCTGTAAAGGGTGCAGGTACACCATGCATGAGTCATCAACAGAATCATTTGGCAATATGGAGTGGAAGGAAGAAGAAAAGGTATTGGGCCAATTATTGGAAAAATTATCTGCAATTATGTTTTAAGCACAGCGTTCAGAGGGAATGAAACATTAATATGGAAAAGTCTTTAGAAAATTACTTAACCCATTAGGTTATTTGACAGAAATGGCAGGCCTGCTTCTGATCTGGCTCTGGTGCAAATCAGGAGTACCCCTAATAGAGTTGCACCATGTAAGTCTGGTATAAATGAGATCAGAAGCGGACCTTCTGTCTGAAGCACAGTGTATTTTGTATCCGTGACCTGCCAGTGCCTTCTGTTTTTGTGCCTTCTGTGTCCTGTTTTTGTAGCTGATGAACTGCAGACAATGGCTGGCTTTACATAAAGCAGCTAAAAAGTGCACCCGAGCCATATACAAGCAGATTACATCGACATTGCTCCTAGAATTCCAAGCTACCCAGGGTGACCACGGTAGCTCTTGTCCACGTTGCTGCTCTGCGGTTCTCAGTAACGCAGCAGAGCAGAGGGAAAATTTAATACTGGAGAGGTTAGGTTACAATAACAAATGAACTTTCAAATTCTCTTAAACAAAAGAGGCTACATCATTAAGAAAGACAGGCTACTCTATTTAGTCTGAGGATGACATAATCACCCAAGCCAATATTTCATGTATTAAATGGCCCATTATCTTATATTTGGATGAGATTTTTTCTTTTCAGATGTAGGTAATGTGGTTTTATTATGCTTGTCAGTTTCAAGGTAAAAAGTGTTGGGCACTCTGAAGCCATGTCCTGTATCTCTGGAAGAACAACACCTGGAATAGTCACATCAAGTTGAAGAGAGAGTGGTTTACAATCTTCACTAGGGGAAAACCCCAAATAGAAATCATCATCAATGACTGGCTTCATGGAGTCTAATGGAATCTGACACATCATATGTACCACTGTAATATAGGAACTTTGCAGAATTACTAAACATGTATGACTTTAGTGCTATAAAAGTCCTGTGGATAAGTCCCATTTGACATAGAATCTTTTTGTGGCAGAATCTCCAACCACACATGTTAACCATATTTCTGAGATTTTTTTCATATTTTACCTCCTGCCATCTTTAATTTAACATCAGAATATTCAAATCCCAGACACAGAGGCAGAATCTATATAATTCTATGGCAGTATTTAAAAAAAATGGGAGTTTGATTCAATATTGCAGTGTTCAAGAGCTTTGAGCTCCACAGATAAAAAGGTGCCACATAAGAGCTGATGATGATTACTGTTAATTTTGTCCTTTGTCTTTTAAAATCATGTGGGCCGGATCCTCTGATGTAGGTGGGCATAGCTCCACTAAAGTCAATGAATCCTGTATACATCAGCTGATGATCTGGCATTATATGTGTAATGATGGAAAACACTCCCTCAGTGAAACAGTTTTTTGTGATACACAATAACACGATACTTTGTTTTTTGCCCTAATTAATCACGTATTCCTGTCTGAAATCATAATGTCAACAGTAAAAACTGAGCCAATAGTATAACAAAAGTTCCTCAAATATTAATTCAGATTGTGACAAAGTTCCTCCTCTACTCTGGTGGGTCCTGCGCTTATTGGCAGATTTGCTCACCTCAGTGATCTTCCCCACAGTCTGGATCAACTCCTCCTGTGTCAGATCAGGAATTGGGAGGTTTAGGGGGAACCCGGGCCCGCCCTCTACTCCGAGTTCCAGCCCAGGGCCCTGTGGATTGCAGCTGTCTATAGTGCCTCCTGTAACAGCTGCATGACAGCTACAACTCCCTGGGCTACTTCCCCATGGCCTCCTCCAAACACCTTATTTATCCTCACCACAGGACCTTCCTCCTGGTGTCTGATAACACTTGTACTCCGTAGTCCTCCAGCAGCACAGCGCCTCACTCTCAGCTCCTTGCGCCTCTTGCTCCCAGCTCCTCTCACACACTTCCTCTCCTCTGGCTCCTCCCTCCCTGACTGGAGTGAGCTCCTTTTTAAACCCAGGTGCCCTGATTAGCCTGCCTTGATTGGCTGCCGGTGTTCTAATCAGCCTGGCTGCCTTAATTGGTTCTAGCAAATTCCTGACTACTCGAGTGCAGCCCCTGCTCTGGTCACTCAGGGAACAGAAAACTACTCACCCAGTGACCAGTAGATTTGCCCTCTACCAGATTCCTATACCCCACTGGCCTGGGTCTGTCACAAGATTTAAAAACAAATTCAGTTTGTGTCCATGTCCCTGTTGTATTTGTAAATATGTGAAGTCCAGATTCAACAAAGCAGTTAAGCATATGGTTGGCTTTAAACCTCTTCTCAACTTCCATTGCTCTCAATGGGAGTTAGGTGCTTAAATACCCTCAAGGATCTGCTTAAAATTATGCTTAAAATTAAAAGTGCATAAAAGCTGTCCTGAATCTGGGCCTTGGAACCTGATCCAAAGCCCATTGAAGTCAATGGAATGAATCATATTGACTGAATTGGTTTTGGATCTGCCCTTAATAAGCAAGCTTTTTGAACTCAGATTGAAATTTCCTTTTGGCGAATACGCAGGCAAACTGTATAACAAGCAAATAGTAAATGTCAAACAAATATTTTTTGGAATGAGTTCTTGGCCTACTTGTGATCAGGAATACATTTTATGAGCACACAGGGCCACATCCAAAGCTAGTTTTCAGCAGTGTAATTCCATTTATTTGAACAGAGCTATGTGTAGTTACATGAGTTAAGGATCTGGCCCAATCTGTGTAATATATTTGCTGGACTAAACTATGCTAATGAGCGTCCCCAGCTGAGTAATCAATGGGAATCTCAGCCCACGTGTAAGTACACGTATCTGGCTAAGCTAAATCCGATTCCAAAGCACAATCCATCAAGCGTGGATTGCATATGGATTTGGATACTCTCTGAGGAACCTATCTTGGTATTATCAGAGGCACTCTACGTGGCTCTAATTCTGCTCTGACTGAAGTCAATGGTTGCTACCCTGACTTATGCTGAGGAGTAAAATGATACAGTAAATGTCACACTCTAGGTCAGGACACAGCCATGAACCAAACAGAGAAACGTGATACCTGCAGAGTTGTCTTTAGTGTGGCAAGGCTGTCAGTTAATTTTAAATAGAAACTGCTGATAGTATCACAAAGAAATATCCAGAATCTGGCCTTTAGGGTCTGTGTATGCTATGAAAATTGTACTGGAGCACAGCCCAGTACTGTCAGCACAGCCCTATGGTGTAGATGCAGCCTATACCAACAGTAAGAGTAAGACCTTCCCCAAATGACATTAGCTACATCATCAGAAGGACTTTGTGATCAACATAACTGCATCTACGTTGCGATTTATGTTTGACTGATGTAGCTATGCCAATGTAACTTTCAAGTGTATATCAAACCTCTGATACCTTGCACACATTTGAAAAGTGCCTCACTCCATGAGTGAATCCATTGGTTCAATGGGACTGCATGCAGAGAATGGTCATACCTAATGTTGGACCAGGTTCTGGCACTCACTCTCAGTCTGGCAGTCATTCCATCAGTCCTGGACCAGGTGCAAAGGAATAACCATTTAGGGCCAGGGGGACAGTGTTTGAGCACCTAGGGGATATATGGTGGCTCTCTAAGACATGAATTATGACAAGAGCAGGTCAACAAGTTTTCAGCTAAAATGTCTTGTCTTTGAAAAGTACAGTTTTGTCAAAATCTAAATGGTTTGCAAAAGCATTGAAATTTTAGTCAATTTTTCCATTTTTGATTAAAAAAATTGGAAACAATAAAATGAAGAAAATTTTGCTTTCAATTATTTCTCTTTTCTTTCCCTTTTTCTTAACTATCCATCCCTTTTTTCAACTGAAAAAGGAGGGGTGGAATAAAAAAGGGAAAGAAAATGAGGGAAAAGAGTTTTGTTGTTCCCTCCACTTTATCGTCCCTTTCCCCTCCCCACTGGAAATCTGGTTCCTGTTTCCCTCTCTGGACAGTGGGGGAAAGCCAAGGTTCTGCTCATCCCCTCCCACCTATTTTGCAGAAGTAGGACTAGCAGGTCATCATAAATTGTTCTGCCATCTCTCCTGCGTACACTAGAGTGCTATGAATAACTCATAATCATAAGAAAGTTCCTTATTTTCCCTTACTTCCTTGCACACATGGTTAGGTAGGAGGGTTTGTGACTGATCCCAGAATATGTGATTTAAAAAAATTCAGAGGTGTAGCCCTTATACAACATAACATACCAGAAATCAAAGTAAGCTTAAAATACATAAACTGTGACTATACTTTTTCACAGAGGTGGTTTTGGTTTATGTGCACATGAGTAAGTCTCTCACATATGGGAGCATGGCTACCACATCTGGCAACGAGTGTCACCAAGGGGAATGCAGTTCTGTGAAACAAAACTGGATATTTCAGCCACAGACACTGACTGGTAAAATACAATGTGTCTTGGAATTCCAGTGTAAGGAATATTCATGCTGATAGCAATGAAATGACATTCTTTATGGCACAATAAGGAAGTAAACGTAAGTGTATTTGCACTGATTGGTATAGTACTTGAATGTGTACAATGACATGGCAAAGCACTGTAAAAAAGTTGCCTAAGGCCATGGCTACACTTACAGTTTTGCAGCGCTGGTAGTTACAGCTGTGTTCGTACAGCTGTGTAGGGCCAGCGCTGCAGTGTGGCCACACTGACAACTACCAGCACTGCAGTGTGGCCACATTTGCAGCACTTGCAGCGCTATTGGGAGTGGTGCATTGTGGGCAGCTATCCCACAGAGCACCTCATCCCATTTTGGCGCTGTGGCTTGTGGGAAGGGGAAGGAAGTGTGCGGGTCTTTCCGCTTCCTGTTCCAACGCCCTGTGGTGCTTTGCTACACATTCCGAGCATTTTGCAGTCTTGTGAGTCTGCAGCGCGATTTCTGAGATTTCTGTTACAAATGGAGCCTGAGCTGCTGAGGACCTTGCTGATGAATGTTGCCAGCACATCACGCATGGCAGTGGAGCTATTCCTTCAGCTGCAAAGTGACAGTGAGGAGTCAGACAATGATATTGAAACGCCTGACGCTCAAGACACTCAATTGCTTGTGGCAGTAACAGACGTGCTCAGCACCATGGAACGGTGCCTTTGGGCTCGGGAAACCAGCACTGAGTGGTGGGATCACATCGTCCTGCAAGCCTGGGATGACGAGCAGTGGCTGCAGAACTTTCGGATGAGAAAAGCCACTTTCATGGGACTGTGTGCTGAGCTCGCCCCTACCCTGCGGCGCAGGGACACGAGATTGAGAGCTCCCCTGCCAGTGGAGAAGCGGGTGGCTATTGCAGTCTGGAAGCTGGCAACTCCAGACAGCTACTGATCGGTGGTGAACCAGTTTGGAGTGGGAAAGTCCACCGTTGGAATGGTGCTGATGCAAGTTTGCACAGCCATTAATCACACCCTGCTAAGAAGAACTGTGACTCTGGGGAACGTGCAGGACATTGTGGATGGCTTTGCAGAAATGGGTTTCCCTAACTTTGGAGGGGCAATAGATGGGACACATATTCCTATTCTGTCACCACCCCACCTGGCATCAGAGTACGTTAATCGCAAGGGGTATTTCTCCGTGGTTCTGCAAGCGCTTGTGGATCACCGTGGGCGTTTCACTGACATTTACTCAGGATGGCCTGGAAAGGTGCATGATGCACGCATCTTTCGGAACAGTGCCCTGTTCAGGAGGCTGAGGGCCGGGACTTTTTTCCCAGACTGCAAGATCACAGTAGGGGACGTTGAAATGCCCACTGTGATCCTTGGAGACCCTGCTTACCCCTTAATGCCATGGCTCATGAAACCGTATACAGGGAAGCTTGACAGGAGCAAGGACCGGTTCAACTACAGGCTGAGCCGGTGCAGAATGATTGTGGAGTGTGCTTTTGGCCGTTTGAAAGCCCGCTGGAGGTGTCTTTATGGGAAGCTAGATTTGGGGGAAAGCAGCATCTCCGCTATTATATCCGCGTGCTGTACCCTCCATAATATTTGTGAAGGGAAGGGTGAAAGATTCAGTGAGGAATGGACCTCCGAGGTTCGATGCCTAGAGGATGAATTTGCACAGCCAGAGAGCAGGGCTACTAGAGAGGCCCAGGAAAAGGCTTCAAGGATTAGGGATGCCTTAAGGGAGCAATTTGATGCTGAGAGCCAACAGTAATGTTTGGTGCCTTTGCTGTGCTCCTTTCTACCTTGGGGTACAATATTTACCACTTCCTGCAATAATAAAACGTATTGTAAAAGCCATAAAATCCTTTATTCAGAGTACAGTACATAAAAGGCCAGGGGGGTTAGAGTGGTGGACTGTACATTCAGAGGTTTGAATATGTCCTGTTTGGATTACTGTTCAATGTCTGCTGCACTTCAGGATTACTATGCTGCAGGGTAATGGGGGTGGAGTGCACAGGGTAAGAATTGTACTTATCAGGGCTGGTAGGTGATCATACAGGTGTTGGGGGCAGCTGGGGGTAATAAGAAACTGGCTGCTGGAGAAAGGTGTTTTGTGCAAATACTGGGGAACAAGAAAGAGAGCTTTGGGAGGGGTGTGGGTTACCACGGCACAGATCTACCTGCATGGCTACGAGAGACTCGAAAGACTCAGTTTGGCGAGCCAGGAGGCTTATCATCTGCTTTGAGGTTTTTTTGGTAGCCAATTCCTTTCTCCTGCTTTCTGTTTGCCTCCACTCATACATTTTCTCTCTCCATTCCTGCGTCTTCCAACTTTCTCTGTTGTAGTGAATCATAACTGCTTTGATCAATTCTTCTTTTGATTTTTGCGGATTTTTTCTCAAGTTCTGCAAACGACGTGAGGCCGGTGATCCGGCTGCATTAGTCAAGGTCACTAAAAAAAACATAGATAGAAACATGTAATACACAGAGGCTACATTGTTTATTATCACACAGTGAAGGAGTTTTTAGACTTTTTGTAGCATCCTTCCCACATACCTAACATAACACAGACAGGCCAGGGAAGTGAAGGCATGGCGAGCAATGGGGTGAGTGTTTCTGCCCCGAGTGCACCTGGGAGGGGGAATTGACCGATGGGTCACTGGGGTTTATCTGCACTGGATACAGGAGGTAGCTGGTGTCCTGCACAGGGGACAGTAGTGAACAGGAAGGTGGCGAGCTGCTGGCGGGGGGGGGGCGGTCCGCGTAACTGCCAGCCTGCTGGTGAGGGGGGGAGGGGAAATGCACAGTTGTGCTGGCTTCCTGCTGGGAAGGGGGGGAGAGACCTGTGGGCACTGCGGGGCTGGCTGCCTGCTGGGAAGCGGGAGGGAGAGACCGGAGGGCACCGCGGGGCTGGCTGCCTGCTGGGAAGGGGGGGGGGAGAGACCGGAGGGCACCGCGGGGCTGGCTGCCTGCTGGGAAGGGGGGGGGGGGAGAGACCGGAGGGCACCGCGGGGCTGGCTGCCTGCTGGGAAGGGGGAGGGGAAGACCGGAGGGCACCGCGGGGCTGGCTGCCTGCTGGGAAGGGGGGGGAAGACCGGAGGGCACCGCGGGGCTGGCTACATGCTGGAAGGGGGTGGGGAGACCGGAGGGCACCGCGGGGCTGGCTGCCTGCTGGGAAGGAGGGGGGGGAGACCGGAACGCACTGCGGGGCTGGCGGGGGGAACGCGAACCTGGCGCCCTGCACTCAAGTATCCCTAAATTCTCAACAGGGTTTCCTACTGCCAGATATATCACTGCTGCGTGTTACCTGGGAAGAGAGGGAGGGTCTTCTACAGCAATGTGGATTCCGCCCTGGCCCCTATGCAGCTTGCCTGTGTGCAGCCATGGTCCCCCCACCCCTTGCTGCACAGTGGATCGGATGAGTTAGCCTGACCGGGACAAGGACCACGGTGGCTCTCCCGATAAACTTGAGAAAGCACATTGCCCACGCTCTGGCTGCAACTTTTCAAGAGATTACCGAGGCAGATTACAGAGACGTGATAGAGCAAATCAATGGGCTATTCCACGTTTAGGCATGCATGCAGGCAGCCATAATCCAAACCCTCCTCTCCCAAAACATAAAAATCTGCTTACCCCGAGCATGCTCCTCTGCTTCTTCTTCACCAGCAACTTCCAGCTGCTGCGACTGGCTAGCCTCCTCCTGGCTTGAGAAGAGCTCCTGGCTGCATGCCTCCTGGGACTCCGGGGTGTCTCCCTCTACTCCAGTAGCCTCACTGTCGGCTTCCTCCACACCCTCCCCCACTTCTCTCTTCTCTGAACTCTCCATCGTGGTCCTCGGATTGGCAGTGGGGTCACACCCAAGTATGGCATCCAGCTCCTTGTAAAAATGGCAGGTTGTGGGGGCAGCTCCTGAGCGGCGATTTCCCTCACGGGCTTTGCAGTAAGCACTCCTCAGCTCTTTTATTTTGACCCTGCACTGCAACGCGTTCCGTTCATGGCCCCTTCTCAGCAAGGACTGTGATATCTGCCCATAGGTATCATAATTTCTCCTTCTGGAGCGCAGCTGTGCTTGCACAGCTTCCTCACCCCAAACACTGATGAGGTCCTGCAGCTCGGAATTGTTCCATGCTGGGGCTCGTTTGGGGCGTGGAGGCATGGTCGCTGATTGATAGAATGATTGATTGCACTCCACACCTGGCTGAGCAAACAGGAAGGGGATTTTTAAAATTCCCGGGGCATTTAAAGGTGAGGTCAGCTGAGCCCAGGGCAGTGGAGTGTGCATGATTACCAGAGAGGCTTCTAAGGTATACTGGGATACCTCCTTATACCCCGGATGTCAATAAAAGCGCTGGTGGGCATCCACGCTTGCTGACCAGCGCTGGATCACCAGCGCTGGAATCCCTACACCCGAGGCTCGACCGGGTGTACAGCCAGCGCTGCAACCAGGGAGTTGCAGCGCTGGCCGTGCTTTGCAAGTGTGGCCACATCCTAAGTTGCAGCGCTGTAAACCCCTCACCAGCGCTGCAACTCTCTAATGTAGCCATGGCCAAAGTCTGTAGACCGCAAAAAACAATATAATTTTATGGGACTATG
Organism: Gopherus evgoodei; assembly: GCF_007399415.2. Lineage (NCBI taxonomy): Eukaryota > Metazoa > Chordata > Testudines > Testudinidae > Gopherus > Gopherus evgoodei. The sequence goes on along the minus strand of NC_044327.1, from coordinate 17,142,140 downwards.
AAATTACTGTACTAATTGCACTTGACAACTGTTTTGCATAGATAATGCAGAAATAGACAGAGGAACACAGTCCTCAGAACTTAATAGTCAATGGAAGTTGGTTTTGTGACATTTCATTGATCATATGCAAAGAAAAGCTGGTTTGCTAGGAATTTCATTTACATATATCCAGGCTCTCATTTTCTTTATTTACTGTAATTTGCTGATGTATCAGCCGTTAGCTGACCTCACTCAGTCAGTTTTCTGTTTCTTTTACGTTTTCCCAACATATGACATCCAAGCATTCAGGGCCCTTTGGAGTCAAGAAGCAGGTTAGGGAAGGAAGGGGTTACCTTTTAAGAGGGAAATGTGGTCACAGAAATAGAATTAATAAATCATCCTAGTCTAGTTTATTTATAACCTTAACTGTTCTAACAGTTGTGCTCCTGCAACAAAGCTGTAGGTGCAGGTGTTAGCACTTAAGCATCTTGCTACCTGACCTGTTTGAGCCTGAAGTAAATTCTGATCATCAAATGGTAGCAGACCCTTAACTACCTGACTTGTGGCTGTGATCTGAAATTAAACCAAAATCATTTATCTTTTTATGTAAACTAGTGTTTCTGCAACATATCACCTCCTCTTTTAGGGCCAGATTGTTCCCCACTCCCTGCCCAAGCTCACCAGCTTTGCACCTCTCTGGTGGTACAAAGCTGGCAGAAAATAGGCTCACGCAGTCAGTTGAAGATTCTTCTGGAATAGGGGGCATGTCATAAGGAGGGGATGTAGCCAGAGAATCGTTGACCTTTGACCTCTGGCACTTAACATCTTTTTGAGGCTTACGCAGACAAATATAATTTATAGCAGCCTTTGGACTGCTCTAAATTATCCCTGCAGCTGTCTCAACCCCAATCACCCCTCAGATCAGTAAGACAGGAAGTTTACATTCACCTTTTCATTGCTTCAGCTGTGCTGAGGGGAGTTCTGGCGCAGCTGAGGATCTGGCCCTAAGTCTGAGCCGCATGTTCTCACACACTGAAGGTCCTTCTGCAAATGCTGTCTGGAAAATATTTCTTCTTTTCTGTCTGAGAAAGCTGTGAAGGCACAGAGATTTTCTTCAATAGACTTGTTCTGCAGTAGTGTGTGAAAAGAGTCTAAAAGGAAAGAGGAGACTTTTTTTTAAATGGTATTTCTGAAGCCAGCTTGGCTGAGGAAAATACCCACTTTATGTAATACTATCTGCAGTACACAGAATTCCAAATAGTAGTCAAGAGATTTTTTTTTTCAAACCTCAGATAAACTTGGACTTTTGGAGACATTAACCGTACATCTGTGGGGGGTTTGTTTGTTTTTTTGTTGGCTTTTTTCTGCGGGGGCCGGCGGGGGCACTTCTGAGAAGATAACCGCAGCATCCGTGATGAACAAGATCTAAAAAGACTGCTCGCTAAATAACAACAGCTGCAATGACTGTCCTGTGCTCTAGTGACAGGAACAAACACAGTGCCTCTGCTTAGACTCAGATCATATGATCTTTAGCTCTCCAAAGACATCAAGATTTCCCTTAAGAGACACAAGTTCAGGAGATAAAGCCCTTACATGTTAAGCATTTTTTTAAATTCCCTCCAACACTTCCTGCTATGCACTGAAGTATTGCTGCTGATGGAATCCCAACTGGAATGAAAAGCCTGCGTCTCTTTGACTGGGCCCCTGTGAACTGTTGGCTTTGGTATCTGACAGAAGGACGTGCCAGCACAGTCCAGTAGCAGCTGCTGGAATCCACTGGCATGCCAAGATGTCAGATACTTAAGCCATTGGTTTCTGTGGCAGATTCCGTCACTTCAAAGCGGTGCGACCTTGGGAGAGAGAACTCTTGATTAAAAGGCTAAAATTAGGGGAGGGGAAAGGGAACAAAGAGATGACAGACCGAATTTATCTACTGAAATAAAATAAATCTATATAACCAAAAGGGACACCTAGTTTATGCCTACCTTGGGAGGCAACTGAAACACCGAGGGAGGGATATGCTGGAAAAGAGGAGAAAGAAAAATAACAGGGACAATGGTGTGACCAAAAAAGAAAAGACGAACCATCTCCTAACCATAGGGAGCCGGACTATGTGTCAGACACACTCTGTAATTAAGTGCCGCTTCTATTGGCTAGCTCAGCCACTATATGAGGCTGGGTTGTGTTTAGATCTGTATTTCTGTACAAATCATGTCATGCTGTAAAATTTAGTTTGCTTATTTTGGTGTTTTTTTTTTTTCCTGGAGGATTAAGTTTAAGTATTCTTGGCTATATGATTTTTGGATATAAAGTTTGGCTAACAATTGTGACAACAACAAAAAACCCAATAACAATGCATTATTCTCCCTACAGTGCTTCAAACATCAGTGCTTTGGTTTGGAAATGAGAACGTGTTCCTTTCTCACCAGCTTGTTGCAGAGCTACTGCCACAGTCCTATCCCCTTGGATAAATGGTCATTGGGACTGTTCAAATGCCAGAGAGCCACTTTGCAATCTAAGGATGTTTATAGCAGCATCTAAACAAATGTGTACATTTTTATGAGCTGTGTTTGCGATGAGATTCTCATTCATTTGCATTGTTTTTTTCATTCTTTATGCAGTAATTCATACACTTTATTATAATTATTTAATATATATATTGTATTAGCAACTAGAGTCCAAGTAGGTCCAGGGTCCCATTGTGCTTGATGTAAAATATTGTAAATTACAGGCCCTGCCCAAAAGGACATCCAGCAGGCTATGGGAGAACTTCACCATTTGATCTCCCCTACTCCTATCAGTCTAGCATCATCTGTGTGATACGTGGAGGTTGGCTGTGTGGTCAGCATTGTCATGTATTGACATGGCTGCTCTTTGACTCTGGATTCTCATAACCTGATTCACCAGTGCAATGAGTGTAAATCCATTGACTCAATGGAGCAGTGGTTGCCTATGCAGGTGGTGGCAGCAATAATTTGTATTCCCATATGGCCTAGGAGCGCCAATCAAGGACCAGGACTCTATTGTGCTAGGTGCTGTAGAAACTCAGAGGGGTAAAAAGGTCCCTGCCCCAGAGAGCTCACAATCTAAATGTAAGACCAGAGACAACAGACAGACCAACGGGGGAGTACAAGGAAACACTGAGACAATATTGGCCTCATTGATGCTCAGTAGTCACAGCACACCAGCGGTGTAACTGCTGTCAAGTTTTTTGTAGATTTCAAGCCAAAGGAATTTTAAGGAGGGCCTGAAAGAAGTATAATGAGGTAGCTTTGGAGATATTCACAGGAAGTAACTCCCAAGTGGGAGAAGCACTATGGGAGACAGCATGCAGGTGCTTGTTTGAAAATTTAACAAAAGGTGATGGCGACTGGCATCACTGAATTTAGTTCTCCATCTCTTGTAATTCTCTGCAGTCCTAAGACCTAAACTGGCAAAGTTCAACTCCCACTGGAGTCTATTTCAGTAGGTGCAAGGAGCTTGCAGGATCAGACCTGCAAGTAATGGAACTCCTCTGCTTGTTCCATTTACTCTGACCAAACCCTGATTTTTATTTTTTTTTTATTTTTTTTTATGCTTTCAGGTTTTTGTGGTTTGGGGGATTTATTCTTTCTTTAATTACTAAGCATCGTTGATGTGCTTGCTGCTGTACAAACATAGTAGGCCAGGTCCTGGCCGAAAGAACTTACAACCTAAATCAGATGCTTACTTTGAACGTCATGTCTTTCGCTTATTATGTGTCTTGTTTCCTTTAGCAATAGTTCGTGTGTGGTATTTAATTTTGCAGGGTTTTATTAACTCTTGCTGTGTCTTTCTAATGTATTTCTCTAAACAATATCGGCATGTCACAGGTTTAGGTTGTCATCCTCCAATTTCAAATAGTCTATCAATATTTCTCAAACTTCAAATCTGCCAGTGTTTGATGCCATCAGTCAAAATGAGTGGTCTCCTGGCTCCCAGATCAGGCTACTATCTCCTAGACTACAGCTATTTGTTTCCTCACCTCATTCTCTCCTCTCTCCTCCCCTCCCCTCCCCTGCCCTCCAACCCCCAAACACACTCTGGAGAACATTGCCTGATTTGGCTGAACTTGCCTCTTGATTCATCTCAAATGTAAAACATTCAACTGAATCTGGTACGCCTGAGAGCCGCTATGGAATCCATCCAAGGTGGCCATTGTTTGGAGGCTCAACCCTGTCCTCAGGGAAGTCAGTGTTTCCATTGGATTCATTTGGAACAGGCTCAGGCACTAGCTATGTTCTGCAAGATTCAGCCTTATCGACTGAATGCCATTCCCAATATTACACCATTTGGTCACTTTCTGTGGTGAGAACACTTTCAAAAGCACTTAAGTCCTACTGACTTTTAATTGGGTTTAGGCTCCTAAGTCACGTAGCTCCATTTGAAAATTTTGGCCAATTTCTCTTTGTCCTTTCTTTGCTTTTCTATAAGTTCTGGAGCAAAGCAAATGGAGGGAATCTGTTTTCAGTAGACAAGTGTTCACTTCCATCCCACTTGTGCCTTTACAAACTCTGCAGTGTCCTCTTCTATTCTCCACAGAGTATATACTCTTGACACTACACTTAGTGTGTGTCATAAACAGATAGCTAAGGGTTAATGTCTCTTTCACCTGGAGCAGCTGACCAGAGGACCAATCAGGAAACCGGATTTTTCAACTTTGGGTGGAGGGAATTGTGTGTCTGGGGTCTTTGTTTTCTGGCTGCCTGCTTTCTCTGAGCTTTGGAGAAGTAGTTCTGTTTTCTAATCTTCTGTTTCTAAGTGTAAGGACAAAGAGATCAGATAGTAAGTTATATGGTTTCTTTTCTTTGGTATTTGCATGAATATAAGTGCTGGAGTGCTTTGATTTGTATTCTTTTTGAATAAGGCTGTTTATTCAATATTCTTTTAAGAAATTGCCCTGTATTGTGTCATCTTAATACAGAGAGACTATTTGTATGTATTTTTCTTTCTTTTTTTTATATAAAGCTTTCTTTTAAGACCTGTTGGAGTTTTTCTTTGCTTCAGGGAAATTGAGTCTGTACTCACCAGGGAATTGGTGGGAGGAAGAAATCAGGGGAGATCTGTGTGTGTTGAAGTGGCTAGCCTGATTTTGCATTCCCTCTGGGTGAAGAGGAAAGTACTTTTTGTTCCAGGACTGGGAACAGAGAGGGGGAGTCACTCTGTTTGGATTCACAGAGCTTGTGTCTGTGTATCTCTCCAGGATCACCTGGAGGGGGGAAGGGAAAAAGGATTATTTCCCTTTGTTGTGAGACTCAAGGGATTTGGGTCTTGGGGTCCCCAGGGAAGGTTTTTCAGGGGGACCAGAGTGCCCCAAAACACTCTAATTTTTTGGGTGGTGGCAGCAAGTACCAGGTCCAAGCTGGTAGCTAAGCTTGGAGGTTTTCATGCTAACCCCCATATTTTGGACGCTAAGGTCCAGATCTGGGAATAAGGTTATAACATGGTGGTAGCGGTGGGATCTAGACAGAATCCAGAAGCCAGTAGGAATATTATATTTTTCTTTTCTCTGCTAAGGGCTTTTTAGCAGAGAGAAACAGTTGGTTTTAAAAGGGAACCAGAGAGAATTTCTTCTGCTCTCTCTGGCAGTTGTGGCTTGCATGTTAAGCAAGAAGCCATTACCAGACTATTAACAGTCTTTTGTCACACAATAGCACTCCCATTGAGAGTCATACCAGCACTATATAAATGCAAATAAAGTGGTTTTTCAGGTTTACTTAACATTGAAGATTAGCTAAAGGCACTGTTGCTAGGCAGACTTCAGGAGGCAACAGAGAACCTGCAGTTCAGAAGACAAACACCGGAGGGCACCCCAACACAAGAAAACAGGAACCATGTCTACCAAGGCAAAAAGAGAGGCCGAAGAGCAATTCAAAGAAGCTGAACACCGGCGACAACTGGAGCTAAAAGAAAAGGAAGAAAGCATCAAACTGGCAGCCTACCAAAGAGAACAGGCAGCCTTAGAGGCAGCACACAAAAGAAAACTAGAAGAAGAAGAGGTGGCCCACCGAAGGAAGCAAGCAGAAGAAGAGTTGGCCCACAGACGAGAAATGGAAAAACAACAAAAAGAAATGGAAAAACAACAAAAAGAGAATGAAGAGAAGGAAAAACAGAGAAAACATGAACTGGACTTGGCAAAAGCTGGGCTGCATGTGCCAGCTAACCCTAACAACCCGACACCAATTATTGCTCCACAGCACAGGAAATTTCCCACCTACAAGGCAGGTGATGACACCGAGGCCTTCTTGGAAAATTTTGAAAGAGCCTGTCTTGGGTACAGCATCCCCGAAGACCAGTACATGGTAGAATTAAGGCCACAACTCAGTGGACCTTTAGCAGAGGTGGCAGCTGAAATGCCTAAGCAGCAAATGAATGACTATAAACTTTTTCAAACCAAGGCCAGATACAGAATGGGGATAACCCCAGATCATGCCCGTCGGCGCTTCAGAACCCAAAAGTGGAAACCAGAGGTGTCATTTCCCAAACACGCCTACTACATTGCAAAAAACTATGAGGCCTGGATAACAGGAAACAACATTCAAACCTTGGAAGAACTGAACCTCCTCATACAAATGGAGCAGTTCTTGGATGGTGTTCCTGAAGACATCACACGGTACATACAAGATGGAAAACCCAAAGATATCGCTGAGGCGGGGGAGATTGGAGCCAAATGGATGGAACTGGCAGAAAGCAAGAAAGCTACTGTCAAGGGGAACGATTACCCCAGGGGGCACACAGACCATAAACCCTACAACCGAGGACAGCCAAAGACCCCACATACCACCCAAGTAAAGCCACAAACACCCTACCCTTCCACCTCACCAGTCTCCAGTAACTCACCTCGGCCCAGTGACCCATCAGATGGAAGATGCTTTAAGTGTAATGAACTGGGACATATCAAGGCTAACTGTCCCAAGAACACCATGCGAGTGCAATTCATTACATCACCATCACACCAAAGATCCCCAGGCCCGGATGCCTCTCAAATACCCTTGGAGCGAAGGGAAAATTTGAGAGTGGGCGGAAAGAAGGTTACTGTGTGGAGAGACACGGGGGCACAAGTGTCAGCTATCCACCAATCCTTCGTAGACCCCAAATTCATCAACCCAAAGGCCAAAGTTACAATTTACCCCTTCATGTCACAAGCTGTAGACCTGCCTACAGCTGAACTGCCTGTCCAGTACAAAGGCTGGTCAGGAATGTGGACTTTTGCAGTCTATGACAATTATCCTATCCCCATGCTACTGGGGGAAGACTTGGCCAACCAGGTGAGGCGGGCCAAGAGAGTGGGAATGGTTACCCGTAGCCAAACCAGGCAAGCTTCCAGACCCATTCCTGTTCCTGAGCCGTCCACAGAGGCCCCGTCTGTGTTACCAGAGACCCAGACAGAGGTAGTGGACCCGGATTCCATGCCTACCACTGAAACAGCCACAGCATCTCCAGTCCCAGGCCCGGAACTAGAACAGCAACCAGCACCAGCGATTGCAACCCCATCTTCAAACTCAACGCCAGTGGGCGCCAGCGAGCCACAACTGGCAGAAGCAACAGACAGCCATACCCAAAAGGCTCAGCCAGAGCCTGAAATACTCTCAGGTGCACCAGCGGAGAGCGGTTCACCAGCAACGGAAACAACCCCATCACCTACATCGCTTCCAGAGGGACCAAGCCCAAGTCCACAGTCTGAGGAAGAACTGGTGACCCCAGCCTCAAGGGAACAGTTCCAGGCTGAGCAGGAAGCAGATGACAGCCTTCAGAAAGCTTGGGCGGCGGCACGGAGCACCCCACCGCCTCTCAGCTCTTCTAATAGATCCCGGTTTGTTATAGACCAAGGACTTTTATACAAGGAGATTCTTTCTGGTGGACACCGGGAAGAATGGCAGCCGCAAAAACAGTTGGTGGTTCCAACTAAGTACCGGGGGAAGCTCTTAAGCTTAGCCCATGATCATCCCAGTGGCCATGCTGGGGTGAACAGAACCAAGGACCGGTTGGGGAAGTCCTTCCACTGGGAGGGGATGGGCAAGGATGTTGCCAAGTATGTCCGGTCTTGTGAGGTATGCCAAAGAGTGGGAAAGCCTCAAGACCAGGTCAAGGCCCCTCTCCAGCCACTCCCCATAATTGAGGTCCCATTTCAGCGAGTAGCTGTGGATATTCTGGGTCCTTTCCCAAAAAAGACACCCAGAGGAAAGCAGTACGTACTGACTTTAGTGGACTTTGCTACCCGATGGCCAGAAGCAGTAGCTCTAGGCAACACCAGGGCTAACACTGTGTGCCTGGCCCTAACAGACATCTTTGCCAGGGTAGGTTGGCCCTCTGACATCCTTACATATTCAGGGTCTAATTTCCTGGCAGGGACCATGGAAAAACTGTGGGAAACTCATGGGGTGAATCACTTGGTTGCCACCCCGTACCACCATCAAACCAATGGCCTGGTGGAAAGGTTCAATGGAACTTTGGGGGCCATGATACGAAAATTCATCAACGAATTCTCCAATAATTGGGACCTAGTGTTGCAGCAGTTGCTGTTTGCCTACAGGGCTGTACCACATCCCAGTTTAGGGTTTTCACCATTTGAACTTGTGTATGGTCACGAGGTTAAGGGGCCACTACAGTTGGTGAAGCAACAATGGGAGGGGTTTACGCCTTCTCCAGGAACTAACATTCTGGACTTTGTAAGCAACCTACAAAGCACCCTCCAACACTCTTTAGCCCTTGCTAGAGAGAACCTAAAGAATGCTCAGGAAGAGCAAAAGGCCTGGTATGACAGACATGCCAGAGAACGTTCCTTCAAGGTAGGAGACCAGGTTATGGTCTTGAAGGCGCAACAGGCCCATAAGATGGAAGCATCATGGGAAGGGCCATTCACGGTCCAAGAGCGCCTGGGAGCTGTAAACTACCTCATAGCATTTCCCAATTCCTCACTAAAGCCTAAAGTGTACCATGTTAATTCTCTCAAGCCTTTCTATTCCAGAGATTTACAGGTTTGTCAGTTTACAGTCCAGAGAGATGATGCTGAGTGGCCTGACGGTGTCTACTGCGACGGGAAAAAAGACGGTGGCGTGGAAGAGGTGAACCTCTCAACCACCCTGGAACGTCTGCAGCGGCAACAAATTAAGGAGCTGTGCACTAGCTTCGCCCCATTGTTCTCAGCCACCCCAGGACGGGCTGAACGGGCATACCACTCCATTGATACAGGTAATGCTCACCCAATCAGAACCCCACCCTACCGGGTGTCTCCTCATGCCCAAGCTGCTATAGAACGGGAGATCCAGAACATGCTACAAATGGGTATAATCCGCTCATCTACCAGTGCATGGGCATCTCCAGTGGTTCTGGTACCCAAACCAGATGGGGAAATACGCTTTTGCGTGGACTACTGTAAGCTAAATGCGGTAACTCGTCCGGACAACTATCCAATGCCACGCACCGATGAGCTATTGGAGAAGTTGGGACGTGCCCAGTTCATCTCTACAATAGACTTAACCAAGGGGTACTGGCAAGTACCGCTAGATGAACCTGCCAAGGAGAGGTCAGCATTCGTCACCCATGCGGGGGTGTATGAATTCAATGTCCTTCCTTTCGGCCTTCGAAATGCACCCGCCACCTTCCAGAGGCTGGTAGATGGTCTACTAGCTGGACTGGGAGAATTTGCAGTTGCCTACCTCGATGATGTGGCCATTTTTTCAGACTCCTGGCCCGAACACCTACTACACCTGGAAAAGGTCTTTCAGCGCATCAGGCAGGCAGGACTAACTGTTAAGGCCAAAAAGTGTCAAATAGGCCAAAACAGAGTGACTTACCTGGGGCACCAGGTGGGTCGAGGAACCATAAACCCCCTACAGGCCAAGGTGGATGCTATCCAAAAGTGGCCTGTCCCAAGGTCAAAGAAACAGGTCCAATCCTTCTTAGGCTTGGCCGGATACTACAGGCGATTTGTACCACACTACAGCCAAATCGCTGCCCCATTGACCGACCTGACCAAAAAGACCCAGCCAAATGCCGTTAAGTGGACTGATGAGTGTCAAAAGGCCTTTACCCAGCTTAAGGCGATGCTCATGTCTGACCCTGTGCTCAGGGCCCCGGACTTTGACAAGCCATTCCTAATAACCACAGATGCATCTGAGCGTGGTATAGGAGCAGTGCTCATGCAGGAAGCAACAGATCACAACTTCCATCCTGTCGTGTTTCTCAGCAGAAAACTGTCTGAGAGGGAAAGTCACTGGTCAGTCAGTGAAAAGGAATGCTATGCCATTGTGTACGCCCTGGAAAACCTACGCCCATATGTTTGGGGACGGCGGTTCCAACTACAAACTGACCATGCTGCACTAAAGTGGCTTCATACTGCCAAGGGGAACAACAAGAAACTTCTTCGTTGGAGTTTAGCTCTCCAAGATTTTGATTTTGAAATTCAACACATCACCGGAGCTTCAAACAAAGTTGCTGATGCACTCTCCCGTGAGAGTTTCCCAGAATTCAGTAGTTAAAAAGTGTTCTTAAAATGTAAAAGTCTGTTAGTTATATACTTAGTAGTATATGTAAAGGTGCATGTGTCGTATTAATCTGTTTATTTTCAAGTTCTAGAAGGAAATCGCCGCCAGTGAGCTTCCCCACTGTCTGCAATTTGGGGGGCGTGTCATAAACAGATAGCTAAGGGTTAATGTCTCTTTCACCTGGAGCACCTGACCAGAGGACCAATCAGGAAACCGGATTTTTTCAACTTTGGGTGGAGGGAATTGTGTGTCTGGGGTCTTTGTTTTCTGGCTGCCTGCTTTCTCTGAGCTTTGGAGAAGTAGTTCTGTTTTCTAATCTTCTGTTCCTAAGTGTAAGGACAAAGAGATCAGATAGTAAGTTATATGGTTTCTTTTCTTTGGTATTTGCATGAATATAAGTGCTGGAGTGCTTTGATTTGTATTCTTTTTGAATAAGGCTGTTTATTCAATATTCTTTTAAGAAATTGCCCTGTATTGTGTCATCTTAATACAGAGAGACTATTTGTATGTATTTTTCTTTCTTTTTTTTATATAAAGCTTTCTTTTAAGACCTGTTGGAGTTTTTCTTTGCTTCAGGGAAATTGAGTCTGTACTCACCAGGGAATTGGTGGGAGGAAGAAATCAGGGGAGATCTGTGTGTGTTGAAGTGGCTAGCCTGATTTTGCATTCCCTCTGGGTGAAGAGGAAAGTACTTTTTGTTCCAGGACTGGGAACAGAGAGGGGGAGTCACTCTGTTTGGATTCACAGAGCTTGTGTCTGTGTATCTCTCCAGGATCACCTGGAGGGGGGAAGGGAAAAAGGATTATTTCCCTTTGTTGTGAGACTCAAGGGATTTGGGTCTTGGGGTCCCCAGGGAAGGTTTTTCAGGGGGACCAGAGTGCCCCAAAACACTCTAATTTTTTGGGTGGTGGCAGCAAGTACCAGGTCCAAGCTGGTAGCTAAGCTTGGAGGTTTTCATGCTAACCCCCATATTTTGGACGCTAAGGTCCAGATCTGGGAATAAGGTTATTATAGTGTGTCCTTTAATTAATCTTTGGTGATTTATTTGGATTTCCAGGAAACAGCATCCACATCCTATTTTGCCCTCACCAGATCTCTGCTGGTTTACATCCAACAGAGTTTTGATATACTTCTGTATCAGGTGTTACCTAAATGGATTCATTCCAGTACTGACTGTGCTGCCCATATAACAGTGTGCCTTGACTCTGCAAGGGGATAGTGTCAAACACTGTATTTGAATTAGTGTTTCAACAATTGAAATACAAAGGTCAGACAAGGAGTCCTAGTAAATATTGTGGAGGGTGTTATTAGACTAGACAGAGATGGAGGAGTAGAAAAATACTTGATCAATTTACCACAGTTACAGTAACTGTACATGGCACAAAAACACTTACAAATAAGAAGGCAACCTGAGTTGGATGGGACATTGGAAAGTGAAGCTGGGTTACTCTAAAATCGTTGACTGTGGTTGGACCAAATATTTTGTAACTAACGTTGTCCTCTCCCAACATTAACTATGAATAGGGACCTGCTCCCCCCACACCTCCCCTCAAAAACACATGCATGAGAAATGTGTGAGAGCAGTTAGAAGAAAAAGCCATATTAATTGTACAATAGACGTTTGGTTTGATTCCCAAAGCCTTCATAACACATCCTAAGACAAGCAATAGTCCTATGGTGTGTTGAGCACATGTATTAGAACCTCTTCGCTCTTCAGAGCAGCTTGACAAAGCAAGGACCTGATCCATTTGCTTCAGTGGCCTTCATCTTCAGAAGCAGCTGGAGCAGAGTGAAAATGCTGCTTCCTGTCAGATCACGTGACTAGAGAGTGACGTTATTCTCCACTCAACTTTATTCCTCCTCGGGCACTTTTCACATTTTAGTGTAAACATTAACCCATTTTCTATCACTGTGCAAACATGCTGGCAATCCCCATCTGAGATTCCACGTTCACACTCAGGTACAGAAGACAATCCTCAGGTTTAGGGGGTATAGAAATAAAGGGCTAAACCAAATATGGGGTGACCCCCATTGATTTCAGGAGTTTCACAAGCAGTGAATCTGACTTGCTGTCTGCAAGACCATATAAGTCTCCTAACTTCTTGTGTAAAAAGGCCAGCCTGTTTCCTTTTTCTCCTTCCTTAATTACCTTTCTTTCTTTCTTTCTTTTTTTTTTCCACTGTAGCTGCCTGTTTCTGTAATCTATTCAACAGCATTTTATCCAGGGGCCTCAACTGTCCTCCCAGGGATCCAGTGAGGATTTGCCATTCTTCTTTCATATGGAAGTAACATTAACAAGTTAATAGAAAGGGTTGAAATCCATGCAGAGTGCATCTTTGCTATACCTCCTGGAAGTGAGAAGATGGGGTCCTTGCTCACAATATGTTTGATGGTTTGGAGGGCTCTGCATTTGCACTGTGGCAAATCCCTGATCCTCCATTTATGCATCAGGTTCCATGTAACATCGCCTAATGTTGGTCATCCACTGTCTTTGGCAGAGCAAGAATCCTGGCAATTTGATGCTCTGGGTTGAAGCTGGATGACAGAAGAGCTTCTCCAGCCACCCAGAATAGTCGGTGGGACTTAAAATGAGTGCAAGATGGGGAATAAGATTATCACGGAGTACGACCTTTTGGTTAGTGAGAGCTTTTTTTGTACTCATGCAACATAGCCATCTCTCACCAGATGGTTGGAGGAAGGATGTTTGCAAGGACTGGAAGCTAAGGTGGCAGAGTGAACTTCAGAGAGCCAGTTCAAATCTCATCTCCACATTAGCTGGATATCAACAAGGTCCATGTGTGAGCATATTCCCCAGATGGATGCATAATACTCAGCCATGGAATAAACTAAAGCCAGTGGTGCCATGCATAGTTTTCGAGCCTCAGAATACCAGCTAGAACCTGGTAGCTTCCAGATTATATTGATGCAACTCTTTGTTTTATGGCTCACCTCTTTCAGGTGTTGTTGATAGGCCAGGCTGCATTCGAGAGTGACTACTTGGGTAGCAGGGGTTAGGACATGAACAATTGCCTTGCCGCAGAAGCTTATGTTCCATATCCTCTTAGCTTCAGAATTGTTGAGATGGAAAGCTGACAGTACCATTTTTGATGGATTGGGTTTGAGCCGTGAATATTGAAAGTAGTTTTCCATCCTCTTTAGGTCAGTATTAAGCATATCATCTGCTTCTCTGAGCAATTTTGCCATTGATTTCTATGGAAGCAGGGTCCCATCCAGGATTTCAATTCTTGAAACTTGTCATGGCCCTCTGTGGGGCTGGGTGTTTTTATATAATGGTCTTTAAAAATATGTAATTTAAAGAAACCCTCATGACAGTATGTGATTGGACTGTATCCTTTTGTGGTATCTCTTCATGTTGCATGTCTAGAGAACAAGTGAAAAAAGTAAGTCGGAATGACAGGGAAATGCTGTGAGTCATGGGATAGCCAGATAGAAGAACAAGATGAATTGCCACAAAGCCAAAAAGGCTGTTTGTAATAAATGTTGGAAGATGTACAGATGCTAATCACCCCAGGTAGGCTGCTAGGTCAACGTAGCCGCACAGTGGCCAAAACCACTTAAAGGCAACAAATAGGCCAGACTCTAATGGTACTGAGCCCAGAATTTTATTTCTGGATCAGTCAGTAGTACCCTTGGGAATCTCGCAGACTTTTTAGAGCAATAGGTCTGACATGTAACCTTGAAATGTTTAAACAGGCCACATTTTAATGGGACTTAGGGTGTATCTGATTTTTTTTCATGTCATTTGATAGTTTGAGGTGATCCAAACTGATGTTACATTAATCCAAAAGTTTTTGAATGCATTATATTATAATGTTCTGAAGAGGCTATCCTGTTTTGTGCTGCATATTGAATATGGGATATTGTGTTGCATTGTATTGAGTGAATGTTTCTGCCTCTGGCACGAGGGAATGGTAAGTGGTATACAATTTAAGGAGATCAGAAGGATTGGCTATCAAGGGACTGTCCCAATAGGCCATTAAATTTCGCTGGAATGCTGAAACATTATCTACCCACCTCCAGTCCAGCCCCTTGCACTGCTCACCTAGAAGCCTTCACTGAATCTGACACCCACTAATTCATGGGAAAAGACATGTCTGCTGAACATTAAGGAGAGAGGGTCTTCCAAATTTTCAGACCAGACACAGCAGGGATGATGTAGTCCAGTCACAGGAAATATCTTTCAAATATTTCTTCCCCAAGGACAAGATGAAAAATTGTTTCCTTTTCCTGATACCCTTGTCATCCAGAGGCCAAGGAGAAAGTCCAGTGAAAGAAGAGGCTTAAACCTATCCATGACTTACTTGCATTTACCACACTGCTTACGTTTGAGTTTCATTTGGACCATATGATAGATCTTTTTTAGAGTCTATGTGAGAAAAAGTTGTCTACCTGGATTTAACAATAAAATAAACATTTGCTTAGACAGGCTTTTTATCCCCACAAATAATTTACAAAATAATTATACAGGAATGCTTTATCACCACCCCCTCCACTGAATGGCAAACATTGCTTTGATTTTTTGCTGGGGTTTTTTTTTTTGTTGTTTTTAAAACTGTTGCAGCAATTTAGTGATGGCAACCAGAGCTGGAATGTTCTTGTGGCAGAAAATGCAATTTCATTGAAAGCAACACTTCCTCTGGGCAAAAGTCGATTTTAATGAAATCTCATTACAAAGAATTGGAATAAAAACATTTTGGTAAGGTGGAAAAATTTCAGTTTGATGTTTACAGAACAGCATGTTTTGTCTTTTGTTGTTGTTGTTGTTGTTTTGTTGTTTTGAGATGACTTTTGTTTTGAAATTTTTTATATCTTTTTAAAAATGTTGACATCAAAATGAAATGTTTTGACTCAAAACTTTTTTTTAATAGCAGCAAAGAATCCTGTGGCACCTTATAGACTAACAAATGTTTTGGAGCATGAGCTTTCGTGGGTGAATACCCACTTCCTCAGATGCATGTAATGGAAATATCCCGGGGCAGGTATATATATGTGTGCTAGCAAGCAAGCTAGAGATAACGAGGTCAGTTCAATCAGGGAGAATGAGGTCCTGTTCTAGCAGTTGAGGTGTGAAAACCAAGATTGGAGAAACTGGTTCTGCAATTGGCAAGCCATTCACAGTCTTTGTTCAATCCTGAGCTGATGGTGTCAAATTTGCAGATGAACTGAAGCTCAGCAGTTTCTCTTTGAAGTCTGGCCCTGAAGTTTTTTGCTGCAGGATGGCCACCTTAAGGTCTGCTATAGTGTGGCCAGGGAGGTTGAAGTGCTCTCCTACAGGTTTTTGTATATTGCCATTCCTAATGTCTGATTTGTGTCCATTTATCCTTTTCCGTAGAGACTGTCCAGTTTGGCCGATGTACATAGCAGAGGGGCATTGCTGGCATATGATGGCGTATATTACATTGGTGGATGTGCAGGTGAATGAACCACTGATGGTGTGGCTGATCTGGTTAGGTCCTGTGATGGTGTCGCTGGTGTAGATATGTGAGCAGAGTTGGCATCGAGGTTTGTTGCATGGATTGGTTCCTGAGCTAGAGTTTTTATGGTGTGGTGTGCAGTTACTGGTGAGAATATGTTTCAGGTTGGCAGGTTGTCTGTGGGCAAGGATTGGCCTGCCACCCAAGGCCTGTGAAAGTGTGGGATCATTGTCCAGGATGGGTCGTAGATCCTTGATGATGCGTTGGAGGGGTTTTAGCTGGGGGCTGAATGTGATGGCCAGTGGAGTCCTGTTGGTTTCTCTCTTGGGTTTGTCTTGCAGTAGGAGGCTGCTGGGTACATGTCTGGCTCTGTTGATCTGTTTCCTTATTTCCTCATGCGGGTATTGTAGTTTTGAGAATGCTTGGTGGAGATTTTGTAGGTGTTGGTCTCTGTCTGAGGGGTTAGAGCAGATGCGGTTGTACCTCACTGCTTGGCTGTAGACAATGGATCGTGTGATGTGCCCGGGATGGAAGCTGGAGGCATGAAGGTAGGCATAGCGGTTGGTGGGTTTTCGATATAGGGTGGTGTTAATGTGACCATCACTTATTTGCACCGTGGTGTCAAGAAAGTGGACCTCCCGTGTAGATTGGTCCAGGCTGAGGTTGATGGTGGGGTGGAAGCTGTTGAAATCACGGTGGAATTTTTCCAGAGTCTCCTTCCCATGGGTCCAGATGATGAAGATGTCATCAATGTAGCGTAGATAGAGAAGGGGTGTGAGTGGACGAGAGCTGAGGAAGCGTTGTTCCAGGTCGGCCATGAAGATATTGGCATATAAGTGGAATCTCTCAGGCAGCAGGTGGGAGAGCTACAGGAGGAGGTGGCCAGGCTGAGGAACATCTATGTCCATGAGCAATTCCTGGACAGTATCCATGTGGAGACAGCTGACGGTGCTGTCCCAGTTGACAGGACTACTGACACTCCAGTGGAGGAGGAGGCTCAGGGTGGACACAGCCAGCTGGTTACTTCTAGCAGCAGGCAGTGCTCCACCGCTGCTGCGAACCCTCCTGTTGTGGTAAAAGATAACCATTATGCTCTTCTTGATACAGGAGAGAAGAAATCACCCCCAACAGTTAAGGGGGTGAAGCCTCGTACCCCTAAGGAAGGGAGGTCTGCTGCCACCACTGATAAGAAACATAGGGTAGTGGTGGTTGGAGACTCTCTGCTGAGGGGGACGGAGACACCCATCTGTCGCCCTGACCATTCATCCCGGGAGGTATGCTGCCTGCCAGGGGCCCGTATCCGAGATGTTACAGAGGCTTTGTCGAGGATTATCCGGCCTTCTGACTACTATCCCATGCTACTCATCCATGTGGGCACAAATGATACTGCGAGGTGTGACGCTGAGCAGATCAAGAGTGACTACAGGGCTCTGGGAGTACGGGTTAAGGAGTTTGGAGCGCAGGTGGTATTCTCTTCGATTCTTCCTGTTGAAGGTAGGGGTCCGGGCAGAAACAGATGCATCGTGGAGGTGAATGCCTGGCTGCGAAGATGGTGTCGCCAGGAGGGCTTTGGCTTCCTCGACCACGGGATGCTATTTGAGGAAGGACTGCTAGGAACAGATGGCGTTCACCTTTTGAAGCGGGGAAAGGCCTTATTTGCGCACAGACTGGCTAACCTAGTAAGGAGAGCTTTAAACTAGGTTCGACGGGGACAGGTGAGCAAAGCCCACAGGTAAGTGGGGAACAAGACCTGGGAGATGGGTTGGAAACAGGAGGGAGCACGGGCTATAATGGCAGAGAGGAAGGAGGGTCAGGGCAAAGCTGGGAGGCAAGATCAAACCAGTATCTTAGATGCCTTTATACAAATGCAAGAAGTATGGGTAATAAGCAGGAAGAACTGGAAGTGCTAATAAATAAATACAACTATGACATTATTGGCATTACTGAAACTTGGTGGGATAATACACACGACTGGAATGTTGGTGTGGATGGGTATAGTTTGCTCAGGAAGGATAGACAGGGGAAAAAGGGAGGAGGTGTTGCCTTATATATTAAAAATGTACACACTTGGACTGAGGTGGAGATGGACATAGGAGACGGAAGGGTGGAGAGTCTCTGGGTTAGGCTAAAAGGGGTAAAAAACACAGGTGATGTCGTGCTGGGAGTCTACTACAGGCCACCTAATCAGGCGGAAGAGGTGGATGAGGCTTTTTTCAAACAACTAACAAAATCATCCAAAGCCCAAGATTTGGTGGTGATGGGGGACTTCAACTATCCAGATATATGTTGGGAAAATAACACCGCGGGGCACAGACTATCCAATAAGTTCCTGGACTGCATTGCAGACAACTTTTTATTTCAGAAAGTTGAAAAAGCTACTAGGGGGGAAGCTGTTCTAGACTTGATTTTAACCAATAGGGAGGAACTTGTTGAGAATTTAAAAGTAGAAGGAAGCTTGGGTGAAAGTGATCATGAAATCATAGAATTTGCAATTCTAAGGAAGGGTAGAAAGGAGTACAGCAGAATAGAGACAATGGATTTCAGGAAGGCGGATTTTGGTAAGCTCAGAGAGCTGATAGGCAAGGTCCCATGGGAATTAAGACTGAGGGGATAAACAACTGAGGAAAGTTGGCAGTTTTTCAAAGGGACGCTATTAAGGGCCCAAAAGCAAGTTATTCTGATGGTTAGGAAAGATAGAAAATGTGGCAAAAGACCACCTTGGCTTACCCTTGAGATCTTGCGTGACCTACAAAATAAAAAGGCGTCATATAAAAAATGGAAACTAGATCAGATCACGAAGGATGAATATAGGCAAATAACACAGGAATGCAGAGGCAAGATTAGAAAAGCAAAGGCACAAAATGAACTCAAACTAGCTATGGGAATAAAGGGAAACAAGAAGACTTTTTATCAATACATTAGAAGCAAGAGGAAGACTAAGGACAGGGTAGGCCCACTGCTCAATGAGGAGGGGGTAACAGTAACGGGAGACTTGGAAATGGCAGAGATGCTTAATGACTTCTTTGTTTCGGTCTTCACTGAGAAGTCTGAAGGAATGTCTAGTATAGTGAATGCTTACGGGAAGAGGGTAGGTTTAGAAGAGAAAATAAGGAAAGAGCAAGTAAAAAATCACTTAGAAAAGTTAGATGCCTGCAAGTCACCAGGGCCTGATGAAATGCATCCTAGAATACTCAAGGAGTTAATAGAGGAGGTATCTGAGCCTCTAGCTATTATCTTTGGGAAATCATGGGAGACGGGGGAGATTCCAGAAGACTGGAAGGGGGCAAATATAGTGCCCATCTATAAAAAGGGAAATAAAAACAACCCAGGAAACTACAGACCAGTTAGTTTAACTTCTGTGCCAGGGAAGATAATGGAGCAGGTAATCAAAGAAATCATTTGCAAACACTTGGAAGGTGGTAAGGTGATAGGGAATAGCCAGCATGGATTTGTAAAGAACAAATCATGTCAAACTAATCTGATAGCATTCTTTGATAGGATAACGAGCCTTGTGGATAAGGGAGAAGCGGTGGATGTGATATACCTAGACTTTAGTAAGGCATTTGATACAGTTTCGCATGATATTCTTATAGATAAGCTAGGAAAGTACAATTTAGATGGGGCTACTATAAGGTGGGTGCATAACTGGCTGGATAACCGTACTCAGAGAGTAGTTGTTAATGGCTCCCAATCCTGCTGGAAAGGTATAACAAGTGGGGTTCCGCAGGGGTCTGTTTTGGGACCGGTTCTGTTCAATATCTTCATCAACGATTTAGATGTTGGCATAGAAAGTACGCTTATTAAGTTTGCGGACGATACCAAACTGGGAGGGATTGCAACTGCTCTGGAGGACAGGGTCAAAATTCAAAATGATCTGGACAAATTGGAGAAATGGTCTGAGGTAAACAGGATGAAGTTCAATAAAGATAAATGCAAAGTGCTCCACTTAGGAAGGAACAATCAGTTTCACACATACAGAATGGGAAGAGACTGTCTAGGAAGGAGTATGGCAGAAAGAGATCTAGGGGTCATAGTGGACCACAAGCTTAATAGGAGTGAACAGTGTGATACTGTTGCAAAAAAAGCAAACATGATTCTGGGATGCATTAACAGGTGTGTTGTAAACAAGACACGAGAAGTCATTCTTCCGCTTTACTCTGCGCTGGTTAGGCCTCAACTGGAGTATTGTGTCCAGTTCTGGGCACCGCATTTCAAGAAAGATGTGGAGAAATTGGAGAGGGTCCAGGGAAGAGCAACAAGAATGATTAAAGGTCTTGAGAACATGACCTATGAAGGAAGGCTGAAGGAATTGGGTTTGTTTAGTTTGGAAAAGAGAAGACTGAGAGAGGACCTGATATCAGTTTTCAGGTATCTAAAAGGGTGTCATCAGGAGGAGGGAGAAAACTTATTCACCTTAGCCTCCAATGATAGAACAAGAAGCAATGGGCTTAAACTGCAGCAAGGGAGATTTAGGTTGGACATTAGGAAAAAGTTCCTAACTGTCAGGGTAGTTAAACACTGGAATAGATTGCCTAGGGAAGTTGTGGAATCTCCATCGCTGGAGATATTTAAGAGTAGGTTAGATAAATGTCTATCAGGGATGGTCTAGACAGTATTTGGTCCTGCCATGAGGGCAGGGGACTGGACTCGATGACCTCTCGAGGTCCCTTCCAGTCCTAGAGTCTATGAGTCTATATTGTGGGGCCATGCGGGTGCCCATAGCAGTGCCACTGATCTGGAGATATATATTGTCATCAAATTTGAAATAGTTGTGTGTAAGTATAAAGGCACAGAGCTCAGCAGCCAGTTGTGCTGTGGCATCATCAGGGATAGTGTTCCTGACAGCTTGTATTCCATCTGTGTGTGGGATGTTTGTGTAGAGAGCCTCTACATCCATGGTGGCTAGGATGGTGTTTTCTGGGAGGTCACCAATGCATTGTAGTTTCCTCAGGAAATCAGTGGTGTCGCGGAGATAGCTGGGAGTGCTGGTGGCATAGGGTCTGAGTAGAGAGTCCATATATCCAGACAGTCCTTCAGTGAGAGTGCCAATGCCCGAGATGATGGGGCGTCCAGGATTTCCGGGTTTGTGGATCTTGGGTAGTAGATAGAATAACTCTGGTCGGGGCTCTAGGGGTATGTTGATTTCTTCTGGTGTTAGTGTAGGGAGTGTCCTGAGCAGATGCTGTAGTTTCTTAGTGTATTCCTCAGTGGGATCTGAGGGAAGTGGCCTGTAGAATTTGGTATTGGAGAGTTGTCTGGCTGCCTCCTTTTGATAGTCAGACCTGTTCATGATGACAACGGCACCTCCTTTATCAGCCTCTTTGATGATAATGTCAGGGTGGTTTCTGAGGCTGTGGATGGCATTGCGTTCTGCACGACTTAGGTTGTGAGGCAAGCGGTGGTGTTGTTCCATGATTTCTGCCTGTGCACGCCGGCGGAAGCATTCAATGTATAGGTCCAGGCTGTCATTTCGACCCTCAGGAGGAGTCCATGTGGAGTTCTTTTTCTTGTGCTGTTGGTGGGAGGGCACCCGTGTATCAGTGCACTGTTCAGTGTTGTCCTGGAAGTATTCTTTGAGTCGGAGATGGCGAAAGTAGGCTTCCAGATCGCCACAGAACTGTATCATGTTGGTGGGGGTGGCAGGGCAGAAAGAGAGTCCCCGAGATAGGACAGACTTTTCTTCTGGGCTGAGTGTGTAGTTGGATAGATTGACGATATTGCTGGGTGGGTTAGGGGTACCACTGTTGTGGCCCCATGTGGCAGGTAGGAGTTTAGACAGCTTACAGTCCTTTTTCCTTTGAAGAGAGGTGAAGTGAGTAATGTAGATCTCCTGTCTTATTCTAGTGAAGTCCGTTTGTATAGAAGTTTGGTTATTAATGAGAGTCTCCAGGTTGGAGAGCTCTTTTTTGATGTTTTCCTGTTTGCTGTATAGGATGCTGATCAGGTGGTTCCTCAGTTTTTTTGATAGAGTATGACATAATCTCTCACTGTGGTCTGTGTAGTATGTAGATAGCAGTGGATTTTTTACCTTTAGTCCATTTGGTCCGAGAATGGACACTCCCTACACTAACACCAGAAGAAATCAACATACCCCTAGAGCCCCGACCAGGGTTATTCTATCTACTACCCAAGATCCACAAACCCGGAAATCCTGGACGCCCCATCATCTCGGGCATTGGCACTCTCACTGAAGGACTGTCTGGATATATGGACTCCCTACTCAGACCCTATGCCACCAGCACTCCCAGCTATCTCCGCGACACCACTGATTTCCTGAGGAAACTACAATGCATTGGTGACCTCCCAGAAAACACCATCCTAGCCACCATGGATGTAGAGGCTCTCTACACAAACATCCCACACACAGATGGAATACAAGCTGTCAGGAACACTATCCCTGATGATGCCACAGCACAACTGGCTGCTGAGCTCTGTGCCTTTATACTTACACACAACTATTTCAAATTTGATGACAATATATATCTCCAGATCAGTGGCACTGCTATGGGCACCCGCATGGCCCCACAATATGCCAATATCTTCATGGCCGACCTGGAACAACGCTTCCTCAGCTCTCGTCCACTCACACCCCTTCTCTATCTACGCTACATTGATGACATCTTCATCATCTGGACCCATGGGAAGGAGACTCTGGAAAAATTCCACCGTGATTTCAACAGCTTCCACCCCACCATCAACCTCAGCCTGGACCAATCTACACGGGAGGTCCACTTTCTTGACACCACGGTGCAAATAAGTGATGGTCACATTAACACCACCCTATATCGAAAACCCACCAACCGCTATGCCTACCTTCATGCCTCCAGCTTCCATCCCGGGCACATCACACGATCCATTGTCTACAGCCAAGCAGTGAGGTACAACCGCATCTGCTCTAACCCCTCAGACAGAGACCAACACCTACAAAATCTCCACCAAGCATTCTCAAAATTACAATACCCGCATGAGGAAATAAGGAAACAGATCAACAGAGTCAGACGTGTACCCAGAAGCCTCCTACTGCAAGACAAACCCAAGAGAGAAACCAACAGGACTCCACTGGCCATCACATTCAGCCCCCAGCTAAAACCCCTCCAACGCATCATCAAGGATCTACAACCCATCCTGGACAATGATCCCACACTTTCACAGGCCTTGGGTGGCAGGCCAATCCTTGCCCACAGACAACCTGCCAACCTGAAACATATTCTCACCAGTAACTGCACACCACACCATAAAAACTCTAGCTCAGGAACCAATCCATGCAACAAACCTCGATGCCAACTCTGCTCACATATCTACACCAGCGACACCATCACAGGACCTAACCAGATCAGCCACACCATCAGTGGTTCATTCACCTGCACATCCACCAATGTAATATACGCCATCATATGCCAGCAATGCCCCTCTGCTATGTACATCGGCCAAACTGGACAGTCTCTACGGAAAAGGATAAATGGACACAAATCAGACATTAGGAATGGCAATATACAAAAACCTGTAGGAGAGCACTTCAACCTCCCTGGCCACACTATAGCAGACCTTAAGGTGGCCATCCTGCAGCAAAAAAACTTCAGGGCCAGACTTCAAAGAGAAACTGCTGAGCTTCAGTTCATCTGCAAATTTGACACCATCAGCTCAGGATTGAACAAAGACTGTGAATGGCTTGCCAATTGCAGAACCAGTTTCTCCTCTCTTGGTTTTCACACCTCAACTGCTAGAACAGGACCTCATCCTCCCTGATTGAACTGACCTCGTTATCTCTAGCTTGCTTGCTAGCACACATATATATACCTGCCCCGGGATATTTCCATTACATGCATCTGAGGAAGTGGGTATTCACCCACGAAAGCTCATGCTCCAAAACGTTTGTTAGTCTATAAGGTGCCACAGGATTCTTTGCTGCTTTTACAGATCCAGACTAACACGGCTACCCTCTGATACTTTTTTTTAATGTCAATTTTGTGAGAAACTTCTACACTTTTTTTTTTATTATTATGGTTCCGAAAGAAAACAAATCTCAATCATGGAGTTTCCCATGAAACAGAGCTCTGTAGGGACCAGTATTCCTAACACAACACTCCGCTACCTGTTTTTCAGTGTGTGGTATGTGTTGTCCTCTTTGAGCAATCCACCAAAAATACGAGTCTGTTGTAAGACCTCTCCCAAATCTCCTCTCCTTTAGTCCTAGTTCAAGCTGGACAGCCCTGTGCTTTTACTTCAGGAGGCCCCAGGTTCAATCCCTGATCATGACAAAGATTTTAGTCATCACAATTACATAACTGTTTAGGACATGAAGCAAAAAAGAGAAGATCTTACCAAGAGTTGAGCAAAAGACTTCACAATAAATAACTTATAGGGTGAGATATTATTTAGACCAAAGGCTTTTCAGGATTTTACAAAAATGCATCAGACATGTATGATTAATGAGAACATCCACAGTTATAGTAGAAAAAATTTAATAAAAAATAGCAATAACATTTGGAAAGGATATAAAGCCTCATGCTGCAGAACACAAAGCAAGATCTAGCTAATGGTAGATAGGAACATAAAAAATTGCACACTAGGGCTTCTTGCACCTTCCTTTTGAAGCTCCTGGTGCTGGTCACTGCTGGAGACTCAATGAACATCCAGCATGGCTATTCTGATGTGGGGTAAAGAGAGATTTGTTGAGCTGGAGACTGGACCTCCCAAGTTTTGCGAACATTGGCACTCATGGATTTAGTCCAGCTCAGTGTATAAACAAGGACTATTTGCAACTTCCAAATCTGGACCTTGGCTTGGATCTGAAATAGCCCCAAGATCCAAAATTTTGTTTTAAGCCCATCTCTATTCTAAAATAAGAGCAAAATTGGGCAGGGGCCATTATTATTATGACAAAGCTACTTTATGCTCATCAGACCATTTCCATCAAAAAAATAATTGCAGTAACATGCTCATTTAGGGAAATAGTTCCACATAATATTGTTTGGGTAGCAGTCAAACCTCTATAGTGTAGAGAGAGAAACATGCTTGTGGTGTTCCTTAATAAAAGCACCTGTTCACATTCTCTCTCCTTATAAATAAGAAGGTCTCTTATTTTGGGGCCTAATTAAATTTATTCACCCTTCACATACTCTCCCTGTTGCTCTCCCTTCAACTAAAGAGACTATAGCTACGTCCAATCCCTTTAGGAAGGCTTATTCAACAAGCCATTGGTTCCCTCCTCCTTTTAGCCTTGGTTTTATTTTATGCTGACCAATATTTCCAATACATAGTTCCAATATTTCAAAGTCTATTGGTCTTTAAGATTTCAAAGCTGATCCACACACTGCCATGTTTGAAGTACAAGCACATTTACCAAAGGCAAGAGACCCTTGATGCCAAGACTAAAATTTCCTGGCATTTCATTAAATACATTATATGAATTAAATGTCTGGCCTTGACAACAGGATTGCTCAGCATAGGCTTCATGTGTTCAATGGGATGAAACATTTGCGGTTTTGCAGTGCGAGTCTTGTCTTCTCTATCTGGTATGAGAAATCTGTTCTTGGGCGGATGCGCCTTTCGCTGAGGTCATGCAGCACAAACTGTGAGGATATTCCTCTTAGATAATCCGCATGCCTCTTTCATGTTTAGATTACCATCTACTACGAGTACTGTCACATAAACTAGAGGAAAAACACTGCAGAGAGAAGGAGCTAATTCAAGGATGGGAGCTTTTCTGATGACCTCCAGAGTGGATCTGATGTTAACAGCTTTTTAATGGTTTGAAGACAGAGGCACAAAAAGTCATGATGAAAAAGAAGGCAGATGTATCCCATAAGTTTACTCCCATTACATATTTTTTTAAAAAATACATATGCAGTATTTATAGACCACTTATTTGGGAGTTGATTTTCTTTCCTTTCAATGTCAATGAACTTGTGCTTCATCTTAAGCACATTGTAACCAAAGTCACATTCAACCTAAGGGAATCACTGTAGTGTGCTTTTCTTGGGCCGTGGTGAGCAGAGTACCTACAGAGAGTCCTCTCTTGCATCAGTGCGGGGTGCATGTGGATGGGTGAATGTGTGCCAGGGACAGAGAGAGGATTTGAACATTCAGCAGAGGAGCCATGTATCCCAGAGGAAAACAGACGTCCTAGCACACTCCTTTAGAAAGCCTGAAAAATTCAGATTGATTCGTGTCACATGTGGGACAGTGTTGCTTTTTCTTCAGCAGAATCTGTTATGGTCATTCCAGAATAACTGTAAGTGATGGAGGAAGAACAGGAGTAGCTGTGCCACCTTAGAGACTAACAAATTTATTTCAGCATAAGCTTTTGTGGGCTAAACCCCACTTCACTGGATGCATAGAATGGAACACCCAGAAAGAAGATATTTATACATATAGAGAATATGAAAAGGTGGAAGTAGCCATGCCAGCTGTAAGAGGCCAATCAATTGAGATGAGCTATCATCAGCAGAAAAAAAAAACCTTTGAAGTGATAATCGAGATGACCCATATAAGGTGTGAGGAGAACTTAACGTGGGGTAAGTGATGGGGCAACCATTCAGCTAGAGAAATCTGCAAGAAGAACACATTTTCTTGAGTTGCACCAGATGCCTTTATAGCTAGCCAGAACAGCAGCCATGGCTTGGCACCCACTGGTTATGTTTACTGATTTATCAAGCATATGTCTGGGATGGTGATTTTGCGTAGAAGTCCAGGCATATGCATTTAACACAAGACTGTAATGTGTTTGAGTAGGCATTAAGATTTACAGAAGTGGGGCAGTTGACTGTATGACTGAAGGTTTGATCACCACCAGGCTACTAAATCTCATGATTTTGGGGACCTGGCTCGTGATTTTTGGAATGCCGTGGGCTGGCAATACTGCACCTCCTTTCTTGAGTTCGGGGAGCTTTGCAGCTGCTCTTGCCATTTCAAATGCTTCCCTGGTCAAAAAAAAAATGGACCATAGTCATGGTGAGTGATATTGGCCCAAGCTACTCTATACCACTTAGACCCTGCAGTATGCCGGCAGACTGTGCACATGGATTGACTGCATGAAATGTGGGGGCTTCGTGCTGACTCTGAAGAAAAGGAAAATTGGGGATAGGCTGGGTATCTTGCTGTGTCACTCCTGGTTATGTTGGCTCTGGAAGGATAACGGGAGTGTTTTTTAAAAGGGAGAGACAGCAAAATCTTTATTGTCCTAAAAGTCAGCCGCTGTCATACTGAAAACACATAGGAAAGCAGATCTGCTGAGTAAGAATGTCCCATTTTTGCATTCACTTTTCAGTGTGGACCCATACTTTAAAAGGGACAGAAAGTGTGTGTTGAAGTCAACTATGTAATGAAGGCTGCATTGCCAATGTCAGATAAAGCTTAATTCTGCTTAGGAACCAGTCTTTATCTTGCGGATTCAGAATCCAGTAGAAAGATTTAAACCAGGAAAAGATAATACATAAAGCGATGCTTGGCCAAAATACAATGATAGTTTTTAGCAGCACAGGGAAAGACTAGACCCAAACAACAATGAGAATCTAATGCCCCTGAGATCAGTTATGTGACTTCATGTTTAAAATACATGCAATACTCCAAAGCTGGTCCCTCAAAGTAGTACAATCCATCCAGTAATCCTGTTAAGACGGAGACCATTGTCATGTGCCAAATACTGAAAGATTTTATGGAAGCAGTACAAAAATAAACAATTGGATGGGAATCTGAATACATCTGCATCAAAATGAAAACTAACAGTGCTAAATAATGGTGTACCATTTCCAGGCATAGGATGTGTATGTCAGAGCAGAGTTTCCGATGAGAAACACATTATTAAGCATTCTGCATTTAGGGCACAATTCTTGAGGGGGGCTGAGCACTCTGACTCCAATCCCGCAAAACATTTAAGCACATGTGAAACTTTACTTAAGTCTGTACTCCTGTTGACTTAAATAGAACTATTGAAGTGGTTAAAATTAAGCACATGCTCAAGTGTTTTGCTGGATCTGGACCAGCGCACTCAGCATCTGTTCATAGATTCCAAGGGTACAAGGGGCCATTGTGATTATCTAGTCTGCATCCTGATTATCACAGGTGACAGAACTTCCCCAAAATGATTACTAGAGCAGATCTTTCAGAAAAAACATCCAGACTTGATTTAAAAATTGTCAGTGATGGAGAATCCACCACTGCCCTTGATAAATTATGGCAATGGTTAATTAACCTCACTGTTAAAACTGTGCACCTTAGTTCCAGACTGAATTTGTCTAGCTCAGCTTCCACCCGTTGTATGGTATTAAACCTTTCTCTGCTCGATTGAAGAGTCCATTATCAAATATTTATTCCTCGTGTAGGTACATATAGACTGTAATCAAGTCATCCCTTAACCTTCGCTTTGTTAAGCAAAATAGATTGAACTCCTTGAGACTAACACTAAAGGCATGTTTTCTAACCCTTTAATGATTCTCATGGCTCTTCTCTGAACCCTCTCCAATTTTTCAACAACCTTCTTGAATTGTGGGCACCAGAACTGGACACAGAATTCCAGCAATGATCACACCAATACCCAATACACCAGTAAAATAACCTCTCTACTCCTACTCGAGATTCCCCACTTTATGCAGCCAACGATTGCATTAGCCTTTTGTCCACAGCATCATACTGGGAGCTCACGTTCAGCTTCTTATTCACCATGACACCCCAGTCTATGTCAGTCACTGCTTCTCAGGATAAGTGTGATAAGTGAAGGAGGGGGTCGCTCCCTTTTATGGACACCCAGCCAGCCAGTAGCTATAAAATCCCTATTAGTAGCTGTTCTCTAATTGCTCTACCTGTGAAGGGTTAAAAAGTCTCACTGCTTTGCATAGGTAAAAGGAAGTGAATGGCACCTGGCCAAAAGAGCAAATGGAAAGGCTAGAACTTTTTAAAATTGAAAATAGACTCCCCTTTTTTCTGTCTGTATGTTCTTCTGGGGAGAGCCCGACAGGGAAGCTGCTATGTTGTAAGAAGCTTGGGCCAGGGATGAAAAATCATCAATATCATACCTAGAAATTAATCATTTAAAACCCCAGATATGTAAATAGATCAGGAAATGTCTAGGAAGATGCAATTAGGTTTATCTCTTTTATTTCATTATGGCTTGTGGATTCCTCAGTGCTAACCCCAGGTGCTTTCCTTTTGCTTGTAAACTTTAAGCTGGCCCTCAAGGAAGTTATTCTTGGTGCTTAATCCTTGTAATTGCTCTTTTAAAATCTAGCAATAGCCTAAGTTCCCAGATGTATTCTCTTTTTTTATTAATAAAATTTGCCTTTTTAAAGAAAAGAATTGGAATTTTTGGAATTAGCTGGTGGCAACAGCTGATTTCCTTCTTTCTTTCTTTCTTTCTTTCTTTCTCAGCTCTTCCCTGGGGGAGGGAGGGGTGAAAGGGTTTGAGGGTACCCCACAGGAAGGAATTCCCAAGTGCGCCTTCCTGGGCTTTCAAGCGGTTCTTTACTTGGGTGGTGGCAGAATTTACCAACCCAAGGTCAGAGAAAAGCTGTAACCTTGGGAGTTTAATACAAGCCTGGAGTGCCCAGTATTAATTTTCAGAATCCTTGCAGGCCCCACCTTCTGCACTAGCAGTGCCAGAGTGGGGAATTAGCCTTGACAATAGAGTATCCCATTCTGTGTCTTTGCAAACTTTATCAGTGATGATATGTTTTCTTGCTGCTTAGTGAGTTATAAGATATTCACTATCATTTGCCTTGTTGGTTCCTTTACAACATAGAGACATAATTAATCGGAACCTTCTGGTACTTTGCCATATTGGTTGCTTGCAGCCAGCTGACCAAGCAACCCAGATCACTCTCTATCAGCAACTTGTCCTCTTCACTCTTTACTCCTCCTCCATTTTTTATCTGCAAACTTTACCAGTAATTTTGTTTTCTTCCAGCTCACTGATTAAAAATCTTAAAAAGTATAGGGCCAAGAACTGATTCCTGTGGGACCTCACTGGAAACACACCCTCTTGGTGATTTCCCATTTAAAAATTACATTTTGAGACGTATCATTTAACTATTTTTAATCCATTCATGTTAATTTTATACATGTTCTAGTTTTTTTAATCAAAATGTCACGCAGCACCAAGTCAAATGCCTTACAGAAGTCTAAGTATATCACATCAATACTTTTACCTCTATCAACCAAACTTGTAATCTCATAAAAAAAAATCAAGTTAAACAGGATCTAGCTTCCATAAACCCATGTTGATTGACATTAATTATGCTACTCTCCTTTAATTCTTTATTAATTGAGTATTATATCAGCCACTCCATTGTCTTCCACAGGATCGATATATCAGACTAACAGGCCTATAATTATCTGGATCGTTCCGTTTACCCTTTTAAAATACTGGCACACTGTTAACTTTCTTCCAGTCTCATGGAACTTCTCTGGTGTTCAAACCCTTATTGAAAATCAACATTAATGATCCACCAAACTCCTCAGACAGTTTTTAAAACTCTTGGATACATGCTAGCTGGACCTACTCATTTAAAAATGTCTCACTTTCGTAGCTGCTGTTTAACATTCTCCTGAGATACAAGTGGAATGGAAATACAACATATGATATGACTACATCTGTTTTTTCCCAAATACAGAACAAAAATATGTATTAAACACTTCTGTCTTTTCTGCATTATTATTAATTCTACCATTTCCATTTAGTAATGGATCAATACCACGTTAGGATTCTTTTTGTTCCTAATGTACTTTTAAAAAAACTCATTCTTATTGTCCTTAGATCTGCTGGCTGATCAGGTCTGATGTTAACCTGACAGTGTTCCTTTCAACTTTTTGGGTGAAATCTTGGCCCCATTAAGTCAGAGTGTTTTGCCATTGACTTCAGTGGGGCCAGGATGTCATCTTGTTTCCATACCACTTAAAGCTCCTTCAGCTCTATCCAAGCCTCTAGTCAGAGTGGACATCAGTGGATTTCTACCACTACCTTTAAAATGGTCCTGAGCACTGTCCAGTCTTGTGGATAAGTCTGATACACTATTTAGAGAAACAGGATATCAAATAATGGCACAGAGCATCTAAAAGCCCAGAAACCTCCAGGGGGCATGGTGAGCAGGCCCTTCATTAGATTTTTCTTTGAGTGGTAGCAAAGCAATCCAGCTGAAATTGGCCCTGTCTTGTCTTGCATTGGCTCTGCCATAAATACTGTAAGTTCTGAGGATGGGTGAAGAGGGCTACCTGCTGATGAAAGTAACATTAATCAGCTGGAGAATTCATTCATCACTGTTGACTGAGACTCCTCATGTACACTGCTGCAATTCCACACTCAGTCCTTTCTCTAAACCCTTTCTCCAAGCCAGCCAGAGACCTGGGAGAGTGACAGTGAAAAGCAACCCAACCATAATCTAAGCCTTTGAAACTCACTCCCTAGGGTGGCTCACTAGTGCCCAACATTTGGCAATTTTCAGAAGACAAGAGGTGTTTATTTAATTTATTTTTTGTTAATGTTTTCCTTCCCTCCCTTTGGTGGTCAACATACATCTGAAGGCAGTAGAGATGGTGTTTGGTTCAACCCACTGTAGAATGCTTATGTGTTTTTGATGCTTTTATAAATAGCACGACTTGCTACATACTGATAGTGGTGTTGTAAACATGCAAAACCATTTTCCGCAATACGAGACATATTTAATTTAAGAAACCCTGCTTCTCTTTACGTAGGATGACATGTTTTTCAAAAGGTTGTTCAATATTTGTTCTTTCACCACAAGCCTAACACCAGTGAAATAGCCATCAGACCTGTGAGGATTTGGATACCATAACGTTCAGCGGTATCTCACATGCTGTTTTATACATGCTGTATAATTAGAAATAAGTAACTTCCAAGCCAGTGTGCACTGGAAGTGCATTATTGGATTAATACTCCTAGGGCCATGTTGTATGATAGACTATTCCAGAAGATGCAGTGACAGGCAGAGCTGTTAGACTGGCTGCAACAAGATTGCTTCTGAAAATGGGAAGAGTGGGAAGTATTAACTGCCATAGCTAAGACACTTAAGATGGGGTTTTCAAAAGGACTCATTACTGAGCTTCTCCCACCAACTTCAATAGGAGACAGAGTAAGAGCAACACGGAGTGCTTTGAAAATCCCACCTTTCCTCTCTTCAAAACTGAGCGTCGCTCTTGGAGCCAAGGCCTTCCTGCCACCGGTGCTTCTGAAGCAGCGTTGGGGAGAGAGGGGCCACAGGGTGAGAGGACAATGGGTGGAGAGACCATCAGAAGGGCATAGCACCTGGAAGGTGTTAATCCCCAGAGTGACCAGGAGGAGGTGCCTCTAGCAGGGAGTGGACTCTGTGACACCATGTCACATATTTTGCTCAGTTTCCTCCTCTATAAAATGGAGTTGAGAACATTTCTGTGCTTCATAAGAGTGTGGTGAAGCTACTATGAAGTCCTTGAAGATGTTCATGTGGAAGGCACCATACAAGGGCAGACAATTATTCTCAATCCTCAGGGAAACTTTTCTCTCTAGCATTCAACAGGCGACCTTCCTCTACCTGCTAATCATAAACACCCATCAATTGTTAAGGACTTGCCTGAAGAAAGTTTGTATGTAATACTGAGACACCTGATAATGTAATCAACTTTAAAGCAAGAAAAATAAATGACCTGAGGGGGCTTTTGCATGCCTCATGGATATTAACCACACCTGCTTAATTCAGTTGTGTGTGTATATACAGAGAACTACATATGGGGCATAGCCTTTCTTGCAAGCTGTCATGCAAGGTTGACTTACTATGTATGTGTTGCTTATTAAAACTATTGCTATGAAGATAAAACTGAGCAAGAGACTTTCAGAGAAAAGACTATCTCACACAAAGTGAAAACATTCAGGTAACTGCTTTTAAGGTATTGATTACAAACAGAATGGGAAGGAATCTGCCTCATATTGCTTCATTTTACACATCTCTTTTGTTCAGATCAAATATATGTAAGAGAAATAGGTTTGAACCTATTCCTGTTGAAATAATGGCAAATATCCCACTGCCTTCAATTGGAACAGGAGTGGGGCCCAAAAGGCTGGGTCACAATTTTTTTCCAATAAAAATATTTTTTCATTGCAAAATATAGCTTTGTCAAAAATGAAATTCCCATGAAAAACTGTTTTCAACAAAAGTGATCCCATGAAGCAAAATGAACATTTCTAATCCAGAATTTCATTTTGTTGTGGATGTTTAGGGTGACAAAGTCCATGCCACTGTCATAATATCAACCATTCCCACATTTAGATAAATCCTGTAAATCTGGATTACAAGTTAAAAGTATCCTAGTAGATCCCAACTCTGCTCCCACCGAAGTCAGTGGCAATATTGCCGTTAGTAAGAAAGGGAGCAGGATTGGATGCATTTTGTCATTTAATCATACAGTGGTTTATTTTTTTCTGGCCTTCTCACTTCCTGTGTTGTTTATGGGGATTCAAAAATAAGATTGCAAAGTTTGCAGGAAACAGCTCTTGCTGTGAATCTGCACACAACACACAAAGGAGAGGTCTGTAACCCAATCCTGCCATGCAGGATGTTCTGACACTGAGTATGAACAACCCCAGGGAAGTTTTTTAAGAAGATGTAAGGGAACACAAATGGTCTGGAACCTCTCCTTTGTTCCCTGACAGACAAATCTGGAAAGTTGTAGGAGCTTGAGGCCCTTCCCCAAAAGGGGTTATAATAAGTCAATTGTGAATTACTGCCAGTGCTTTGCAAAGCCTCTAAATCCAAAGACAAAACACTGAATTGTGGAAATAGAAATCGGAGGGTCATTGGGCCCTTGTTCCTGTTAATCAATGTGCAGCAGCTGTCAAAAAAGCTAAGAGAATGTTAGGAACCATTAGAAAAGGGATAGTTTGTCTCATTATCTATCATAATGCTACTATAAAAATCCATGGTACACCCACACCTTGAATACTGCATGCAGTTTTGGTCACCCCATATAAAAAAAAAAAGATGTATTAAAACTGGAGAAAGTATAGAAAAGGGTAGCAGATAGAATACCTCTGGTCGGGTCTCTAAGGGTGTGTCTGTGCAGATTTGTTCCTGTGCTTCTTCAGGGAGTTTCTTGAGCAGATGATGCAGTTTCTTTTGGTAACCCTCAGTGAGGTCAGAGGGTAATGGTCTGTAGAATGTAGTGTCAGAAAGTTGCCTAACAGCCTCTCGTTCATATTCTGACCTATTCCTGATAACGACAGCACCTCCTTTAACAGCCTTTTTTATTATGATGTCAGAGTTGTTCCTGCAGCAAAGAGTCCTGTGGCACCTTATAGACTAACAGACCTTTTGGAGCATGAGCTTTTGTGGGTGAATACCCACTTAGTAGGATGCATGTGTTGTTCCAGAGGCTGTGAATGGTGTTGTGTTCTGCACAGCTGAGGTTATGGGGCAAGTGATGCTGCTTTTCTACAATTTCAGTCCCTGCATGTCAGCAGAAGCAATCTATGTAGAAGTGCAGTGTGTTTCAACCTTCAGGAGGAGTCCACTGTGATAAACTCAGGACAGATCGCTGCAAGGGAGGGGTAGGAATCAGTAACAGAAGGTTAAAAGGCCCTTCTCCTTATCAACTGAGAGGCAACCACAGGTCAATCAGGTTCAGCTGGGAAAGGTTACCAAGGTAGTAAATTAGAATCAGCTGAGGGGGGAGCTACCTGAGGTTAACTGGGACCAGCTGATTCCAACTTGGGGCTGCCTGAGACCTTTTTAAACCCTTCCCTGTGGAAGGAAGGGGAGGAGAGTAGAGAGAGAAGAAGCCCTGCTGCCAGGAGTAGAAAAACAGTGAGATCCTCCAGGAGGAGAGGCCGTACTTTCTCCCACAAGGGGGGGGTAAGAATTCACTAACCAGAACTAGTGGAGATGCAGGGAGCAAATTTCCCTTGTATCCCAAGGGGGACCGCATTACCTGAGCCTGTCTCACCAGGGCTGAAAGCAGCGGAGACTGAGGAGGTGCCTTGCCACACGACACAGAATCCTTCTTTTTGTAGTGTTGGTAGGAAGGTTTCTGTGGGTTAGTGTGCTGTTCAGAAGTGTGTTGGAAATATTCCTTGAGTCGGAGACGTCGAAAGTAGGATTCCAGGTCACTGCAGAACTATATCATGTTCGTCGGGGTGGAGGGGCAGAAGGAGAGGCCCCGAGATAGGACAGACTCTTCTAATGGCTAAGAGTATAGCTGGATAGATTAACAAAGTTGTTGGGTGAGTTAAGGGAACCACTGTTGTAGCCCCTTGGCATGTAGGAGTTTAGATAGTTTAGTGTCCTTTTTCCTCTGAAGAGAAGCAAAGTGTGTGTTGCAAATGGCTTGTCTAGTTTTTGTAAGTCCAGCCATGAGGAAGTTTGTGTGGAAGGTTGGTTTTTTTTATATGAGTTTCTAGTTTTGAGAGTTCATTCTTAATCTTCTCCTCCTGTTTACTGCCTAGGATGTTGATCAGGTGATTCCACAGTTTCTTTGACAGTGTGTGGCACAAAATCTCTCATCATAGTCTGTGTGGTATGTGGATTGTAATGGATTTTTTTACCTTCAGTCCTTTTGGTACGATGTCCATCTGTTTGCATTTGGAAAGGAAGATGTCTGTCTGTATCTGCATGAAGTTGATGGATTTCCACTTCATATAGCTAAATTCAATGCCTTGCATGTTGACAGGTTTCAGAGGGGTAGCCGTGTTAGTCTGTATCAGCCAAAACAACAAGGGGTCCTTTTGGCACCTTAGAGACTAACAAATTTATTTGGGCATAAGCTTTTGTGGGCTAGAACCCACTTCATTGGATGGATGGAGTGGAAAATACAGGAGCAGGTATAAATACACAGCACGTGAAAATATATAAATAAATAGCAATAGCTATTAGCCAAGATAGTCAGGGGTGTAACCCCATGCTCTGGGTGTCCCTAGCCTCTATCTCTTAGAAGTGAGGGAGTAAACATCAGGGGACGGTTCCTTGATGTGTAAACTATCACATCTCTATTGAAGTCAGTTAATACTAGCTGAGGCGCTGGTCCAAGATTCAGTCCCAAGTCTCAGATCATAACTCCATCAGTGGGATGATCGACTGGCAAACACAGAAAAGCAACATCCAGGAGATTCTTCAGGATTTTTTCCAAGTCAAGTTTCCTAAAGATGGAGAATAATAAAGTAAAGATTCCTAAAACCTGGAAATAATTGTGCTATTAAGGTGACATGTGATCTCATATTCAATTCATTGCTAAATAGGAACTGGATGAGAATGTGCTTGTAGAGGTCAGGACTGGAGCCCAAATGTCCCATTCCAGGTCTACATATAGATTCCTGAGGCACCTGGGAGATTCAACAATGGAAGTTTCAGTGGTTAATGAAAGACAGAAGGAACCATTTTCCCCACAATTGTTTCTTAGAGGAACTTATTTGCTGTGCTTTTCACGTTGGCCCTGATTCTACCATCCACACTCACACTGAAATCTCCTCTAAACTCTTAAATCCCCAAAACAGCTGGTTGATATTGAAACACAGATCAAATATTTTCATGAATAAAAGCCCTGTGTTTGCTGTTATCCATGCCATTGTATCATAAGTTATTCATGGGCATTCAGATAATCACCAGGTATTTTTGAAAATCTTTAAAGAAGTTTCACCAGTGTTAGCACAAATGCTTATTCTCCCTACAAGTGTATTACTTACTGCTTATCATTTATTACCCCCTAGTTCAGTGATACTCAGACTAAGGCTCACAAGCTGTAACTGGCTCTTTGATGGGTCTCCTTTAGCTCTTTGCAGTACATGCTGCTAAAACACTGTGTGATTTAATTATTAACCAGTCAGGATGCTTTTACTATGCTGTTAACCAATTGTAGATGATTTTTAAAAAATACTTGGTCTGTCATTTTGCTGTGAGAATTCCTTCGTGATTCAACGTTCTTGCATTACAGCGTCAATAATGCAATGTACCGTTTAAAAACTACAGTGTGCACTGGTGTCATAACACCTATTCGGAACTACAAGGAACTTACCGGACAAAACCTTTTATCAAGATGGAGTTATGGCTGGAGTTGTCACTTTTGCTTGGAACTTCTAAAAGCTTGGCTGTCTTCAGCTAATTGTACCTAGCTGCAAATTCCAATAAAAAGGACTCTACAAAGCAAACCCAGCCAAAAGTCAGGGGACTGTTGCTTACATTTTCAGTTTCAAACAAATCCAAAATATCAAAGAAGAAATCAGCAAAAGCCCCAAATGACACATAGGTTTGTGGTTTGTTTGTGTTTTCATCAAAAAGGTAAGAAACTGCTTATTTCTCATAGTTTGAATAGAAAACCATAAACTGGGCCATCTTTGAGCAAACTGGACCTTGGTTCACTTACTGCATCAAAACTTTTGATTGTGATCTGAGTTTGTAATGCCAAGAGGAGATTTTCATGAGGACTGAGGTTTGGTTGCAAACATTTCACACAGCTCTAAATTTCATGTCTTGACATCAACTTGTAAAATACAGATCTGTAGGAAACTATGACTTCTCAGGTGGTTTTGTGTATTTTAATAGTAATAAAACGGGCACTATGAAAACACGAATCTGATTGAGTAGAGATAATGGTATATAGCTGATTAGAACTTCATCATTTCAAAACACTTCAACCTGATCAAGGGAGCAAGGTTTGGGGGTCTGGAAACTGGAGAGCTGAAGGGATGAGATTCAGCCTGGGAAATCCTGGGAGTGCTGGGCCCAGTTTGAAACTGGTGTAAGATTTTGTGTTTGTTTTGAACAACCAGGGGACAGACACCACTATGTCCAGTTTCTGACAGACTTTGTTGCCAGCCTGCAGGGCCAGATTAAGGCATAAGCTACAGTTTAGGGCAGGGGTGGGTAAACTGCAGCCTGGGAGCTGTTTTAAGATGGCCCATGATCAGCACCAGCAGCTTGGCCCCGCTCCGGTGCTCCAGCCGGGGCGTTGGGTCGGGAGCGGCACTATGCAGCTCCTGGAAATCAGCTCTAGCTCCTACGGTGCTCCAATGGGACCTGCAGGGCAGTGCCTGTAGATGGGGCAGCATGCAGTGCCCCCTGGCCAGGCCTTCTCATAGGAGCTGGAGAAGGGACATGCCACTGCTTCCAGGAGCTGCTTGAGGTAAGCATTGCTCAGAGCCTGCACCCACTGAGCCTCACCCCCGCCCCAGCCCTGATCTCCCTCCTGCTCTCCAGCCCCTTCGATCCCAGCCTGGAGCACCCTCCTACACCCCAAACCTCTCACTCCCAGCCCTACTCCAGAGGCTGCACCCCCAGCCGCAACCTGCACCCCTTCCCAAACACCTGTTCCAGCCGTGATCCCCCTCCCGGCCTCTGAATCCTTCAGTCCCAGCCCAGAGCACTCTCCTGAACTCCAAACTCCTCATCCCCAGCCCAGTCCCAGAGCCCGCACACCGTCCTGCACCCCAACCCCAATTTTGTGAGGATTCATGCCCCACCATAAAATTTCTATTCCCCAATATGGCCTTTGGGCCAAAAAGTTTTCCCACCCCTAGTTTATTGTGGGGACTCTAAAAAAGAAAAAAACTGACTCCATTTCAATTTTTATCAAAATCAGCTGATAGATAAAACAGACATAAGAATATTTGGAATGTAGGCTTTCCTTATTTCCAGATAGCAGAGTTTTAAAATAGAGCTTAATATAAAGTAATGGAAAATGCCTTAAGTTACTAAATTAATAGAACAAATTTGGCAAATATTAATATGAATTTTATCAATTTTTATTAAAAAGTTTTAAATAAGGTAATAACTTGCTTACTTAAATGTTTAGGAGTGGGTGGGTGAGATTCTGTGGTCTGCATTGTGCAGGAGGTCAGACTAGATGATCATAATGGTCCCTTCTGACCTTAAAGTCTATGAGTCTATAAAAATACGATTATCTCTAAATAGACATTTTTGTTCAAATATGGCAAAAATATACACAGCTAGCTACACAAATACCCTTACTTTACCGTTAACCTTCTCTAACTGTTCACTGACAGGTGGTTGGCCAGGGCTGAGGGGGAAGAAAAGATAATTGCTCTTGTAAAATTAGTATTTCTAGGTGTTAAGTCTACTATCAGTCTCCTAAGGCAGTGTTTTGTTGGCCAGCTGCTACTGGTAAAATTCTGACCGTGCCTTCATAACTTATTTAAA
Source organism: Gopherus evgoodei (assembly GCF_007399415.2). Classification (NCBI taxonomy): domain Eukaryota; kingdom Metazoa; phylum Chordata; order Testudines; family Testudinidae; genus Gopherus; species Gopherus evgoodei. The sequence continues at coordinate 17,103,095 of NC_044327.1, read as the reverse complement.
TAAATAAATCTACTGCCGATAAAATCAGGAAATATGTGAGGTCGGAGATGGCAGTGTAGAGAAGCAATCATGCCAAGCTCATACACGTATGGGACTCGTACTAGGAGTGACATCATGCATAGCATCCCCCTGGGCTAGTAATAGCCGGAAGGCCGCCATCTTTTGTTTATGGTGCAGCACACTCAGTTGTTTAATGCCTTCGCTCCTGTTTTTTTTTCCTTAATTTTCTTAAGTGTTAGTGTATTCTTTCTTCTGTTGGTCTGTAAATATGTACAATTGTGTATTTTAATGTGCACGCTGCTTTCTGCTTCATGCACTAGCCAAGCTTCACATGATTGAGTTTGCAGGTGATTGTCTTATGGACTTGGGTCGAGTGGATCTTGAGGAGGATAAATTTGTGTTGAGTTCCCTGGGAACCTTCACAGTAAATGTCAGAGTGCTGACAAAAGGATTAAAAACAGGGTTTTGAGGGAAATAAAGGAAGATATACATATATATCAATATATTCTGAGTACTTGGTGAGCAAGTTATATCAAACTATGTGCATATATGATTTATAGGCTATCAAAGTCTATAATATTAATTATATTTGCTTGAATATAGGCTAGTTTTTCTCACTTTCTCAATGCCCTTCTAGAGACTACCAGCCTTTTTTCTGGTAATTTTTTTCTCTTTCTCACATGTAGCTTGTTGTCACTCTGTCTGAGGCATTTACTCAAGAATAATTAGCGGTCCTGGGGGAGACAGAGGATAGAGAGATGTCTGCCTAGAAAATGCTGCAAGAAAAGCTATCTGCCCTCAGCATTCTGTGCATCGAAAGTGACCAATTCCACAGCTTATCATTTGAGGACGTCAGTTATTTTGCTGTCCAAAAACCACGAAAGAAAATATCTTAAATTTCAGTGTTAAAATTAATATGATGTGCAAACAGACATACTGCAGGTTGTACTGCTTCCATTATGTAAGCTGCTCTGTCTAACTGTAACTGCTCTGTTGTTGCTGTAGATATAAAGTTTTCATATCTACTAATTAAGACATCATAGACAAAAATGTTAATTTGAAACTATTTTATAATGCAAACAGGCATTGACTTGTTTTAGTTAGATTATTTTATTTTTACAACTTTGCCGTTGTATATATGCAAATATAAAGCTTTCATGTTTATATATTGAATGTCCTTTCTGTGGAAATAATAAATTTAATTTTTTAATGGTACAGGGCCTCTTACGCTTGACATAGTTTAGGGCCTCAGAATGCCATAATCCAGCCCTGCCAGGGTGAATGGAATGGTGAAGGGTGCTGAAGCAAAGGAACCAGAGATAAGAACAGCCCAAGCCCTGAAAAGAGGTTGTGGAGTTTTGTTAGTCAAGATGGAAGAGCTTTGGGCCTAGAGGGAAACTGGAGACTGTATGAGAGATTAAATAAACTGGATCCCACCCAGAAGAGGGAATTTTGTTTAAAATACGGTGAAATTTGTTTGAGACATTTGAGGGGGAAACTGAGTCAGGCTGCCTGTAAAATGACTTCTGGCCAAGAGGGGTTGCTCAGGAGATGGTGGCCTTATTACAGTGACATTGATGTTATCCTGGGAGACAGGGTGTTTTTGTTTGTTTTTTGCTGGACTTTGCCAGTTATGAAAGGCAGATGTCTACTTAACCACTAAAGCTTCCTGATATTCCAAGACTTCTCTTTTGTAGCATGACATGAATGTCATCAAGACCAGTGGACTGAGGGCAGCTCGTGGTTTTAGACTTGTTTCCGTTGTCCCAGTGAACCTCTACAATTCTGCTGATTTTCTTGGCAAAGTACAATGACAGTTCTATAGGTTGGGCAAGGCTTGTGTGTGGATATATGGTGGGAGGAGGTAAGAGGGGGTCATGTGCACATTCTGGGTCAGTTGGGCAGCTGACTTTGTAGAACAACTCTGCCAATGGTGATGTGGTGGTGAAGGTGAATGTGGCTAAGAGAAAAGGTCTTTTAGCTGGTCTTACAGCGTAGCATGATTCTGCAAGTGGGTCTAGATCAGGGATTCTCAAACTGGGGGTCAGGAACCCTCGGGGGTCGCTAGGTTATTACATGGGGGGTTGTGAGCTGTCAGCCTCCACCCCAAACCCCACTTTGCCTCCTGCATTTATAATGATGTTAAATATATAAAAAAGTGTTTTTAATTTATACGGGGGGGGGGTCGCACTCAGAGGCTTGCTGTATGAAAGGGGTCACCAATAAAAAAGTGAGTTCAATACTGGTCTAGAGTTTAGCACAGGCTGCATGGGTGTGATAAATAGAGGTGATAGAATGCAGTTATCTCATGAGAATTCTCACCAATTTCCCAACAAAATCCTAGCTAAACTAAATTCAGACCTGTACAGAAGCCTGCAACTATTAAGAGAGGGAAGTAATTAAAGAACTAGAGCAAAAGGTGAAGGCAGGAAAGTGTTGGCCATGACCATCTGAAAGAGTGACTGAAAGAAAAAACACTAATACAGTTTTTTTAAAGCACTCAGCTACTGAATAAAAATAGCTCTCTGAATACTATTTTTAGAGTCTGCATTAATTTGAGGAAGGCTATAGTAAAATACATATTTTAATTGCAAATCAGCTTGATATGGTCAGCAGAAACAGAACTTATAAGAGAGAGCAGGGAAGGAAATAAGCCCATCTGCACTTTACTATATTGTGCAGCCTCACGCTTGACTACATTCCTGGTATGCAGGGTATAAGGTAATATAATCTGAGTAACTGCTGTGTAACAATTTCATGTGTGATATGGGTCTCCTATTACAAAGGAAATTTTGGAATAATTTTAAATCACTTCTTATACGTATAAGTTATGCTTATCCCATGTACCCACTCTCCTTGGATTATTCAATGCAATTTGTCCTTCAGCCTTGTGCCTCAAAATATGTCCAATATTTGTGGATATCTGTTATAAACACATCTTAGTGTGTGTTATTGTGCATATAATCCATGCTTACACAGTTTGGCTCTGTCCCCCTTTAGTGGTTGGACAACCTAGAGGGTTTAGTCAACTACTGGCTTCAAGCTGACAGAGCCGGTTCTTTTAGATCATGCAGTAGATCAGGGGCTGGCAACCTTTCAGAAGTGATGTGCCGAGTCTTCATTTATTCACTCTAATTTCAGGTTTGGCATGCCAGTAATACATTTTAACATTTTTAGAAGGTCTCTTTCTATAAATCTATAACTAAACTATTGTGGTATGTAAAGTAAATAAGGTTTTAAAAATGTTTAAGAAGCTTCATTTAAAATTAAATTAAAATTCAGAGCCCCCTGGACTGGTGGTTAGGACCCAGGCAGTGTGAATGCCACTGAAAATCAGCTTGTGTGCTGCCTTTGGCACGCATGGCACAGGTTCCCTACCTCTGCAGTAGATGTTCACACTTTTAGATCCAGTATTGATCCAGAGGTTTTGAGTTCAATACTGGTTGCTGATGACCCACCTGGTCATAGTGTGAATTACATATTGAGAAGTCCTAAGAGGCCTGCTTCTGCCCCCATTGAAGTCATAGATGGTTTGTTACTCGATCTGGAGATGAGAGGTGGGATTCTGGCCATGTCCCAGTAGTTAATATGCCTATCAGTGTTTTTACAAAGGCATCCTTCAATCTACTAGAAAGGGAGCTTCTAAGGGAAATCTCCCTCAGATCTCCCACTTCAGGCTAACAAAGACATCTCCTGTATTATTAGTTATTGTGTGTATTGTGGTAGAGCCTACAGCCCCAGTCGTGGACCAAGGCTCTGTTGTGCTAGGTTGTAACACTCTCACTGAATGGAGGAGGTCCCTGGGTATCTTAACCTGAAAAGAATCCCAGACCAGAAAAGAGTCTGCAGATAGCTCTGCAAAATTAGAAGCTTGATGAGCGCACTGGAGGTTTGATAGGATTTGCAAAAATGTCGTCAACTGTGATTGAGAGGGGAAAAAAAAACAAAAACCAACCCTGGTAACTGATAAAGATGTTTAGTTTGAAGCATTCTAAACAATGGTTAGAAGCTGTTGATTCACAGTTTGCCTTGGCTTGGTGCTTGTTGCTAGGTGACAACTGGTTTGGAGAAAGCCACTAAATGCAATCAAGAAATGCACCCCTGTTTTCAGAGGATGATGTAATCTCTCCCTGGAACCCCACTCTTTGCCCCACCCCTTATTATGGATGAATGGCATGCAGCCTATTGTGCAACAGCTTGTTCTTTTGGCAAGGACTCTGTACTGCAAGTAACAGCCTCAAGAGGATGGGATCCTCCAGGGCCAAAGCCAACTGTTACATCACAGTGGGATGCTGGAAAACGTCCCTCCCTCCCGATAGTTATCTGAAAAAGAACCCAATGTAAATTAAGAGCTTTAGGTAATTCTTTGGCTTTACAACTGGAGCACAGGAAATATAGGGATTGGAATACCAGAGTCCGAACTCAGTCTATAAAAGAACCTAAAGCAAATCTTTACATATAAAGACTGGTAAACGTTGCCTGGTGCTATATGATCTCAGACTGTGCTCTTGAGAGCTGTGGACAATAGCATGGGAAAAAATGTGAGAGCCCTATGCTTTAAAACCTAGCTGAGGGCTCCTTCACTACAGAGCTCTTTGAAGGCTAGCCCAACAAAAATATACTGCATACCATGGGTGTCATAAAGTCTGTTGTAATGCACATATTATATACAAGTCCTCAGCTCATAAGAATAGCCTTGTAGAAAGACTTACTATAGACACTACTCCAGTATTTAGATTTACCAAGCCAGCACAAAGCAGCTTCTATAATACCTTACTTGTTATCCAGAAGCCAACAACACATTTCCCTTAAAGTAACCCCACCTTAGGCCTTCACATAGACACTCAAGTTAAATATGATGAAGTTTACTGAAAATCTTAATCATATAGAAAGTTATACCAATCCCAAAAGATCAGACACATTACCTCCCAGGTTAATGAATATTCCAGATCTTACCCAAATACACGCTTACAGCCAATTCTTATTAACTAAGCTAAAATTTATTAAAAAAAAAAAGAACATTGGTTAAAAGATCAGTATACATACAAACGTGAGTACAATTCTTGAGATTCAGATTCATAGCAGAGACGGTGAGCTTTGTAGATGCAAAGAGTTCTTTCAGAAATAGTCAGGTTATAGTCCAATGTTTATATTCAGGGCAGTCCAGTCAGCACTGGGATCTCAGTCAGAGTGGCTTAGGCTTCCCCTGCATTGAAGCATCAAGCAGATCTGAGATGACCCAAGCCCTTTTAATACAAATTTAGGCCTTCTTTGACCGGTTGGAGTCCCTCTGCAAACAATAGGCAATTATGAAGACCTATTTCCTGAGCACCACTGGTAATTAGTTACACAAATTAACATAGGGCAATTTATTCATTAGCCAGTTTATTACAAACTTCAAAGAGACAATGACATTATATCACCCTAGATTTATCTAAATGTTAATATTCCCTTTTAGATCTCTAAATAGCTATTGTGATAGACAGGAACTGTCTGTTTACATGGCTAGCATCTATAAGTAAACACACACAATTAGCATCATCTTTACTTTTTTAACAATACAGGTTTGTACTTCAACGTTCTAGCCTATTTATCATAGAATAGCCCTAATTACCATTCGCATACTTTCTAACATGTCTTTAAAGGTTGGCTTTGGGTTAATTTGCCTGCAAGCTGTTTCTGGCCATGTGGTACACTTTGTATAAGGTTTGTTGCAATTATATAACAATGGTAGCAATAATTTGCATGGCTATATTTTAATTGGACAATGTCACAATTTGCCTTCTGGTTTTTGCACCCTGAGGGTACACTTCAGTCATGTTTGCATGCTTTTCTCTGTGGCCATAAGTGCTAGAAACTTTTTAGAAAATATTTCTGAGCTTTCCATAAGTCACTTGACTTCAGATGCTGGGGCTTTACAAAAAACATCACACACTGCGATTCTCAGAATAAAATAGTGAGAGTTGGCAACACTGCTACTGCATAGAATTTCACCCAGTTATCCCTCTGATAGAGGAAGCTATTCTGTGGGCAAAAGGTGCCCAAAGCCAACATCACAGTTTATGGTTATTGACAGATCATCTACTAGGATCAGAATGGAGTTCTCTTCTCCTGAGTCTGTGGGCATGGACCCAGCGGCTATTGCAGCTCATGGGCTATGATAATTTACTAGAGGTTAAGATGTTTGTGAATAATTGTTCTTGCTCTTATCCTAGTTATTCTAAGAAGGCTGGTCTTTTGTCACAGCTCTTTTGGGAGTTTTGCACTCCTTTATTTTCATATTTTAAAAATGAGTCATAACTTTGATCTATTTAATTTTTTAACTTATTTTTTGCCTGTGATTAGGTAGATAGGCAGATGCAATGCTAAATCAAACAACTGAGCAGCTTTCAGAGGAAAGTGAATCAAAACCAAGTGAGACAGCATACAATATCAATAGATCTGTCGTATACATTTTAAAAATTTTAACAAAGAATCAAAGGATTTTATCTATTTCCTTTTATTTTCCATTTGAAAAATGAAAAGCCAAATCACTCTGATTCTCCGCTCATTTAAATTGCCTTAACTCCATTGACTTTATTCAATTATTCTAGCCTTTAGCAAACAAGCGTCTGCCTGTGTCTGTGTAGTGTGAGATGAATGACATTGAGACCATATTTTTTTAACTACTGTACAAGAAACATTCAAACTCAAGCTGAAATCTCTGGTCAACTTTCAGCAGATTGACAAACCTCTGATGAATTGATTTGGCTATGTGCTGAGAATGCCAGTGTGAGGTTCACTGGAGCTGCAGTTGTGGACTGATTTTGGACATTGCTATTGCCAGCTGTGACCACTGTTTTTATCATATTTAGGAAAGCAAGAAGAGAGAAAAATAGTTGCCCTGGGAAAAGGATGTGCTCTCAGTGAAGGAGTGGTGCATACTGGTAATTAAGGAGATGGCAGTTTTATTGCCTGCTCTCATGCTAACTTGCTGTGTGTGGCTGTGGACAACTAATTTAACCTCTCTGTGTCTCAGGCTTCATCTGCAAACAGATGTCACATCAATTTAAGTGACTTCTAAATCAATGTAGTTAAACAGCTGTAACTTCCTTGTGTGGACACTCTTAAATCAGCTGCAATCAAATCAATTTAGCTTAATCTGAGTTCAGACCTCAGAAAAATTAAGAATTCCATGGGCCAGCAGACTCCTGATTGATTTTAGGGGGGTTGATCAGGCCCATATAGGAGTGTTCTTAGATTTGTCTCTCCAAATTTTTACTGGCACCTATTTTTATAATTAGGCTCCTAAATACTTGATGTGCATGCACCCATCTGCATGTGCAAATACTGTATTTGCATGCACAGAATTAGAGGCCACTTTTTGAAATGTTGCCTCTTGATGGTGAAATCCTTGGCTGAAAGAAGGCTAGAGATGCAAAGTATTTTTTGCTTACAGCATGCCAGGTTTTATATGCATGGCTCTATTTGACCTTTAATGAGATCCATACTGCAAAAGCCCCATGCAGTGCATTGGGAATATGTGCAACTGCAGTTGATTGTTTAATGCCACTTACTTCAAAAACCTGTTGAGAAGAAAGCTTAAGGTTTGGCTGCCCAATTGGGATAATGAATGTGCAGGATGTGGGGGGTGGGGCTAATGGTGCTGTAAAATTAAAAGCACACTTGGAATTAATTATTTGCTGTATTGGCTTTGAGAATATTCAATGCTGGGTTTGTGGAGTGCAGCTGCTGATGTCATCTGCCATGAGAGCACAGTTGGAGCACAGCTTGAAGGCAGCAGATCCTCTGGACAGAATCACACTCTTGGTATTTCAGCCACAGCTACGTGCAGCGTTTTGGGAATTGATCATGTTTAAAGCAGAGAGAATCACTGTAAAAGCCGTTCAGTCCTACAGGCGAGAAAGTTTCCTGCCCAATATTCAGAGGGAATGTGCACACTAGCATAAGCTAGGCTCCTTTCCATGCAGTTTCAGGGTTGCCCAGGGTGGGGGAGCAAGTGGGACAATTTGCCCCTGGCCCGGCAATGGTCCAGGTCTTCGGCGGCATTTCGGCAGCGGGGGGCCCTTAAGTGCTGCCGAAGACGTGGAGCAACTAAAAGGCCCCCACTGCTGAAATGCTGCTGAAGACCCAGACCACCGCCAGGTGAGTACAAGCTCCACAGCTCCTCCGCTTTGCCCCAGGCCCCCTGAATCCTCTGGGTGGCCCTGTGCATTTTAGAGGCTCTTCTGTTTACTTTAACCTATTTGTGCCCACACACTGATGTTTGAGTGTAAAAGAGTCTGTTACTGTTATCTTCATTTTGGTAACACCTCAGGACCCCAGCTGAGACCAGGGCCTGTGGTGTCAGGCACTGTCCAAACACAGAGTAAGACCATCTGTGCCCTGCAGAGCTTACAGTAAACAAGACAAGACAGAGTGAGAGAAAAAATAGTAAATCCCTGGTTTATAGATGGCAAAACCAAGGCCCGGAATGGTGCCATGATTTGCCCGCAGTCACCTAGACACTCTGGGAGAGCAGACTGTAAGGGAACCAGATCTATTGAATCCTAGTGCAGCACATTCACCCCAAGATAGCCTTCCTCTCTATTGGTGAAAAATACTTGCCAAAGAGCTGGAAGAAGGGGTAAATTGAAGCTCAGGCATATCTTACTCTTTGTAACTCATTCCTATTGTAGCATGAGGATGGGAACTGGAGAAAGAGGGACACGTTTCAGATGGGACCTTGTTCGGTGTGAAATCTGTGGGCTCAAATGTCCAGCTGGGCCATGCTGGTACCAGACAAACAGCCTTCTCAGTATGCAACACAGGTCACCATGCTCTGTAAAGATCTTTCCTACAACTCTGCCTGCTTGCTGCATCACTGACTGCTAATGAAACATATTCCCTTCCATTAGTTGCTTTTTAGCTGCACCTCTGTCTTCTGACCACTTGTCCTGGGACTCATACAAGCAGAAGATTAGTTCTTTCTTACTCCAGTGTAAATAAGTAAAAACTCCACAAAAGTCAATAAAGGTCTCTTAATGACTGTATAAGGGGATGTGATCTATCCAGAATCTGGGCCTATTTAGTCCTCCCTGAGCCTTTTTCTCTTTGGGATTTCAAAGAAAAATGCTCACTGGATCTCTGTTTGAACCAAGTGAAGCTAGTACATTAGGAATACTGCAGCTGTCTGCACAGACCTACTGAGAGAAATTTTCTCCTTGCCCCACCCAACCCATTCAGGAGTAACAAAATAGCATTCCATCTCCTGTATAGTTCAGTAAATGCATTGTCACCTTCTCATTTAGGCTCTGCTATGCCACGGATTTTCTCTCTCCTTTGCTTTGGTGATGCATTAAACACACATAATTTTATATGCATTGCTGAACCTGGAGTGAAGGTTGGGGGGGAAAGAAAAAACCCTCTAGCATGCAGCACCCTTCTTCTAGACAAAGTAAAATAGGTCTGGTTTAGACAGGTGTATTATGCAGTACAGCACTGGCATGGTGGAGAAGCTCCTATAGTTGGAATTGCTTAGCCAGCAGTGATAGGAGAAGTACTGCTGATGTGTGTGGGGGCCAGGGCTGGATTAACACAGGGGCTTTAGGGGCAGGAGCCCAGGGCCTCGGGCTATGGGGGGACCCTGCAACAGGCCCGCCAACAGATGAGGCAAAGGGGAAAATTGCCCAGGGGCCTGGGTGATTTAAAAGAGCCTAGGGGCTGCCACCAGTAGCACAGTAGAGCTAAGGAAGCTTCCTTGCCGCCCTCACTCCCAGAAGTGACTGGCACATCCCTGAGGGTCCTGGGAGGAAGATGTTTCTGAGCTCTGCCCCCTCCCCAGGCACTGACTCCGCAGCTCCCATTGGCTGGGAACTGCAGCCAATGGGAGCTGTGGGGGCAGTGCCTGCAGGCAGTGGCACACCTCAGAGACCCCTTGGCCTTCCCTTCTAGAAGCCACTGCCAGAGGGGTGGGCCGGTTGCTTTCAGGAGCTGCCTGAGGTAAGGGCCAATCCCCTGGCCCCCTCCTGCATCCCCCACCCTCTGCCCCAGCCTACAGCCCACACCCCCTCAGACAGGGTCCCCACAAAATGTTATAGCCCTGGGCCCACAGAAGAGTTAATCCAGCCCTGGTGGGGGCAGAATATATTTTTAGTATTTAGTGCCCTAGTGCCTGGGGACCAGGAAACAGCTTGGAGGGTTATACTCCAGTTGTGCAAAACCTAAACAAATTCCAGGCTGAATTCTGAGTTGCCTCCTATAGAGCTCAGGCTGGGATCTCTCAGGGTTACTTGCCTGTCCTGACTGGGCTCTCCTCACCCACTGGAAAAAAAACATTACAACTTGCACAGCAGTTTGTCTCAAGTGCAAATGATGATGAGGGCAGGTGTCTTGGTGCTAAGCACCAACACACCAAAGTGGCTCAACTAATTACAGCTCAAAACCACAGGAAGTTAGTGTGACACCCTCTGAATCAGAAGTGTAATAACCACCATCTCTGCAGCAAATCCTTCTAGATCACATCTCTGTCAGGTGAGAAAACTGACCACTCTTCTGAGAAGTATTTCACACTCCTTGCAATGGCAAAATGTTCAGCCCAAAGTGGCCAGTGATTCTTTGAAAAATACAGTATGGGCTTGTAACCATACGTCAAACTGTTGCTGCAGCTCAGCTCCACAGATGACTTACGAGTCTGTCAGTGGCCTGATAGAACCATACAGCTAATTGCAAACACCATCCTGATTGCTTATTTTACTGCTCTTCACCAAGCTCTTGAAAGCAAAGATATTAAACTGAGGGGCCCTGTTGGCAAGTCAATTGGAGTTTTGCTGATTTACACCAGTTGAGGATCTGGTCCCACAAATGTGAAATATTTTTCCAGCTCCCAAACACTTCAAGCTTCTTCACCAACCCAGATGGGGGATTCAGTCCTCTAAGAGTGGGCAGGAAATCACATGTCTGGAACTGATCATAGAATATGGCCCTGTCAAATATTGAGCTCACAAACCTGGGTTTAGTAGGTCTATGCTCAAACCACTGAGCTATCCCTCCCCTGATAATGAGTGTGTGTAAGAAAGTTAAAGGAATGGTGGGTGGAAGTTTCCTGTTAAACACAAAGAGGGGGAAACCTGTGAGACAGAGGCAGTAAACGATGACTGTCATAATTCAGGCAGGCAGGCAGTTACATGCCAGTGCCATGCTATTTCTTCTATATCACTCCGCTGGAAAAGCTGAAGCAGTTTCCTCAGGGGTCAGCATTATGTTTCTGCTTGGTCCTGCCCTATACCCATTAAGGGCCAGATTAAGAAAATCTGGGTCCCTGTATCTCTCGTATGTCAAATTGGCTCAGTTTATTAACTATGGTTGTTGCAAACCTATCATCTGAAGGTTGGTCTGTTTCTTGGCTCTTGCATCTTCACCAGAGATAAAGATTTTACAGTTAAAACAATTCAACAATCCTGGCGATTATGTGTGAGTCAGATTATGTGTGAATCTAGTTTGCTGTCCTTTAGCTGTAGGGGTTTTGCAGTACTAGCAGATTTTAAAGTTATTTAAAACAATTAGTCACTAAGGCAAGCAGATATGATGACTGGGAATACGCACTCACAGCAGATCTACTAACAAGAAAGACATTTTGATCAAGTGACTTCTGTGACAATATCCTTACTTTAAGATGTCTATCATATGTTGGCTTACCACTAAAAGGCAAAAAAATCACAAACTTTTCAGCAAGACTGATTGCATCCAGCTGAGGGCTATAGCACTCCTACATGATCCACTACTTCACATACTAATGTGAGAAAGCACTTCTGATGTATGACTACCGTGTACCTGGATTTAGCTAATGCTATTCAGCAGGGATGGTCCCAAGCCAGGCCCTGCTATGTAACGGAGCTCTGAGTTCAGCTCTGGACTTGAACCTAGATTCAGGCTTCATTATGCTTTTAATGGTCCAAGCTATAATTCTGGATTGAGACAGCCCCAAACTTTGGAAATATTTGGATCTGAACTTTACAGTTCAATCCCCTCTCATCTGTTCAATCTCTTGCTTTCGTGAGTGTAAAAAGTCACCAATTCCTTTTTTAAGCATGCTTTTAATTACACAATGGTCCATTATTAATTTCCTGGACTTAATGTGTCATCTAGATGATCTGCATAGCGTGTTAGGCAACGTAACACAATAGGACAATGTAACTGCCCGTGAAACCACATCCCAGTCAGGATTTGCCCCAGGAAATGCCAAAAGGCATATTGGAAATGGTGTGTGTTCAAATTGGGTGGTATAGGGGAAGAAGCATTTTCAAATAAATCACCTTAAAAATGTGGGCATAAAATTAAAATGAATCATGAGTGGGGGAATGAGGTGGTGCACAAATCACATCCATACTTGTCTCTCCTGGTCCATCCTCACCGGAATGCTCCTGCCATGCACCTTCAGTCAGTGCCTATGCTCAGCCACTCAGCATGTGGCAGAGGAAAAGGGACACCATATCAGAATGTTCTGTTCTCCTCTCCCCAGGACCAGCTTCCATGCATCCCAAAACAAAAAAATAGAAGACCCCCAGAGTGCAGTTCATTCATTAATCCTGTACTGTGGGAAAAGATTTTATCCTGACTTCAGCTGAAAATCGGATTCTGCCTGAAATCTGAGAACAGGGAACACTCAGCAATCTGACCTCAGCTAGCCCAGTTCCAGAAGTTATCATTATTCCTAGAAATGTATCCTTGTTTTGAAAAACTTACTAAATGATTTGCCTCAATGACATCTTATGGCAGTGAGTTCCACAGGTTAAATGATGAAGAATTTGTTTAAACCAGCATTGTATGGTTGCCTAACATTGCACTCTTTCCTCCACCCCCTTGCAACTTGTCCAATCAGAAAGGCCATGACAGGGAAGTGAATGATACCAGGAACTTTCAGGGCTGCTGTTAGGATTTTGGAGGCTTATGTTCTTTCTTTCCCCTTGACAGTCCCTTTCCCACTGCAGCGCTGACTTGTGATAGGGAGTAGGATTGGTGGCTGATCTTCTCCCATGGCAGTCTCTTAGAGAGCATCCTGACACTGATCTGCACTCTCCTAGCTCCACTCAGCGTGAGGTACAGCTTGTTTTGAGTGTGTCAATCAATGCACACTGACAGCAACAGACCCCACACTCCCAAGGGGTGTGTGGGAGTTGAGTGAAGGCTACTCTTGGCCTATGGCTTTTGAAAATCTCAGCCCTGGGTATCCTGTTTGATTTAACCTTGTGCTATTGAATACATCAATAAAACTTAAAGATGAGCCAGAATTAAAACCCCAGAACACAAGACCACCAAACTTTTGAGAAAGTCCTATCTGGATCTGATCTTCACACCTGACTCTTCCCTCTGTATGGGGCTGCTCCAAACACCCCTGAACTTTGGGGAGGCTCATATCCAGCTTTGGCATTGGTGGCCCCAGCCCATCTCCCTTTAGAATGTTTCCAAGGCTTTCTCTGTGGGCTTTGTGTCTGGGTTTTTTGCTGGCATTAGGAGAAGTGGGGCTCTTTGCCTTTGGATGTTTTGTTTCACAGCAAAGCCCTTGTTCTTAAGCATTTGTGAGCCATGGAGAGAGAGAGAAACCGATGTGTCCATTTTGCTGCTTTTGTTTGCGGGGACATTTTGTTGAGCTTTGGCAATAGTGTTTAATTAGGCATTAATGATCTGAATGATTTTATCAATGGAGGCAACATATTTCCTTCAGCAAGAAAGATCAGCAGGTATGATTGGGTACATGGCAAAAATAATGGGTAGAAATGCTTTTCCATTCAAGACAAAACACTGGGCCTGCTGGAAGGAGAGAGTGAACCTCAGAGCCCTCAGATGTTGAGCTTTTGCTTTTACAGTGCACACAACTGCATGTGGAACACCAGTGCCAGGATCCAGTCCTATCCTGTCTAGAGAGGGGAACCCTGGAGCAGCACAGGGCTCTGTTTGGGAGGTGGGACAGAAGCATGTTTCTGTAAGCCAAAGCTTGCTGCAGACCCTTGGCATTGGATTTCAGCGCGACCACTGCTGAAGCACGGAGTGAGTTTGCTGACCTTGACAAACAGCAGCAAGGGGAGGCCAGCTTCCTTTTTTGTACTGCCTACAACAGGGAGGTGACGACAAGGGACGGCACCACTGGGAATGAAACTGTATCTGAGCCATTGCATCATGCATCCTTCGACATCAGTGTCAAGAGCTGGTCGAGTTCCACCAGTTACAGTATCTTCTAACACCAGGAACTTTATTTTTTTTCCCATTGATCCAATGGCCAGAGACTGTAAGGGAACATTTCACAAGGGGTGGCATAGTGGGCGGTGTGCCAGCCACAGACGAGGTCATCCCTTGAAAATGTTGTCACTCTTCAGACTGGCAAGGTGGCCGCTTCAAACGCTTTCGCGCTGTAGCTAAGATCCCCCCAGAAGCAACATTGACACAAGACCAGATAATCAGCGTGACACCATCCCTTAAGGTCTCCAAAGCACAGAGCAGCCTTTTGTTTGGCTTTGGAACTTAGAGCACATTAAAGCTCTTTATGTGGGAGCTCTGCGGTGGCCTATAACAACCACAAGTCATTGCATGGTCAGCCGGGAATGCAGCAAATGAAAGCTATTTTTGTTCTCTGGTGTTGGTAAATAGTTGATACCCATGGCCGTTTATTGGGCCGAGCCTGTGCATTTGGAGCCTGAAATGATCCAAGATAGTTGCAGAAAATGTGCTTTACTATCCCTTGCGAAGAAGTAGCCAGAGTTAGATACTGTAATGTGAGGTAACTCTGCACCGGTAACATACAATCTTTCAGATTCTCTGTGGGGATAATGTTCCATGTGCTGGTACAATATTGATTTAATAGCCTTTGGGCAGTTATCTAGCACTGTTAACAACCCTCTCTTTACCTCAAATTGTACACAGAACTGGTCTGTGCAAAAAAAAATGTTCATGCTCACTTCCTCCATCCAGTGGTCCCTCCATTCCCTGTCCATTTTTTTTCTCCAGCGTTTTGTGCATTATGTCAAACTTAGGCCTGATCCCATAACAGACTCTAGGTGGGGGGTACCCCAGGTCTGTGGGGCTCCATGTTAGTGTGGGAATCTGCCTACATCGAGTCATTTGCATGGTTATGACTTAAGATTGTATGCTTTTCTGGGCAGGCATTGTCTACTATGTCTTCAAAGCACCTAGCACAATGATAAAACAAATAATTATGAGTGTATTGTACCATAATTAGCCGAAGTAAGTGCAGACTTAATGACAACAACCTTTAGATGTCTGAAATGTCTAGGGACTGTCTAATGGGAATGAAGAATACATACCCACACATGCCCCTAATCCTTTACTGGCTGTAATAAGAAAGGCATATGATTTTAATTTTAACTGGCTGCCACCGGTCTGAAACAGGAAAGCAACATTCAATGTTAGAAAGTAGTAAGAGAACAACTCTGCCGAACAAAAGCTAAGCAATTTAAAATGCACCACAGAACAAAATAAAAAATTGCATCTCTTGGAAAATGCCGCATTGAGTAGGTAAGACAACAAAAAAAACTATTGTTTTGTTGTTTTTTTTTAAAGAGCTACACACATTTTAATGTGCCATTGTGTCTGTAATGTTCCGTTTTCCCTGTCTATTTGTGTGTTGATCTCTCTCTCTCTCAATAATCCAGTGAGTCAGTTGAATGGGTGCTGTTTAAAGATACTTTTCATCATTTTAAAAGTCCTTTTTCGTATTTGTTTGTTGTTTGGAATCACCCTGTGGAATCCTGAAACTGAAATCTCATTACCTGATCACCAGTGTTTACTTTCTTGAGTTGTACTTCCACATTTGTTTATTTTTTGTGGGGTTGCTCCTGGGGATTGAGCAGTTGCCATTTTAGCTAAAAGGGAAGTGGGGACAGAATGAAGTTTGAATATGCTGTAGAGAAAGAAATGGCAGGACCTGATACCAGGCTGGAGGTACTGGGAGAATGACTCCAAGGTTGTGAGCCTGGGTAAGAAAGTAGTGATTTCAAGTCAAGTGAAGAAGAGGAAAGAGGCTCCTCTTCTTTCTTCCTAAGCTTTTTTTTGCCATGTTGGGCTTACGTCAGAGGCGGGAATATCTCGGATGATAGGTCAGACCATCATAGATACACATAAGGAGACAGGTGAGGGGTAGTAAGTTTTCAGCACAGAGATGACACATGCAATACTAGAATGTAGTGTCTCCTGAGATGTGTAGTGGAGAAAGAGGAGCAGAGTTTGAGCCCTGAAGGACACTTTGCAGACTTTCTTTGGTTTAAAGCAATCAGTGTTTTTCCATGACATCACCTGCCAAGAGTCATGAAAGTAACATTGTTTTTAAATGATGTGCTAAAAGCACCTGTCCAGGCTCTCCCAATAAGCATTTCCAGGCTTTGGGTCATGGTTGTTAAGGCTGTCAATCTCCTGTTACCTGTGATATAGCTTGTTAGGGGGTAAATTTACCTTCTAGATTATTATTATTGCTTAAACCATTGTGCTGGGAGAAAATAGACCTCCAGAGCTGGACCTCCTGGCTCAAACTGGGCCAGGTTGACAACCCCTGAGAATCTTTGGAATCGGTTTCTTTTTTTTTTAAAGTAAGCCTAGCCATCATATTGCAAAGAAAACCTTGATAATGTGACCTGATTGTAACCAGGATAGCAATCGCATGCTTACAAAAAGTGTTGTCCGAAAGCCATTGCTTCCATCAGCACAGCACCTTCTAAAGCCATGCCGGGGAATTGTCCATACTGACACAGAAGGAAGAGTAACATCTCACTATCTTCACCAATCACTTCCTGAAGCACCATGACATTCTCCAGAGCTTTCATAACCGAGTACTCTTCAGGTCCGGTTCAGCTTAGTTTGTGAAACCTGATGTGATCAGAACCCAAGGTGATTTGATTACAGGCCAGATACATCATGATGTCCTGCACCTACACATAGAAGATTAATGTTTGGATCAGACATGGGAGGAAGGATAGCTCTGTGGTTAAGCTTAGAGTTGGGAGACCTGGGGCCACATCCCTGCACTGCCATAGACTCCTCGTGTGGCCTTGGGCAAGTCATTTAGACTCTGTCTCAGTTCCCCATCTGTGCAATGGGGATGGTAGAACTTCCCTACCTCGCAGGGGTGTTGTAAACATAAATACGGTAGAGTGAGAGCCGCTAGAATACAATGACAGCGCCAGATAAATCCTTAAGAGAGATACTAGGTATTGAAGCAGCAAATATATGGTGGATTTGTAGTAGGTGAGATATCTTCTGAACTGTGATATGATTAAAGTTATCACAAAGTTAGAAGTCTAAGAGTTTCTAATCTGCATATTTATTGCAGAACTTTGGTTTAACCCTTAACAAAGGTATGGAATTTTGGTGTTGATTTTATGTATAATGTACCTTTTTTGCTTTGAAAATCACTCACCAGAGTCACCCCGCGTTAAAGAGTGAATTCCTCGCCGGATTGAACTGGATTGTATACAAATACATCAGTGCCTTTGTCCCCTGGCAGCACTGAGTGGCCCTTGTTTTGCATTTACACAAATTTAGCTTGCAAGAGAGCTCCTGGAAAAATCAACAGAAATGTCAAGGGTCATGCTAGTTTATTCTCTCCCAGTGCAGTTCTATTTGATGAGACACAACATAGAGCAGGTGTAGTGCCTTCCCAAGTCATACACTAATGAACAGGAAAGTGGATAAAAAGCAGGAATCTACCTGTGTAATAGTAGTCTCTGCTTGCCAGGTGATAGACTGTAACACTGTTTCTAGGCGTCTCCATCACTCTCCTCGCTGTGGTATCTGGGTGCTGACCACCAGTATAAGCTCAACCTGTAGATTTGCTGTAAATCTTTCCCCACTTACAATGTTGGTTTTAGGCACAGCCATCTGTCACAGGAAGAAGCAATCAACTGGAGGTAAAACCTTGCCAATCTCCCCTTATAAAAGGGCGCAGCTATCTTTGCCATGATCTTCCCATTGAGAAGGATGGCAGTTCAGTTGAGCCCAGAACTGACTTTACCTTGGGCCAAATTGTGAGTTCTCTACACAGACAAAACTCCCTCTGCAGCAAATGAGAGGTTTTCCTCAGTCAGGGCTTCAGAATTTTGGCCCCTTGTAAAAATTGAAAGAATTCAATGAAAAATAAAATGTTTAGGGCCTTTGATTTGCTCACTGGCAGTAACACTGCAATGAAGCTGTGCCATCACATGTTCCCTGGCTGCAGCTAGCCCTGGAATCCCCCTTAAAATGGGTTCCCTGCTCCAGTGGTTATGGTGCTGGCTCTGGATTTGAGAGACTGGGTTCAGTTCTTGGCTGTGATTCCTTGCATGATGCTGGGGCAAGTCTCTAAGGGTACATCTACACAGCAAAGAAAAACCCAAGGCAGGCCTTTGCCAATCAACTTAGGCTCATAGAGCTTGCACAGACTGCAGGGCTGTTTCATTGCTGTGTAGATTTCCAGGCTCAGGTTGGAGCCCAAGCTCTGGGACCTCTCCCATTGCCCATCCTGAGCCCAAAAACACAACAATGAACCAGCCTTGTAGCCTAGGGTGACCAGACAGCAACTGTGAAAAATCAGGACAGGGGATGGGGGTAATAGGTGCCTATACAAGAAAAAGACCCCAAAATTGGGACTGTCCCTATAAAATCGGGACATCTGGTCACCCTACTGCAGCCTGAGTCAACTGACATGGGCCAGCGGCAAATGTATAGTTGCTTACTGTGTAGACATACCATAAGACTTTGTGCCTCAGTTTCCTCCATCTGTAAAATGGAGATAATAGCACTTCCGTACCTCACAGGGGTGTGTGAGGATAAAGACATTAAAGATCATGAGTTGCTCAGATATTATGGTAATGGAGGCATATAAGTGCAGATAAGGAGATTGTGCAGAGGGTCTTGATGGAAAAAGTAATACAGCCTGGCAATTACCATAGGACTGATGGCAGATAATGTGGTCCACCCATTCCCTGACTTCCTCCTGCCTAAGCTCCACACCAATGGTCTCTTGCAGAGTCCCAGAAGGTGGGTGTGGGAATGATGCTCACTTTTCCTCCATGGGTGGAAGGAGATGTAAACAGCGCTCTCTGCAGCCCAGGAGTTTACTTTCCCTTAGTAAGGATGTTGGATGGATATGCACAAGCAAAACTATCATTTTCGCTGTAAAAGAAAATTATTCACAGACTTGTTAAGAATAACACCCTGCTGATTTTTCTTTTGTAATTCCCCAACCTTTTGTCCTTAGAGCTTTTTGTAACTGGAACAGGTTTAAAATGTTCTTTTGTGCTGAGCATGACTCACAGCTTGGGCCAAAGCTGGGCTTTCGGTTTCCAAACCACACACAGTGTGTTTCCATCTTCCATGGCAAGTTTGCGGAGGCTTGCGAAGAGAGGAACAAGAGGGAGAGGCTTGTGAGAGGGACTGTTCTGTAGCCTAGTGGTTCATATATCTTTGCCTGACAGAAAAGGAGATCACTGGCTTATCTCCAGAATGGAAATGCTTCCAAACACCAGTTCTTGGGTGATGGACTAAAAGTGGTTTTTTATTTTTGTGCTAGATGGAGTGAAAATCAGAGTGCAGGTCAAAGGGTGACACCTCAGGCCAGCGCAAACTGACTTCAAATAAATAAGACTAAGAAAACACAGAACAGAGATGGTCCTAGGAATTTCAGTTAGTGAGAAATTTGGAAGTGATAGACAGAGGGACGGTTTTATTCTCATAGCCAAAAACCCCATTCATCATGTGGAATAAACACTAAACTGCAAAGTAAAATTTCATTTAGAAAATCCTCAAGAGTCCCAAACTGAACATAAATTCTAGCATGGTCATAACCAAGATAATATATTGTTAATATTTTCCCTGGGGCTAAAGCAAAAGCTACAAAAGGAAAGTATTGAGGACACAAAGTTTTATGTTCCTTTGAGTGAGAGCTGGCCATTAATCAGTAGCTTAGTTGGTTGTCCCCCTTTATAAATAAGTAAAGGGACGTATTTTGGATTAAGTCACTGAAGTTGTACTGCTGTGCAATAATTTCACCAACATATTAGTCACACAGATATTTTCTCCAACTGAGTGCTTTTCATTCCACCTTTTTCCCCCTTTATACACATTTGCCTTTGACAGAAGAAGCAAAACCTCACTCCCCTAGATCTGTTTGTTTCTTGTGTTCCTCAGATGGTAATGTTCCCAGGTAGTGATTATACAGAACAGATGTCTATGCCAAACCAATGGGCCAAAGTCAGCCCTTACACAAGCAGCTGCCGCTCTCTTGACTTCAATAGAGTTGCAGCCACTTGTGCCAAGAATTAATTTAGCCAAGCATCTTCTTTTTAAAATCTGATCTTCTTGACTTTAAGGCCTTAAGGGCACTTGATATCCAAATATCAATTTTAAATTTTGAAACGTTAATGGGTAGGTGCAGTGTTCCTGCTGTGGAAGAAGGAAAGGCTACTTTTAAACATACATGGTTCCCATTATCATAGTAGGTTAGTACCTCACAATCTGTAATGTATTTATCCTCACAACACACCTGGGGAGGATAGAGAAGTGCTGTTTTTCCCATTTTACAGATGGGGAAAATGAGGCACAGAGTCTAAGGCCCAGAACTGCAAAGGTGTTTTGGCACTAGACTTCCACTGAAGTCCATGGAAGTTAGTCCCAGATCCTCAAAGGTATTTAGGCTTCTAAGTAACTTGCCCAAGATCACAAAGTGAGTCTGTGATAGAGCAGGAAATTGAACCAAGATGGCAAACTCAGCTCTACTGAAGTTTGGATTCTGCCTTCCTTGCTTGGAGGGCCTGGGTTTGTAGGGGTTGGAGAGCAGGGGAAAGAGATGAAATCACAGAAAGCAGCGCCAAAAAAAAAAAATTTCACATGAAATTTTGTATAATGAGACTCTTAAATTTTTGCAGTGCTTCAGTGAGGACGTGTTCCAACAGATGCTCTGCTTCAAAGGAGAAAAATGTGATTCTTTTCTGATGAGAAAGCAGCTTCATAATTTCAGATGATAGAATTGTGACTCTAAATTCTTGGGGCTGGTCTGGCAAGGGAAGCCAGTCCACTGAAAACCTGCTCTCTAGAAGACAGCAGTCAGGGAGCTACTCAGTTGCTGTTTGCCAGCGTATACATTTGTGGGGTTATTTATTCATTCCTTACTGATATTTTGCCCAGCTCACTCTACTTTCAAAAGCCTCTTCATTTATTTACAGGCTGACTCAAAGTTATTGGTGCACCCCACTGACTTCAAAGTGAAAGTGGGGCCTGCAAGGAATGACGGATTTGGCCAATAATAGTAACGGGCAAACTAATTCCAGTCGAAGAAGGAGCCCCGAATCTGAGCACAGTTTTAGAACCAAACGTTTCTGAAATGTGTGGCTGAGTGTTTTTTCCAGATGGGTGCAAAACTGAATGTTCCAAAGAAGTAGGGGAAAGGCAGCTTCTGTCCAGAAGCAGCCTAGGTGCCAGCAATGCAAAAGAAGCCTGCATGTGTGAGATTTCCAACTCAGCTGTTCAGCCTTAGATTATTTGATCGGTTTGGTAAGCATCCCAAGGTTCGGTAGCTTCTTCAACCAAACCCAAATCTTTTGAGAGTTGCCCATTATTGATTGTTCCTGGCTGCATGTGAGACTGCTGTGCTGTCACATGAAGCCTGCTGCGTGCACCTGTAGCGTGGCCATTTCATTTCCGCTTTGAGCTGTGCAGCAGGGCGATGCTAAGTGGCGTGAAAAGCACTCCTAGAACGGTAATTAGTTACACTCGTTACCTTTTGACCCGCTTGAGAAATGTATCCCACTCCACTAAAGATATCTGAGAGCAATGCAAGCCCTCTTGGCATTTGTTTTTTCCTGCCACGAATCTTCAAATGTTGTGTTCCAATGCTTGAAGGCTGCAATGGGACGTGATGGGAATTAAGCACGATTTTTTTTTAACCTTTAATGGGCTGACTGAATTGTTCCTACTGTGCCAGCAGATGAAATGGATACTTTTAAACACCTGGTTTTCCTACTGCTCCCACTTTTACCTTGCAATGGTACAGCTAGATGGGTTGCACTTTAGGGAATATTAAATGATGCTGCCTCTGTCGCTATGTGACTCACTCTACGTGGTTCTCTACCTCCCTGTAGGGGAGGCTGGGACACAGGTTTGATGAGCCTGCTTTAGCCTTGGTTAACAGCCTTTTAGCTCAGGCAGGAGAGGCTCCTGCTTTAGGATCCAGAGATCCTATGTTCAGTCCCCATTCCTGATGACTCAAAGGGAGATGGGGTGGGAGGTGGTATTACTGTTGCTACCAGTGATGCTCTGTTCACCACAGTCAGGGCAGCATGTTTGGGTGTTTCCTGGGGAACACAGAAACTCAAGCCTGCCCTCTGGATCTCAGACAGCACCGCTGATGATCTCCATCAACCCAAGAGAAGCAAGAGAGCCATGACTGCTCAGAAACCCGGGTCTTCTGCAAGGCAGCAGGTCTCCCGCCACACTACACCAAATAATTTATTTGAAGCCATTTTTTTTTAAAAGTCAACAAATAGTCACATTTGCAGAAGTGCTGAGCAGTGTTCCCTCTAATTTTTCCCACCCGTGTGTGGAATGAATTTTGTTATGTGAATCAATGCGGAGGTGACGTATGACTCATCACCTCCATATTGGTGCACATAACAAAATTCATGTGGCGGGGTTGGGGCCAAGGGGGTTGGAGTGTGGGAGGGGGCTCAGGGCTGGAGCAGAGGGTTGGAGTATGGGAGGGTGAGGGCTCCAGCTGGGGTGTGGGCTCTGGGGTGGGGCTGGGGATAATAGGCTTGTGGTGCGGACTGCCTAGGGCCTATAGTGGGGAAAGAAGACTCTCCCTGCTCTCTCTCCCTGCAGTAGCACATGGGCTGGGGGCGGGAGGTGCCTCTCCCTGCTACGGCAGCTCCAGGGCTGGGGCTCTGGGATAGGAGGCTCTTCAACGTTGTGACAGGTCGGGGCCGGAGGTGGGGGGAGGGGTGCCTCCAGCAGCGGCACCAGGGTTTTTGGCGCCCTAGATGGGAGTCCTTCCATGTTCCCGGTCGGTGGTAATTCAGTGGCGGGGGGGGGTCCTTCCGCGATCCCGGTCTTCGGGGCACTTCAGCTGCGAGTCCCAGAGCAAGTGAGGGACCCGCCGCAGAATTGCCGCCAAGACCCGGAGCGCGGAAGGACCCCCCCTGCTGAATTGCCGCCGAAGACATGGAGCGCAGAAGGATCCCCCACCACTGAATTGCAGCCGAGGGCCACAAAATGCCGCCCTCCCAAATTCTGGTGCCCTAGGGAACCGCCTAGGTCACCTAAATGGAAGCACCGGCCCTGGGTGCCTCTCCTCACCGCAGCAAGTCTGGGGCTGGGCTGGGGCCGGCAGGGAGAGGCATCTCTCCCCACCACAGCCCTAAGCACCTGCGGAGTACTTAATAGATTGCTGCATGGCCACGCAACTTAGAGGGAACTTGAGTGCTGAGCACCCACAAACCCACTCCACATCTGTGGACTGCCTGAGCCAGATACAGAGGAGAAAGAAGACATGGGCTGACATGTTCCAGGAGATGGGAAATGCAGGTGTTCAGTACCTCTGATAAATCAGGTCACAGACCCCTTTTCCAAGCTGAGAAGAAAAAAAAACAGTAAATTCCATGAGGGGTCCAGTAAATCACCTTTTTTCCCAGTACAAAAGTTCAAAATGAGAAATATATATCTAGGTTCATTGATTGTGCCATTCTGAGTGCCTACCCTCTGCCTCCCTTTTACCCCCGCCTCCCCTGCAATGTCTTGTGTGTGAGCTAATTCCTGGTGGCACAGGAACGCAGGTTAGTGATTCAATATCAGCTGAGGATGAGCAGGGTCAGACTGGGAACATCCATGGAAAAAGGAGTGCAAGAGGACTGCACTGATGACAGTATAATGATGTCACTCTCCTGTTAGGAAGACTTATTGTAAGGAATTATGAGTGAGCTGATTTCGAATAGAAGAACAAAAATAAAATGTACACTAGAAGCAGAAATATCAAAATACTATGAGAAAAGCTGTTCTCAGAATATATCCTGACTACTTTTGCTATCTGATATAGCAAATTTTTTGGTTGCTTAAGAATGGTAGATTTTCTCTGAAAAGTGACAAATAGCACTTACTTCCTCTGCTGATCCCCTCCTCGTTTGTGTCACTCCTGCTTACATTAGTGACAAAAATAAGGTGTAAGCTGATTTCTCACTCTCATTAGCCCTCAAGATCCAACAGAGGTATGAGAGAGGGAGCTGGGTTCTATACTGTTCTCCAGTCTGTGATTGAGCTGAGTTCTTTTTATTATCAGGAAATGTCATGTTACATTGTCACTAAAATCAACCAGATTCAGACTGAACTGGTTTTATCATGGAGTCAGGCAACATCTGGAGAAGATAAACATTGTGACCTGGTCTATACTATACAGTTAGGTTGACACAAGGCAGCTTAGACTGACCTCCTTCTGCATGTGTCTGCACTTAAATTTGTCTCCATCTCTGGTGTTGAAGTAGGGATATGTGTGTCGTCTTTTGCTCCACCACAGCTCAGGAACCCCATTCCTGCAAATCCATCCACTATGTCCTGCACAGTGCTGAGAGTCCCAGTCCTGCGTAGCAGGAGGCAATTAATGGCCCTGCATGCTTGCATCACTATGGTACCCAAATGGATTTCCTGACTCCAAACTGATTCCCAACTGACCTGTAGCAATCTGGTGTAAGTTTCAACAGTACAATCACCACTCTCTTCTCCACTGTCAGGACAACTCTCATTTTGGTGTCCCTGTGCTTGAGGGCTGGGGCTAGCTCAGCACACAGATCCAAGAATGTAGTCTTGTGTGTCTGAAAGTTTTGCAGCTACTGTTCATCATTTCAAACCTGCTACTTGATCCCACCCAATCAGTGCTTGTTTTGGGGGGCCCAGAAGCAGCACTCCATTTGCAGCTGCTCATGAATGCCATCAACAACCTTGAATTGGTTCTCTCTATGTACCAGAGCCATCTAACCTCCAAAGAATCGTCATGTTCCCCACTGATTTGGTTCTTCTTGTAGCTCTGCAAATACTCTAGGATAGTGCAGCCTGTGCTTGAAACGCTCCTAACAATAGCGCAGAGCTGAGCAGGCTCCATGCTTCTGTCAGAGATGGTGGCTAGTAAGGAGAACTAAAAAGGAGGGCTGAGCCAAATTATTAGGCTCATTGTCTTGCTCAGTATCAGACACCTTGTGCCATGAGGTGAACTGACAGCCCATCACACAAAGAACTGTCAAAACCTCCCTGTCACAATATCCATTACAATAGCGAAAACAACCATGTTCCCACATGTTCGCCCACATAACTTTCCAGCTCCATCCTTTAGGAACTCTACAGGAAACAGCTGTAATGTCTACGTTTCGTATTGTAGAAGGTTTTGGAGTCTCATTTTGGCCACAAATCAAACTGCTGTAAACTCAGAAGGAGAATCTCCTCTGGCTTGCTCAGCCCTTCTTTTTAAAAATGATAAACAGAAGGAGAAGGAAGAACTTACATTAAAGAACGGCTTTGCAGACAGGTACTCTGTCCCCAGAACTCTGTGTCTAATTATGATCTCGCAATGGTGTAAACCAGGAGTTACTGTACTGAAGTATTGAAGTCAATACAGTTACACCAAGTGTAAAACAAGTGCCAGTGGTCAGACCTGAGCCCTAGGCACTGGATGTTCTCTCAGATGGAGATGTTGAAAATCACTCATTAACTTAATCATACCAAAAAAAAAAAAATGTGTGTGTGTGGGGGGAAAACCAGAATGCCCCCTCTGCTGGCTGGGATGAAGTAAGGAGCATTGTTTCCAGAACACACTGAGCCCAGAGAAGGTGGGTCATTTTACTGAAGGCGAGATCAAGAAGTTAGAGATCCACTCAGGCCTAATTTTAAGGTCTGATCTGAGCACAAGCTGACCTGAACCCTACCCGAGCCTGAGAGGGTTGAGTCACTTTCAGACCTGACCCAAATCTGACCCTTCCCCGCCCCCACCAAAACCTGTTAACAGTGATGCCTGCTCATCCTTGGGGCTTGACCTGGTGTCTAAATGTGACCAGTTATATCTTATTTGTGTGTGTGTGCGCGCGTGTGTGTGTGCATTTATATATAGGAATGTACGACTTTTTGAATTGATCATAGATTTAAAATACTCCTGTCTCTAGAGCAAACCCTACCCAAAAGGTCAAATAGTGCAATTTTCTGAATATAACATTTAAAAAAATGTCTGCATGCAAATCTGATTGATGTTTACACCAAGACTCCATTACGCCAATCTCTCCTTGCAAAGTGACCTTAAAATGAGAGTGATTGCAAAGAGGCCTTAGTGTAAATAAGATGTGGGCTCTCGATATACAAAATTTGTCTGTACGTGGCTAGCTGAGCTCTCTATGAATCAGACCATTCTGAAATTTGTAGCAAAAGGAAGAAGTTAAACAGAGCAAGCCAAACAATGTTTGGAGGATTCTTAAAATGTCAGCACACTTAAAAATGCTGGACACAGCCTCCCACAAACTCAGGTTTTTAGTTTACCACACAGCTGGCGAAAAAATTCTGTGTAGTGGCAGCTTAGGCTGTGCCAAATTTGAAAGAGTTCAGCTGGTTTTTGACCAAGGGAACAGAGTAACCCAGGGATGAGATTCTGGACTGCATCTCGCACAGAATTCACAGCCTAGGGGAGAGAGCAGGCAATGCTGGTTTTAAGCCACCTTTGTGCCCTCCCAATCGTCGGCTGCTTTGGGACCTCCAGCATTATTTAGACAGCCCTGGAGGACCTATCCAAGTTATGGCAGCCTCCCCAAGCTGTCCTATAGGCCACTGCACTGCCTGGAATTCACAGTGCTGCAGACACAACCCCCACCCCCATGCCCCCCTATATCAGAGCTCAGAGCGAAGCCTCCTGATTGTCTTTTGTTGTGTCTGTGCTGGGGGAATCCTCTACCACAACTGGGGCTTTATTCCTCTGCCACCCTTTTTATACTGCCTACAGGGACTAGAGAAGGGATGGGGAGCTTTAACAAGAGCCATGCTTCAGCATTAGCTACAGAGAGACGACACGTCCCCCCAGTAATGTGAAACATCACAGAACAAAATCATTTAATAGCGCTGAGAATGAACAGTTCCCTTTACAATCACTGTGGTAGCAATGGTGCAATATGAGCTCCTTTGTCATGCGAATTCAAGTGCATGTTGGCTGAAGGATTAGCTTCCTTTTCCTGCTTCCTATCTCAGGGTATGTCTACATCTACAATTTTGCAGCGCTGGTTGTTACAGCTATATTAGTACAGCTGTATAGGGCCAGCGCTGCAGAGTGGTCCCACTTACAGCAACCAGCGCTGCAAGTGGTGTTAGATGTGGCCACACTGCAGCGCTGTTGGGCGGCTTCAAGGGGGGTTCGGGGAACGCGAGAGCAAACCGCGGGGAAGCAGGTCTCCTTCCCCGCGGTTTGCTCTAGTGTTGAACCCCCCCCCCAAGCAGGTCTCCTTCCCCGCGGTTTGTTCTCGCGTTCCCCGAACCCCCGTGCAAGCAGGTCTCCTTCCCAGCGGTTTGCTCTGGTGTTCCCCGAACCCCCCTGCAAGCAGGTCTCCTTCCCAGCGGTTTGCTCCGGTGTTCCCCAAACCCCCCTGCAAGCAGGTCTCCTTCCCAGCGGTGTGCTGTCGCGTTCCCCGAACCCCCCTGCAAACCGCTTGGAAGGAGATCTGCTTGCACGGGGGTTAGGGGAACGCGAGAGCAAACCGCGGGGAAGGAGACCTGCTTCCCCGCGGTGTTCTGTCACGTTCCCCGAACCCGCCTGCAAACCGCGGGGAAGGAGACCTGCTTGATTACCAGAGAGGCTTCCTCTGGTATGCTGGGATACCTGTTTATTCCACGGAGGTCAAGAAATACGCTGGTGAGTGTTTACACCTGATGACCAGCGCACCAGCGCTGGATCCTCTACACCCGAATTTCAACAGGTGTACGGCCAGCGCTGCAAACAGGGAGTTGCAGCGCTGGTGATGCCCTGCAGATGTGTACACCTCCTAAGTTGCAGCGCTATAACTCCCTCACCAGCGCTGCAACTTTGTGGTGTAGACAAGGCCTCAGAAGGGCTAGGTTCTGCCACCCTTTCTCATGCCAAGAAGCATCTTCCTCTGCAAGGCATCCCACTGAAACCAAAGGAGGAAGATACTGCTTAGCATGAGTGAGGCTGACAGAATCAGTCCCATTACGAATTATTTATTCCAACACTTGGTGTGCAAAGTGCTGACAAATGTGCACAACCCTAAAGGAGAGAACTCAATCCTCAACGTTTAGAGGTTAGAAACTCAGCCAGGAGGTGAAAAGTTTATTTAAAAGCAGATTGAACAATTGAAGAGTGTGTTTCATATGCATACACATGATGCTATTAGCCATGTGTGTCCCCAAAAACTTAGTGGACTGAGTTCACCCCTGATGTAAATAGGAACAATTCCAGTGAAATAAACCAAGTTGTACCCGTTATATTGGGACTACATTTATCCCACTGAGCATGTGTATGTGATTTGTTTTTTTGTTTGTTTGTAGTTTTTGCCCAAATACAAAATTCTGGGTTAATTAAGGTACCGTTTAGCTACTTTCTTTTCATCCCCCATCAACAAAGTGTACAGAAAGGAAGGACAACTTTGTGGTTTAGGCACTAGTCTGAGATCCCACAGGTTTGGTTTCAATTCCTAGCCCTGCCACAGATTTCATGTGTGACCTTGCGCAAGTCACTTAGTGTCTCTGTACTTCAGCTGCTAATGGGGAAAATGGTATTTCCTTTCTCTGACTCTTTACGTGTCTTGCCTATTTAGATTGCCAGCTTTGAGCCTTTAAGCTAGGATGACCATACATCCCATTTTGGCCCGGACAGTTACCCTTTTCAGCTCTGTCCCGGACATGCCTACTTCCTCACCAAAAACTGGACAAGGCAGAGCAGAGAGCAGCAGCTCCTGGCCAGGGATCAGCTAAAGGTAGAGCTGCCCACGGGCGGCAGAAGAGAAATTTGCTGCTGGTGGGCAGCGTTGGCTTCAGAACTGAGCCCGTGGGCAGCGCGTACCTTGGTGCGTCCGCCCCAGCTGCGGGTGGCATTGGGCTCAGGCGCTTACCCTCAGTTCTGGGCAACACTGAGTTTGGGGGATCAGCCCCAGTTCCACTGCAGAGATGTGTAATTAATTCCTGATGTTCCATACAACCCAGGCCCAAGCCCCTTAGAAACTGCTAGGGTTTGTTTATATTTATGCATTTATTTTGTTTTTAAAAGAATAATGAGTTTTCCTCCTGCACTGATGACATTCCCGTCTGGCAACCTCAGTCCTGGCTGCTTTGATCCTGTGCTCACCTTTCAAAGCCTTGAAGAGGTCGTCTTTTATGTGAAAAAAAAAATCCAGCCAATATTTAATATGAAGGAGATCTTTATCAGGGCTGGCATAATTGCTTTGCTCTCTTTCATTGCACATGCAGCCTCTGAAGCTTTGAAGCACAGGCACAGATGAAAAGCAAAGGAGGTCAGCGACTATGTTTATTTTGAAAGAGGGACACTTGGGATAATGAGGAGGAATGCATGTTTGTGTATGTGTGTTTCTGATTCAGTCAGTCCCCTTAACCTTTGACTGCCAGTGGGCCTTGATTATTTCCCTAAACTGTCTCCTTGATTTAGGATATTACATTGGCCAGATCTCAATTTGAGATCCAAAATGTTTGGTGAACAGTTTAACTTTTCTGGACAGGACCTTTTTCCTCTTCTGAGGAGAAGGGACGCAGTGTAATTATCAGAGTTCATGAAATCACCAGCGGCTCTCCAAGGTCTTTGTAAAGGAAAGCAAAATGTGCTGTATTTTAAAATGATCATCCCAAAGGAGCTTTCCAGGTAGAAAAAAAAACCTCCTAGGCTAATAAACAATACAGAAACCAGCTGTGTTGCTCCCTCATTCCTGGGACATATGGATGACTGTAAAATGGAGATATCCCAAAATACCTGAGAGCAGTCCTTGGACTAAATGGATTTTTTTTTTTGGTTAGTTTATTTTCCAGACAATCTTCTTTCTCTGAGGAGGCAATGAAACCCAAGGGATTGTACTGCAGACAACAAGTAATTTTTGTTAGTACACATTAGATTTTTGTTTACACACAATTCAGTTTTTCACTTGCCTTTCAATAATCACTTATTTATAGTCCAAGAATATTCTATAATATTTCAAAGTTTCTCTCATATCTAATCTATTCAGTCTGCACAATCCAATGACATCTGTGTGCCCCACACAATTTTTTTGAACTGCTGCAAACAAAATATTGCTGATTAAATCAAGAAGGAGTGATGACCAGATTTATTTATTTGTAATGTTCCAGTCTCTCCCCTCTCCTCCTTCCCCTCCCCCCCCCACCCCAGGACCTTTTCCAAAAGTTCTCTTTCACATTCAAATTTAGTGGAAAAGAAAAACAGAAATATTCCAAGTTAGACTGTTTGAAGAGTTGTCTCAGAACTGAAGGGGGATTTTATGGATTACAGCTGTGCTTATTTTATCGTTTCCTGGCTTTTTACAGTTTTGCAGTGTACAGTCTCTAAGACTTCAGACTGCAGAAAAGAGGGTGGAGCTTGCGTAGAATGTTTCCAAGCTGTGATCTGATAGTTTCAAATCGCAGCACAGGGGTTATATTGGTATTGGAAAATGGGCTCAGTTGATCACATAGGCTTGTATTTCAAGTTCGTGCATTTCTCCTCTGCACAGTATGTATCTATCTTCTGTATAAATGAAAACTGAGTGTGACATTTTCACTACCAATTAGCAAAAAGAATCAGGCCTCATGGCTATGATGTCATTAAAGGGCTTTAATCCATAGCCGTGACATTATAGCTGTGAAATTACAAGTTTTTTCAAAGTGTGAGGGGAAACCAGGACTATGTTTACTTAAGTAATAGCATGTAACATGGTATGTCAGTAGTAGAAATTTATATCAGGTGCCAGTGCATCTCATGTGCATTGGAGGCACAGAGTCAGAGGCCCCCAGGTATTCAACCACCCAGCAAGAGCGGATATCCAACATATCATCATTCTTCATTCGCATTTATATTACTGTACTGCTCAGTAAAGATCAGGACCTACCGTGCTGGGGCCTGTAAAAACACACAGTACAGATAGTGCCTGCCCTGAAGAGCTTACAATCAATGCTGTTGCTTTCATAAGGTTTTATTCTTATGCTTTTACATGGAGTAACTAAAAACAGTGTCCAGGGGTGACAGGGGTTAAATCTATTTTGAAGCTGTAAAGATCACTTTAAAACACTGAAATAAAGTGGAAACGGTAGGATGAGGTTCTGTGCAGTACCTCTTTCATAGACCAGGGTGGTGGTGTGGGTGTGCTAACGTGGCTTTATTCCAGCTGATCCTGACCTGCTCCAGGGCCTGTGTAATTTGGACACCCCTGGGGACTGAGTTACATTATAAAAGCATCCCAAGACCATCCTAATAGCCACTACATAGCATGCTGAAGCAGCCCTATCTCTTACACACTTCCACAGCCTTGTCTCTGGTACGCAGCTCACGCTGCGGTTTGGTAGGAGCATTATGGCTGTCCTGGCAGTAGCTGTACCAAGGGAATCCTCCCCTGGCCTCAGCCAGCACACGGGATGAACAGGGGAGATAAAATTATGATGATTGTCAGTCTCTAGTATTCACAGTGGCACTGCTACCACCAACTGGAAGAGAACAGGATGAAAGGAGAGAAGAGCAGATGAGGGCAGCATGTCCTGGTGATGAGGACTCTTCCTTACTTCCAAATCTTTGATCCTTGCTTTCACGATGAGAGAACCAGACTTGTCTTGGGCCCAGATTCTACTCTCGGTTACATTCAAGAACATCCAGAGAAACTCAGGCATAACAAAATCCCCAAGGCTGGGAATCAAACAACTCTGCCTAAGGGGAAGCGGGATAGGAAAAACAGAATGCTGTTTTCCATCACTTTTTAGAGTCTTTAATTTTATTCTGTCAGCGATTTGTTTTGCAGAATGAGCAGCCCAAGGATTATTGCAATGCTGTGGGCCAATGTCACATGAAGGAGGAGAGTGCAATCCAAAATTATCTGAGTGACAAAAAGAGTATCTGGAAACCACCCATGTGGAACCAAAGTGACTTTATGGCTCTAGGCTTCTTTGTAATGTGCTGAAATACCAGGGTTATGGTCAGAGAATTTACTGTACAGCTGAAACTCCTTTAAATGTTAGTGCAAGTTGTGTGGTGTACTGTACTCCATGCACCAGGATGACAATATAGATCAGGGATCGGCAACCTTTGGCACATGGCTCACCAGGGAAAGCCCCTGGCAGGTTGGGCTGGTTTGTTTACCTGCCGCATCCGCAGGTTCGGCCAATTGTGGCTCCCACTGGCTGCGGTTTGCGGCTCCAGGCCAATGGGGGTGGCAGGAAGCGGCGGCCAGCACATCCCTTGGCTCACACTGCTTTCCGCAGTCCCCATTGGCCTGGAGTGGTGAACCACGGCCAGTGGGAGCCACGATCAGCCAAACCTGCGGATTCAGCAGGTAAAGAAACCGGTCTGGCCCACCAGGGTGCTTATCCTGGCGGGCTGCATGCCAAAGGTTGCCAATCCCTGATATAGACTATTTCATCTAAAGTTACTAAAAGGGTATTTGTTCCTTCCTAACACTGAGAACTTGATCTTGACTCCCAATATATGAGCATTCATCACAACAAGTATCATGTGCTAAGAGCATGGTCTGCCCCTTTAAGGGCCAGGGGGATTTGGTGCCAGCTAGCCCTTTTCTGAGGCAGAGCCCCTTTAAGTACTGGTGTTTGGGACTGGTGGAAGGGATTATCAGACCTATTTGTGAAGGGCTCGAGCATTTCCTATACAAGCTGTTGAGGTACAGGAAGCAATTACAGGATTCTATGAGTCTATGAAGCAGTTACAGGAAGCAGTGTCTGTTGGAGGGTGACTTTTAGGGAAATGGCTGGTAGAGCAGAAAGTTCTAGGGCAGTGATTCTCAGACATTTGTACTGGTGACCCCTTTCACACAGCAAGCCTCTGAGTGCAACCCCGTCCCCCACTTATAAACTAAAACCACTTTTTTATATATTTAACACCATTATAAATGCTGAGTGCAAAGCAAGGTTTGGAGTGGAGGCTGACAGCTCGCAACCCCCCATGTAACAACCTTGCAACCCCCTGAAGTGTCCTGACCCCCAGTTTGAGAACCCCTATTCTAGGGAATAGATAAACCCAGTCTTTTCCCTTGACTTGGGATCTTCTCCAGGGGCCTATGTACTGAACTGTAGAACAATGAAACAGACTGCCTAGGGAGGTTGTGGAGGCTCCTTCACTGGAGATTTTTAAAAGGAGGCTGGACAGCCATCTTGGATGGTTTAGACATAACAAATCCTACAGTTTGTCAGGGGGTTAGAGTAGATGACCCTTGAGGTCCCTTCTAACCCTGTGGTTCTATGATTCTATGTTTTACTGTGAAGAAACAAAGTTGAGGGCAAGTATCAGAGGGGTAGCCGTGTTAGCCTGTATCCACAAAAACAAGGAGGAGTCCAGTGGCACCTTAAAGACTAACAGATTTATTTGCACATAAGCTTTCATGGGTAAAAAACCCACTTCATCAGATGCATAGAGTGAAAATTACAGATACAGGCATAAATATATGTTGGCACATGAAGAGAAGGGAGTTACTTTACAAGTGGAGAACCAGTGTTGAAGGCTAATTCAATGAGGGTGGATATGGTCCACTCCTGGCCAATCCTCAAACTGAAGCAAATACTCACCAGCAACTACACACCACACCACAGAAACACTAACCCAGGAACCAATCCCTGTAACAAATCCTGTTGCCTTCTCTGTCCCCATATCTACTCTAGTGATACCATCATAGGACCCAACAACACCATCAGAAGCTCATTCAGCTGCATACCTACCAATGTGATATATGCCATCATGTGCCAGCAATGCCCCTCTGCCATGTACATTGGCCAAACTGGACAGTCTCTACGTAAAAGGATAATTGAACACAAATCAGACATCAGGAATGGTAATATACAGAAGCCAGTAGAAGAACACTTCAATCTCCCTGGACATTCAATAACAGATTTAAAAGTAGCCATCCTTCAACAACAAAAACTTCAAAAACAGACTTCAAAGAGAAACTGAAGAGCTACAATTCATTTGCAAACTTAACACCATCAATTTGGGCTTGAATAGGGACTGGGAATGGCTGGCTCTCTACAAAAGCAATTTTCCCTCTCTTGGTATTGACACCTCCTCATCAGTTATTGGGAGTGGACCACATCCACCCTGACTGAATTGGCCTTGTTTTTGCCCACAAAAGCTTATGCCCAAATAAATCTGTTAGTCTTTAAGGTGCCATCAGACTCCTTAAAGTTGAGGGCCTGAATCAGACTTTGGTTGCGGTCAGTACCTTCTGGGCTGGGGAGACAAGCCTGCAACCTGCACACCTCTAGTGCTTGTGTTCATAAGGGAAGCAATGCATCGCTGGAGTTAAAAAAATATATATACAGTGCACCTGTATTTTGGAAGGACAGGACTGGCCCTGGAGGATTGCTGTTGTTAATATTGTAGTTATTACAGTCCCCACAAGGTGTAATCTTTAACTTATTTTAGTAAACACAGCTTTGTGTTAATAACAATATAGATGGAGAACTGGTCACAGTTAAAGCTAAAAGAAAGAGACATGTACAACAGCTTTGCTGAATGACCAGCTGACATTATATTCCTGGTAGGTCATCACAATTATGGAGATAAATTTTTAAAGAATTTCCTCAATGCAATTACGCTTTTACATAGACACCATATTTCTAATGCTATGTTCTGTAAAATATACCTGCTATATATTTAGGTATTTCTCTGCTAAAACAAATCTGATTCTCACGTATTTTCTCTTGCCATACTTAGTTCCCAGAGCTCCTTCCTTTACCTGCCACTAGCTCTCTCACCTCAGAGTCACTCAGCCTT
Organism: Gopherus evgoodei; assembly: GCF_007399415.2. Lineage (NCBI taxonomy): Eukaryota > Metazoa > Chordata > Testudines > Testudinidae > Gopherus > Gopherus evgoodei. The sequence continues at coordinate 17,068,129 of NC_044327.1, read as the reverse complement.
CTCTCCTACAAGCATGCTCATAGGAGACAGAGGATAATTCTTGGGACCGGGTGTCTTACGCCCTCATAATCAGTCTTCCTTCAAGGGAAAGACTCGTATTTCTTTCTTATGTTTTCCTGAAATCTGGTGAACATAGGTTTCAAAAGTACAACTGATTGTACTGACTTCTGCTAACAGTGGGTGAGCTGAGCATGATTGAGGGCTGCTCTGTCTTGGGTCTCCTGCTGGCTAAAAAATATCTGAAGTGTTTCATCCAAGCAAGGTAGTTTTTTGAGATATATACAGGCAAAATTGTATTTTTATGTGCCCTCATACTCCAGGGATGTGCTTGTGTTGCTAACTGCTTGGGGACAGCACACAAGTTCTTTCTTGAATTTTAGAATTCACACCTTTTTCCCACTGTCTCCCACAGGTTGGCTATGACATGTCACAAACCCATTGTTGGCCTAACCAGGTGCCAATCCATTAATGTAAATGGAGATGTGCCCATTTATGCCACGTCTAAATTTTACCCATAGATTGCTTATGGGTTTTATTCTTAAAATACACACAATTCGGTGGTCAAATAATGTTCCAAGACATGTCCTGCAACAGAATCAAATATTTCCTCTCACTTTACGCATACTATTTCTGATACATGTTTGCAAGTCACATAGAGCCAGTGCCTTCAGCTGGTTTAGGGCAGGATTTTGTGCAAATGAGAGGTGTATTTGTAGTGTTATTCTGCCTGCGAATCTTGCCCCATCATTGCCAACTGAAAGGAAGCAGGCATCGTGGTGTTTCCTGCCAAAAGGAAGCAGGCACAATACCACCTGCATCTGCATTCATATAATCAGGAAACTGTAAAATCCTGGTCCTATAAAATTCTTCCCGTCTTTCAGACATTCAGGTGGGATTCACAAAGGTACTGAGATGCCTAACTCCTCTCCTTGGTATTCTTCAGTGGAATACACCTGGTAGAATAGGAAATTCCATGCAGGATGGAACAAAGTTTTAAAAGATTTGGATCATATGGCTTAGTTGTGGGGCAGCAAGAATGGGCCATTGAGAAGTAAGATTATCACTGTACAGAAAGACTTCCCACATCTGACTCACTCTCTGCATTATGCCATTTAACCAGTTCCCCAGCTACGGGATTAAAATCCCATTGGCTTCAATGGGAGTTACTCTTTCTGAGTGAAGAACAGGGTTCTAATATGTCTATGTTGAGTGCAGATAGAGAAACAAACCCACAGACTTCTGTCCAGCTCAGGCATTTTAATAACAGACTTTTCATTAGCCTTCACCCTTTTCGGTGGTAAATTCTTCCATACCTCTGATTAATGTTCAGAGAATATTCAGACCTACAAAAGAACACTCTTGTGTGTCTTGCTGGAGGGGGATAAAGGGGACGGCTTCTTAATTTGGGCTCTGTTTATGTCAGCAAAGTGTTGACTGAAACCTGTCTCCTGCTTTTCAGTGAGCAGAAGATACAATGTGTACAATAAGAGGGGGGAGGGGGAAACAGAACATTCTTAGGTGCTCTATCTTGTTATTAACCACCACTGATTGTATGTGCCAAAATCAAAGTCTCTCAGTAACCATACAGCTTTATTGTAGTAGCCACATATCCGGCTGCATTTTTCTATTGTATCTATTTGGCTAATTATCCTTACTGCTAAGGACTTAGCTGTGATTCCATCTTGAAAAACTAGGAGCTGTTCTAAGTAAAAAAAAAAAAAAAAAAAAAAAAAAGTGTAAAATTTGCTAGTTTTGATTCAGTTCTCCAGTCAGAGTAATACCTTTCTTGTTCTACTAATCCCAATCAGTTTCCTGAAGTCAGTAGGAAATACATTCAACTCACCCAGCCAATGTTTCTAATTATTCAATCATCTTTTCCCTGAATGTGTGAGAATCTCTGTATTCTGCACCACCTACCACCATTGTGTTAAGGTCAATGCCCTCTCTCTGAACAGGACCATACATTTTCTGTCTAATCACTGTTTGTCATCTCTTCTGAACAGATGATAGATTTCCACACCAGGCTGGCCTAGAATCAGGCCAATGCTAATTGGTCATAGATTTTTAAGGCTAGAAGGGATTGTTATATCATCTAGTCGGATCTTCTGCAAAAGACAGGCCATAGAATTTCACCCAGTTATCCTTGTACTGAGTTCAGTACTTCTGTCTGATTAAAGTAATCTTCCAGAAAAGCACCCAGCCTTAATTTGCAATCATCAGGAGATTGATGGGAGTATGTCATAGAGCAGGGGCTTGAACTCAGGTTTCCAAAGACCCAGATAAGTGCCTTAACCACAAGAAAATCCATATTATTTCTCTGATGAAACTATAGGAACAAGCCTCCTAGATCCTTACATATTATCCCTATTGTAAGAAATGTTCTCTGCTTTGTCTTTATTCTTACATGACAACATAGTTAGGATAAAGCAGAAAGCCAAATTCTGATCTTGTCTCTACAAGTTTTATGGGGCAACTCAGTTGATAAAAATCAAATTACTTCTGATTTCCATCAGTATTAGCAAGATCAGAATCAGGCTAACTATATCTGAAAGAATTAAAGCAGGGAGTGTTAAAATGGCCTAAGCAATTTAGACAGCCAATTCCCATTAAAAAAAAATAATGGGAAATGGGAATCCGGACACCTAGGCAACTTTGAAAATAACCGCCCAAGTGTACAAGGAGAGAATTAGTGGCATTGATCAAAATGCAAATGCAGGGAAAGAAAGGATAGGCTTAAAACACAAATTGGGTTGATCAGTTAAAATACTGGGGCCAGATTCTCAGCTTGTGTAAATTGGCATAACTCAAAGGCAAGGGGGGTACTCCAATTTACACCGGCTAAGGATCTGGCCCCTATATTACATAGCCCCAGACAACACAAGCAAAGTAAATATCTCTCTGCTATTGAAACTAATAGATCTGTAGCTGTTCCCTGTCACGCTGTAATCTTGCTCTTAGACAGTAACTTAGGTGCGCACACAAACAAATGCATAAAACAATAATGTGTGCAGGTTTGCAAATACAGCCATTCATAACTGAAAGGTAATGGTTAATTGCAGGAGACCAGGGTCTTTAATTATTAATTAAAGGGGCTGAGATGACTGCCTACACTTTCTGTGTTATTTGTGGCAAGTGGAAATGTCTAACTGGGCAGCTTAAAGGGAAGCATGAATTTATTTGAACAGCAACACTGTATTCATTTCATACTGGTAGCCAATCTGAATGCAGCATTTCTAAGCGTAAGGGGCTCTTATTTTGCTAAGAGTGCTGTCGCAGTTTAGAAAAGTAGCAAATAAAATATACTTTTTAAAAAGCTCTAAAAGTAAAGCTGTGTTTAGTTTTCAACATTAAGGGATTTACACTCTGCTTTATCAATGATGGATATTCAGAGATCAGTCCCAAATGCGGCTGTGTTAAGGAGGACAACGACATTTAACTCATTGGGTATTTTTCACGCTTTTAGAGGCACAGATCTGAAAGATTTAAAATCACTCCCTTCTGTAATTTCCTCCCTTTCCGGCTTCTATAACGGCTTTAGACATCACACACTGAACACTGCACATAGGCAGAAGATGGCTTTTAAATAATTAACAAAGGTTATTTTGCTTCTGCTTCATAACTGGGATATTTGCCCCCGAGAGGTGGGCAAAGCACTGAATCTTCCCCGAGAACTTTCTTTCTCCAAGGCTGCCACCTTAGCCCTCCTGCTTTGTGTTCCCCACTCTGGTTTCCAGGCTGAAATCTTTTAGCCACTGCTCACCCTAATGGCCCTACCGTCCCAACCAGTAGTAACAGTTTCTCTCAGAGAAAGTAACCTTCTACAATGGGAGTCCACTAAACGTGCAGGTTAGACTGCTGGTATGCTGAAATCACCGCTGATCATGCCGACTGATATTGTTTCATTGTACTCCCCTGTCTGTCTGTATGTCTGCATCTATTGTTTCCCCTACTGAGATTGTATGTTCCTTGGACTGTCTTTTTGATCTGCACCGAGCACAATGAGGCCCTTGGTCCCTGACTAGATGCTCCAATAATATAAATACCAAGTAGAGTCCATCAGACTGGGACTCCTTTTGAGCAAACCACAGCAGGCCCTCTCGAGAAGAGAGTTGCTGGCTCAGCTTCTACAGCAGATTTCACTGCAGCTGTGCCCACACCCTGCTCCCATGTTCTGTTACCAAGAGGGGCCAGAGAGAATGACAGGAAGTTCTCCAGAGAAGGACAGTTAGCAGCTTTCTCCCTCTGATGAATCTGCTGTCTCTCCTCAGAGCGACGCCCTGCTCTCGGAGACTTTGCCAGCTCTGTGAAATGGGACTCTTTCTGTCAAGCTTAACACATCTCACTGAGGTCTGGGGGGAAATAAATGATGGGAAGGCCCAGATGTCCTCAGTTCTGGGAAGCAGAGATGGGCAATAGGGCTCCCTGCTATGTTTCCCCAGCCCTAGTGAACAGCCTTGCTCCCTATTCCCAGGCTCCCACTTCCATCTTTCCTAATCTCCTGTCTCCCAGGCATGAACAAAATGGACTGAGGATTGGAGTGGAACTGGGGGACCAGAACTTCCCTATTGGGGGTGAGGGATTTGAACTCCAGTCAGGCTGGGCATGGGTATGCGTGGAAAGCTAGCGTGCTAGCTGTCCACTTTTCCTGCCAGTTCCTACACATCCAGGACCCCTCTCCCCAGTTTGCTCAGCAGAAGTCCCAATCCAATAGGTCTGCTTAGGCCCAGGGATCTTGGGTGGACCACAGCAAGGTTAAGATATCTCACTGATAACGACAGAAGTGCAGAGTTACTCTATTATATATTGTTTGTGAATAAAAAAAAGGAAGGGGTCACAGTGACAGCTCTGCGTTTGAGCGTGGTTGGGAAGAAGTGGGCCTGTGCCATTGTGGATGGATATCTGTCCAAGCTGAAAGTGAGTATGTGTGGAGTTGTGCAAGTGGTGAGCAGGTTTGGTTAAATTATACCTAAGGCAAGGTTTAGCTGGACACTGATTAATTATGACTAGCGAGTCCCTTAATAAGAAATACATTTAAGCAAACTGTACTCTGGGTAAATGAGATGTTCTGTGAAGTCATCTCGTAAGGCACTTGAGAGACACTGTCATATCCAGATGAGATTTCCCCAAATATACTCCTCTATGAACAACCAGGGTCATATTCATCGCTGTGTTTAATTGAGTTACACCACAAGTGAATTTAGTCCATGCTTTAAAAGAAACCATTGTTCTTTGGTTCTGCATCCATTCGAAAACTGCATGACATATATATGCAGAGGTACTGAGCACCTGCTGGTCTCATTGCAACGAATGGAAAACAAGGCCTAGAACTGAATAATTATGGGAATAGTATCCAAATTTTTTAATGCTGCAATCAAATCATTACACACAGAAAGATACACAATCATATTCAAAACAATGAAAACATCAGTTCATTAATGGAACAGCTCCTGCCATCTGGCATTCATATGTTCCTTCTTGGAGCTGTTATTTCGCAGACATACATCTCCCAGTCTTGCCTCCAAGCAAAGGCTTTCATTAACTAAATGTATCCAAACCCTTTGTAGTTGGCTGATGTTACAGTCCTCCTTGTCCACTATTTTATATGGTTAAAGTTGCAGACTTTTGAGCATTGCAGATGCTGTGAGGTGTTCTGTACCCTCCACTCCCATTGAATTTAGTGATAATGGAGGATGCTCAACACGTCTCAGGATCAAGATGTAGGAGAAGGAAAGAAAAAGAGCTGAAAATGTATTTGTATTGTGCAAGGGGGGCCTTGCTGTGCAACTCAGCAAAATTCACTTCAGTTAAAATAATATTTAATAATTGAAAGTAAATACTATTGCATATATTCTAGCATGTTGTTAGCAGCCATAGTTAAACATGTCACTTGCACCTATTTCAGTTACCCAACTGGCAATGAGCTCACAACTCTTTATAAAGCTGGAATTTAAACAAAGTCATCACAAAAGCATGTGTGGGGCATTATGTGCACGAGAGAAGGATCTTTCAGACTTCTCCATATAAAACCTTTTTTCTGAAAAGGGGTATGTGAGTCAGTTGTTTAGAACTCTCTCGCTGTGGTGAAACAGCACACAGTTTTCAGTCCAAATACCATTTAAAAAATATAGACAATGGGGCCAGATTCATCATAGAAGGCTTAGGAGGTGTTAGTTACCCTTCCATGGGCCAACAAGCAATCCTCATGGGAGAACAGCTTTGCGTTATTGTTGGAGCTCCAAATCACACCCACTAAGGTGGTTGCGGAGGAGTGTTGATAAAGCGGCACCTCTCCAGCCAATGCTGTTCTTCTGCAGGGGCAATGCTAGCTTCCCTTCTTCCCCAGGGAGGGTGCAAACCTTCTCTGCAGCTGGAGTATGCAAGGAAGAAAGGTTGACAGCAGGGTCTGTGCTTGATTGTCTGAGAATCTATTCAGAACAACATCCTGGCTTCACTACCAAAACATGCACACGTCTGCTCACTTGCTGACTCTCTCTCTGTGTCTCTCACTCACACACACAGTTTTCTAATAATAATAGATGAATGAATTAAATAAAAATCGCTGAAATGCTAACAAAGAATCAATATCCTGATGGCCTTTTCAGCTCTGAAACTATTTGTGTAAACAACCAGCTTCCCACATCACATCTGCATCCAGTACGGATGTCAGTATTGCTAACTTTAAGAGATCAAAAATCCTGAATCAGACCTCCCCAAAATCATGAGATTGGCCAAAAAAATCATGACACTTTAAAAAAAAATCTTGTATTTTTTAGGTCTATCTCTTGGTTTTTGAACCACCCTTGCCTTGCCTATCCCCAGAGTGTGTGCATGTGACAGTGTTGTCCCCTCTCCCACATATACTGGATAAGGTGTTTTTGGCCCCTGCTGCAAGAGCTCTCACTCTCACATCTGCCTGTCACCTGTCCAGCAATTAATCCTGTCCCTTAGTCTCCCATCAGTTCTGTCCCTACCCAACCCTTCTCAATTCAGCCCCTCCCTCGTTCAGTGCCCCAGCCACTACTGTCATCACCCCATCAGTTCAGCCCCCTTATCCCATTGACCTCCACCACCCTCAGTTCATCCTCCCAGCACTTACCCTAGCTGCTCAGAACTCACTCTCAATACAGTCCCCACATCCCATCAGCTCCTCATCCTCCTCACTCTAGCCCACCTGCAGCCCCCAGCCTCACCTCTGCTCCTCTTAGGGCCATTTTGGGCCCTTTAAAGCTGCTAACCTGCCAAATGAAACTTGTGCATTCAGGCCAACCCTATGCATTTCTGCAGCCCAGACTGAATGTCCTACGTTCAGCTGAGCTGCAGAAGAGACCTGCAACTGCAGCTCTTGATGCCAGATGCTGCTGCAGTGCTTGCTGAGCAGGCAGCCAAATGACCCCAGTCTTGTTGCTCCGCCCGCTGGATCTGAGCTGGGAAAGAGTAATTAGGAGGAGCAGGCAAGGAGGTGGTAGCTGCACGCAGATGTGATGGGGAGAAAATAAGTCCTGGCCCCAGGCTTCACTCCCCCAACAGATCCCAGTTGCCCCCAGCCCTCATTCTTTCTTTTTTCTTTTCTTATCCCAGATACCATCCCGGCAACCCCACACAAACCCATCTCCCTCCACCCACCCAGACCTCTACCCCTAGCTTTCCCCAGCCACTAAGCTTACTTCCAGCTTTCCCTCACTGGACACCTTCAGATTTGGCATTTCCCTGGTGTGTCTGGCCACCCATCCCCTCTGACAACTGCCCAGACACCCCTACAAACACAGTTTCCCCTACTCTACACAGCCCCCATATGCTCACCGCACCCACTCACCGGCTGCACCATCCCTGTCCATCCACTCATCTTCCACAGTTGTCAAGTTTTGTGCTGCTCTGTGTTCAATCCTCATCACTGTTTGAGACAGAAACTAAAGACAACTAAAGAGAAATTGGAGGGAGTCCAGCGGAGAGCAATGAAAATAATCAGGGGGTTGGGGCACATTTATGAGGAGAGGCTGAGGGAACTGGGGTTATCTAGTCTGCAGAAGAGAAGAGTGAGGGGGGATTTCAATTACCTGAATGGGGGTTCCAAAGAGGATGGAGCTCGGCTGTTCTCGGTGGTGGCAGATGACAGAACAAGAAGCAATAGTCTCACGTTGCAGTGCGGGAGATCTAGGTTGGATATTAGGAAACACTATTTCACTAGGAGGGCAGTGAAGCACTGGAATGGTGATGGAATCTCAATCCGTAGGGTTTTTAAGGCTCAACTTGACAAAGCCTTGGCTGAGATGATTTAGTTGGTGTTGGTCCTGTTTTGAGCAGGGGGTTGGACTAGATGACCTCCTGAGGTCTCTTCCAGCTCTAATATTCTATGATTCTATGACCTTCAGCTGAAGTCTCTGGCCCTATGAAAATTGTATGTGGAGATGCAACATATGTAATGAACTCATTTGCATGCCTGAAGATAAATTGAGTAAAATGTTGTGCATGGATCTGCACAGACAGACATTGGTGCCTATGATTCCAAAGTAGCTTTGTGGCAGTAGCAATGAACACAAAACACCATTTAAAAAAAACAGGCATTTTAGTGATTTAGAATGATGTTACTCTGATGCTAGCCTCTCACAGCCTAACTGTGATCAGTTTCTGGTACTTCCTCTGCCTTTGCGGGCAGAAGGTATAATGTTCATTATTCAGAAATGATGACAAAAAACACACAAACTTGCTTCCAGTATGGTCTCACTATCCTTCACGGTACAGGCTGAGTGTGGCAGGAAGTCTGTAAGAGTCCAGGACTGGGTTACAAGGACAGTACAATAGTGAGAGACCCAAAGTGGGTGAGATAATATCTGTTATTCGACCCGCTGCTGTTGGTGAAAGAGAGAAGATTTTGGAAGACAGAGCTCTTCTTCAGGTTTGCTATATAACACTCACTAGGTCAACACTACAATACAATACTGTTAACTATTTAGGGTATGAATACTTTACAGAAGGAAACCAAATTTGGTAGATCTGACCAGGGAGAAGGTGAGGCTCTATGCCAGAGAGGACCTCGCACAGAAAACTCTTTCTTGCCATGAAATCTTTACAGATTTTTGGAGGATCTGCTGAACTGTGAGGCTGTGGTGCATGGTTTCTTTAAAATTGTTGCAGGAAGCCATGCAGGGTCAGCTGGGGAAGGTGCACACAGGGGCGGCTCCAGGCACCAGAGCAGCAAGCGCATGACTGGGGTGGCAAGCCGCGGTGGGCGGGCTGACAGTCACTGTGAGGGCGGCAGTCAGGCAGCCTTCAGCGGCATTTCTGCGGGAGGTCCGCCAGTCCCGCAGTTTCGGCCGCAATTCGGCAGCGAGTACGATGAAGCTGCAGGACCAGTAGATCACCTGCAGAACAGCTGATGAATCTGCATGACCTGCGTACCTCCCTCAGAAATTCCACCGAAGGCTGCCTGACTGCCATGCTTGGGGCGGCAAAAAACAGAGCTGCCCCGGGTTTCAGACAAGCCAAACCCTCTGCATTGAAACCCTGGTTTTCCTTCAATGGAATGTCCCATCTGCACGAAGGTTCTTCTAGAAGTAAATGTTCATAGGATGTTGGCTACCATTGTTATTTACTCAAATCTGTCTTAACATGCAGGCCTTACAGAACTTACAATTACTAACTACCATTCTGGTCTTAAATATATATAGTGGATAAAATATCAAACCCTGAAAAGCATTTACAGTATTCTGCATGAGTCATAACTACGCTGCATAACAGATGCTGGGACAATGCTGAACTGCAATGGTTTGAGAAATTACAATATTTTAAGAGCTGTTTATTTTTAAGGCCATTTCATTTGTTCAGCTAAACAATGTCCACTTAAAATATTTTTCCAGTGCAGTTAATTGCGGTGATGCTCACCTCAGACTTTTCTTAAGGTTTGGGATTTTCTTATTGCTTTATTAAAGAAAAAAATATTTGTGGTCTGACCTGAGGCATCAAAAACGCAATTAAGGCTGAGTTTTTCCTTAAAATGACCTGTTGCACCTGAAGGTAGCACATCTCATGTGAAATCATCCACTGTTAAAGGAACTCTTTAATATTACACATCAACAAGTGAGTGGGCAGAGACCAGACTTTCCATCTTAATTCTGAATTTCCTGGATTTGTTTGTTCAGTTTAAATCAAAAACATTAGAATAATTTTTCAAGCTCATGATGAAGGGGAATTAGCTGCCAAGCTTCTATGGGATTTTCATGACTAATTTTCCAGAAGTGCTGAAAGTGTATCAGTTCTAAGAATTAAATATAAATATGTTTGTATGTGTGTACAGGTAAAAGGCACTTATGATTTAAATCTACTTACAAAAATAGGAGCATAGAATTTAGATAACATATTATTGAAATATGTATTTTTCCAGGCTTTTAGATGTGAGAAACTGCTTCCATATTTAATCATATTCAGTACATCTGTACATGATTTTGTAAATATGCTCCAGACGTCTGGTCGTCTCTTGATATTAAATGTCTGCCTGCTCCCAAGATTCAGTGAAGATCTCATTTCTTTCATGGTTACAGCCAGTGTGAACAATTGTTATCTGATTATATGAGATATGGATAAATAACAAGTCACTGTTACAATGCTGAGTAAATATGTCTGAAATTTATAATAGATTTAATGTTAATTAAAAGATCACTGCTGGTTTAGCCACACCCAAGCAAAAGATTTGAACGTCTACCCTTTCAGTTAGGGAAGCCATTTGTCCAGTTTTAAGCTGGACGGTCCTCTTTTTCTGCAGTTTTGTCCCCTGCATGGTACTGAGACAAAACCAGATGTGCTTTTGTCCAGAACTGTGGACAGGGAACACCATTTTGAAGAGCATGCAGATCTGCCTTCACTGACATGACCTCATGCGCTCTTCAAAATGGCATCCTCTGTCAGTGTGAGGTCACACTGGCGGGGTGGCCCACGCTGTTCCCAGAAGTACTGGAATGTCTGATATTCTGGGGATGTGGCAGTGGCCACTTTACTTTCAATATGTGTCATTGTCTTTATATAGCTCCATCCCCTGCACAGAGAAGTCTTGTGGTACTTGCCCGGATATACTGCGAGGTCAGCAGTCTCCCATGAGACTGTCATTTAAGGTATGTCTTAACTGGCAGGAGAATAAAAGGTTTAACCTTCACTTGGGGTAGCTAACCCCAGTTAGCTGACTGGGATTAAAATAGCAATGAAGACACAGTAAGTTGACTTTTAACTTGAGCTACCAGCTCAGATTCAACCTCAGGTCCTCTATAGGTGTTAATTCCAGCTGCTAACTTGAATTAAAAGAAGAGCTGCTGTGTCTTCACTGCTGTTTTAACTTTAGTTAACTAATCCAAATTAAGAATACATGCCCCCTCGTCCTTTTTTTGCAGTGAAAACAAACTCTTAGAGCCAGCTGCTAGAGAGAGCTGAAGAACAAATCAGACTAGCGCATCCCTCCCACCCCATGTGATCATCATCATGACGGTTAAAAAGTGGCAGCTCCAGGCTTGCTTGCAAACATAGGCCTTGATCCTCCCAAGCAACCATACCCCTGCAAAGAGTCCCATCCAACTCCGACTTCAGAATCAAGGCTCCAGATCTCTCACGTGACAGAAACTAGCTGTGCCATCTCACCCTTTCTGTTACCCCACGACACAAGATCATTGTTACTATTAAGGAGTTCTAAAATATTAAGAAATAGGTTTTGGATTTTCAGGGCAGGACCCCTAAGGTCACACACACAAAAAGCACGTGTATGTGTGATATTACCCCACCTAGGGTTCAATCTGAATTGCTGAGCAGCTATATCCCCTCAGTTCCCCAATCTTGGATGCCTTTTACACTGCTTCGCAGTGAGTACAATCACTCCTGGCCAGTTCATACACAGCTTCTAGCATGCAAAATCACTCCCAGCTGAATTACATGAATGCTCTGGCCAGTCACTCATGAATTGAATACAGGATGACACCAGAAAACTTTCAGTCCCAGACTAGTCCCCAGAAATGTGCATCTTGTATTGCCCAGCTCCCTCCCCCTGGACAATACAAGATCATAGAAAGTCTCTCATTTCATCAATGGAAGATGATATGCACAGAGCCTGTTATCTCAAGTGGAGGTTCCCAAACACTTCAGTCCAATCAGACATCGGTTTACACAAAACAAGAAGTTTAACAACTTCAGAAAGATAGTTTTTAAGTGATTGCAAGTAATGAGGCATAAAAATCAGAATTAGTTTGCCTTTTACCTTTTATTTCCTTTGTAACCAACACCTAACTTAACAAGCTAAGTAAATTTAAAGCAAAAAGGGTTTTCTCACCATAAGCTACAGCAGTCTGGCTAGATTGCTTCAGCCAGGATCCCCCCTAGTTCAGTGGTGTCTTTCAAATACTGTTGATGTTGTGAGGAGAGATGAGGGAATAGAGGTGATTTGGGAGACTCTGTTTTCCATTCTTATACCCTTCCTCCCTCTTTGAGGATTACCTTCAGCTGGGGTTCAGGTGACAACCAGTCTGTTTACATGGAAAACCCCAGCGGTTCCATTGTCAATATGTAAAGTTGTTGCTCACCTCTTCTTCTTGCCAAAGAATGGCCGCTTTGCTGGGTGATTGTCCATGAGATTCCATTTGATTACGCTGATACCTGTCTGGGGTATTTTGTCTCTGAAGAACTGGTTTGGGCCTGCTTCTCTAACTTTGGAACATATCACAGCAATGTTATAGAGTAGAATCTTATAACTTAACATGCAGTATTGCTACATGTATTTTACCAGGACAATCATGTTCAGCAGCTTATGATTTTTCAAATGATACCTCATAAGACATTTTGTATAAAATTTATCATAGCCTTGTAAAAATGATGTACATAGGGGTACAGTCTGTCACAATATGTCATTGAATTCAGATTTTATGCACAGGTATTACCATGGTTGTGTGTGCAAATCAGGTATTTCTGCATGCAAACAGCCAGTTAAACGTGTAACTGGTCTTTTCATCATGGAGATAACCAATGTGCATGCTCAGTAGCAGTATTTCAGTATGTGAATTAGATGTGCAATTTTGTTTAAAAATTTGAATTGTTATTTTTGATACACCAACAATGCTGGGTTCTTCCTAATGCCTAACAACAGAGAGTTAACCAGATATTATATTCAGAGATCTGCTCATGTTAATATTGATGATCTTTGTAACAGTAATACCCCTGTTATATGACAGTCTCAGAATCCACAGACTCCAGAGGATACTATTATATTGATAGTGTACAAATATGGATGTAATTTAAGGAGAGTTAATGGTATTGTCTTCTGCTTCCTTTGGAAACACAATAAGAAATATTTTCTACATGACAGGGCTTTGAGATACTTTATAGTGTATGTTTGAGAGGTATTGCAGATTTTGTCTGTATTCCTTCTTTCAAGTATAAGGAATATCTCTTAAAGCTATAGAATCTTTCAAAACAAAACTCCATCACTGCAGCCACTAGATTATAAATGCTGGGGCAGGGGTAGTCTTTCCATTATATGTGTGTACAGCTCCTAGCACAGTAGAGCCCTGGTCCATAACTGGGGCCCCTATGTGCCACTGCAATACAAATAAATAAGTTATTTGACAGTAAAAGCTTATGGTAAAATAGCCTGCACAGTGGAAACGTTTAACCTCTTTTATGTAGCATACAGAGCTGAAATAATAGCCTGTTTCTGTCAAGTCATAAAAAGGCTCTAATTTCAAATTATCCATTGTGCAAATAAACAGAGCTGTGCAAAACCTGATTCATTTTTGGTTGCCTGGGTTATAGCATGGATTTTTATACAGTTTTAGCAACTCCATATTCTGCTTTGCATTTCAGATACATGCAGACCTACACACTCTGAAATACAAACTGGAAACACAACATTGCTGAATATTTCTTCTTCACCTTCCACTCTCAGTTGCTAAAACAATTCCATCATGGCTCAGTCCTCAACAAACACATACCCCGGGCCATGCTTTGAAAGAGGGTGGATGGATCACACCCTGCAACTGCCTTTCACACATGAACATTTACAAGGGTTGCTGAGGTCCACCTGAAAACTTGAATGCTGAGTTTCCTGACTTTTGCAAATTGATAATCTTATTGGTGCACTGAAGATACATCATCCTCATATGCTGTCTCTTCAAATGAATCACAAATAATATGGTCCCTTGTAGCTTTAGGAGGACAGTAGACTCTCCATTAGCTCTCAGCTATAGTAGTAGTCCTGACACACCCTTTCATGTATGCAGCCACACTCTGTGAAGTAGACCCATCATCAACCCCTGGCCCTCAATTGTCACAACACCCACTCTATAAGTTACAAGTGCTGAAAATGGGGTGAGGTGTAAGCTTTTAAATTCTTAGAGGTATGTATAATGTAGATAATACATGAATGCTAATATTGAGGAAAAAAATCAGCCAGTGTCGTCTTAAAATAACTTCAGTACTCCCCTCCCCAATTTAAAAACAAAGAGTGTAATTCTTCTCTGATTAACTCCAGTTGTATGAACTATTGAAACTTTGTAATGTAGTTACTGTTCCTTTACACTGATATAACTGCCAGGAGACTCAGGCCTGGAGTTTGTAATGAAATGCTGACAGAACTTCTAACGATGGGGTGTTACTCTAATACATTTTTGCATACAATAGGCAAGCAGGATTCATTATTTCATAGCATGTACCTCTCAAGGGTACATCGAAAACGCTGATATCTAGAAGACAATATGCAGTCTTCTAGATATCATTGCAACTGATCTTTGAGAACTGTCCCGACTGCACAGAATAAGCGATCCTTGCAAGATATATACAAATAATGCACAAAGGTTTAATCTGGTGATATCATAAATCCAGATTGGACTACACTTGATTTTAAAAACTTTACTTTTTTAATTATTATTATTTTTTGTTGTTGTTGCTGAGTAAAGAACTGGAATCCACTAGCAAGGAAGGGGATTTAGGGATTCATGAAGCCCAGAGATGCCAGGATGGAGAAAGAGAATGTTATTATAAGACTAAATAGGTAGCATGTTTGTGAAAAGCAAGAGAGTTTCAGACAGGAGGAGACTGTTGAGTTACATGAGGTAAGGCAGAGGAATGAATGGAAAGGGAGGGAAGCAGATGAGGCTTTCATGTTGTGAAGAGGAAAGGCAAGGAGATAGATGGCAAAAAAGTCTGTGGAGAAAAACTGAAGTCTTTATTAATAATCAGTGGATAGGAGGATGTTATAGGGGATTGGATTTATAAAGCAAGTGTACCCCATCCTCAATGTAATGATAACAAAACCAGCAGTTTTTGCATGGATTTCAGGAAACTGTTCCCCTCACCAATCCCGTGTGATATAGATGCAGCTTAAACTATAGTGCAGGGCTAGGCAACCTATGGCATGCGTGCTGAAGGCAGCATGCAAGCTGATTTTCAGTGGCACTCACACTGCCCAGGTCCTGGCCACCGGTCTGGGAGGGGAGCTTTGCATTTTAATTTAATTTTAAATGAAGTTTCTTAAACATTTTAAAAACCTTATTTACTTTACATACAACAATGGTTTAGTTATATATTATAGACTTATAGAAAGAGACCTTCTAAAAACATTAAAATGTATTACTGGCACATAAAACCTTAAATTAGAGTGAATAAATGAAGACTTGGCACAGCACTTCTGAAAATTGCCAACTCCTGCTATAGTGTTTGCTATCCATGAAGGCTGAAATGACTGCTGTGAGAGAGAGAGAGAAATGGAAGAACCGAATGAAACCCTGAGTCCTGGGAAACTATATGCACATGTACAGGAGAGAGAGAGAGAGAGAGAGTATGTGTGTGTGTGTGTTTTTGCGGGGAATGAATGGGATCTGGACAGATCACTGAGACTAGGTTTAATAAATACAGGTGCTAAAGAGGAAAAGGGAGAACCGGGGAGTGAATGGGAGGAGAAGCTGCCAGACACAGGGCACAGAGATTTCCTGAATGGGACAATCAGGGAGACAAAACGGGGGTGGAGACGGGGCAGAAAATACCACAGGGGTTAGGGGGGCAGGTGGGCCATGAGCATGGGCGTGGGGGACAGCTGGAACAGTGTATGGGGGCGAGGGCAACAGGAAGGGTGTGGGTGCAGGTGGGGAATGAGCAAGGGGGCAGCACGTGTGGGGCAGGTGGGAACGAGGGGCATGAGCATGGGGGCAGCAGGAAGGGGGTGTGAAGCAAGTGGGGAGGAGGCGCATGGGGGTGGGATGTGTGGGGCAGATGGGGGAGGGGCATGAGCATAGGGGCAGCTAGGGGAGGGGCGTGAGGGGAAGGGCATCACCACGGGGCAGGGGGCAGATCGAGGGGGTGCGTGAGGAAACGGGGTGTGCGGGGCAAGTGAGGGGAGGGCCCGAGCGCGGGGCAGCCGGGCGGATCACGGGGGCGGGCAGGGTGACGCCCGCGGCGGCCGGAGTGCGGAGGGGGGGACGCTCTCCGTGCCCCCTCGCCCCTCCCCGCGGCAGCAGGCGGCGCGGCCAGGCCCCGCTGCCGCGCGGAGCCCGGCGCTCTCGGAGCCGCTGCCCCTGGCTGGCGGCGGGGTGGGGGAGGAGGCGGAGGAGCCCGCCTGGGCGCGCCCCCCGCGCGGCTCTCCCGCCGCAGAGCGAGCGGGCTGTGCGCGGCTGCAGGCGGAGGGGGCGAGCTCGGCCAGTCCAGGTAACGGGGGGGGGGGGGACTGACTGTCCGGGTTTGCCTCTGTCCGTCCGTCCGTGATGGCCCTTTGTGCGCCCTGCCAGCGGCTGCTTTAACCTCCGTCCCCCGCTCCTCTGGCGAGAGCTGAGCATCGGGTCCTAGCAACCCCCCAGGGCTGGGAGAACCCCCCGCCGCTGGTCCTGTGCCGGTCAGCGATGGCTTTTGGGGTGGTGGGGAATGAAATGCTGCGGCGGCGGCTGCTGCTCAGACGGCGGTTTGGGGCACGAAGAACTTGCAGGCGTTTCACTGCTGCGGACACGTCTGAGGCTTTGGAGCGGCTGGGCTCCCGTGGATTTGTCTCGGCTCTTCGTCCAAGTGCAACGTGGGAAATGGGACTCGCTCCACGCAGCACGCGGGCTGGGAAAACCTACCTGATCGCCCGTGTTTTCCCACGCGGGTGGCACTGCGCGTTTTATGTTAAGCTTTATTCTAGTTAAGTAAAGTGGCTTTTTGTCTTCAGTGTGCTAGCCAGTGTCGAGCATCACTGAACGGGTCATAATGGTTTAGCTTTATTGTTTTTTTCACTGCGTTATTCCCCTCTCATGATCCCAACCACAGCTTGGCTTTTAGCTCCGACCAGCCAAAAGAAATCAAAGGAAGGGGAGGGACTTAGGTTTGAGTTGGAGGCTGGAGTTTTAGAGACTTGTTGCTCTGGAATACGGTGGTTCAAAGTTTATTTTGTGTCTTTTCTTTGATGCCATATGGTCTTTGATGTCCAAGAGTGAAGATATCTTAGACCTACTACTTCCGTCTTGGCTGAGGTGGTTGATACAGGTGAGGAGCTCCAGCTCTTAATGGTTAACCCTTTCATTGCCTGGATCTCTCCTGTACCCCCGCAGGTCTCTTACTCATGTTGCTGACAACGACATACCAGATTCTACCAGCATGGTTATTAATTCATACGGTCTTAAAACAAATGTGTGTATTTTCTATTTTGGTATCTCAGTCTTTGATCTGCTTAATTTATTGGTGCATGTATGTATGAATATTGACAGCATCTAACTGTCACCTATTACTCTGTGTGTGTGTGTTATATAGTGTGTTGTCCTGTAAATAGCTTACCACTAATCGTGTTTAATAGGCAATCTTGCTAGACAAGTCTTGTTTCTTCTGGACTAACGTAATTATTCAAACAGTTAAAAATCTGCCTGGAATAATTAATGGTCATTTCTTTCATTAATGGACATTGACAGTGCTGCCAGCATTGATTTACTTAGGGATAGTACAGCTTTTCCATGCAATGTCCCTGGATTTCTCGATACCAGACACACACTGAAAAGTCCTACTTCAGTGGTTGCCACCCCTTTTTTCTATCGGTCACTTAAAAGAAAAGCTTGCTCAAGAGAGACCAAAACCATATTGCCAACATTATCAACTACAGTCTGAGTTGTCTAGTGGAACTTGTAAAAGGAAAGGAAAAGAGGAGGGACTATAATTCAGTGAATGAAGAGCAGATGGGAATGCAGGCGTATGAACAAGTTAAGAGAAGAGTGAGCTGCAGGAAAGTTTGAAGACAAAAGAGTTGAAGTTAAACTAAAGGAGAAGAAAGAGGAGCAAGAAAGAGCGAGTAGAACCAGAGTGAAACAGGAGATGGAGAGACCTATTCTGTTCCTCTCCCTCCCATTATTTCCCCCCTTTCTACTTTTCTCCCACCTTTTGTGGTGACTTGGAAACTTCTCTGCCTGGAAATTCTATAGAAGATTCTTTTGATAGATTTTCTATCAATGTTTCTCCTCCCCAAACTCCCATTGATATGAACTGTCTTCATCATGTGCAGCTCCAGCCTTTAATCATGGGAGCCTTTCTCCTTGTTTTCTTACATCCCCTAACGTCTACAAAGATCCATGGCTTCTGTTGATTGAGAAGTAGAAACTCTTTTTTGATATTTTTCCCTCACGGCTATAATCTTTTAAAAGTTTGAGAAAATATGGCTTCTGAGCTTCAGTAGATGACATACCTTCTGTAACTTTTTGTTTAAATTTTGGCTGGCTGGCTGTGACTTGACTTCGGTTAGACGAAACTACTGGAAAAGAAAGTAAGCGGATCTTTAGAAAAAAAGAGACTCTCTCGTGCCAAGTCAGGTTTGTTACGTTGTCCCATCTGGTTTAAAATGAGTTACTAAGGTCTGAGAATCATGTTTCAATTTGGCAGTCAAAACTGCATGCCATGCAGCCTTCTACTAGCATGAGTATACTGTGTCATTAAAATGAAATATTCCAGTGGTTTCAGCAACAGATTAGGTACTGACATTAGTTGGAGACTCAGTACAGAACTGGTTACTGTGATTTTATTTATAAATGCTCAATTATATAACCCCTTTGATAGGTCCGTACATAAGATTTGTATTTACAGTTGAACCTCAGAGTTATGAACTGACAAGTCAACCACACACCTCATTTGAAACCAGAAGTACACAATCAGGCAGCTGCAGAGGACCCCTCTTTCTCCCTCCCCCCCAAAAGGCAACTCCGGTACATTACTGTGTTAAACGTAAACTACTAAAAAATAAAGAGAAAGCAGCATTTTTCTTCTGCATAGTAAATTTTCAAAGCTCCATTAAATCAGTGTTCTGCTGTAAACTTTTGAAAGAACAGCCATAATGTTTTGTTCAGAGTTAGGAACAGCCTCAATTCCCCAGGTGTTCATAACTCTGAGGTTCTGCTGTAATATAAACCTGTAAATTATATTAATGACTCAAAAGGGATCTGGTGATCTTGGGTGGTGTGTATGTGGTTTTTGTTTTGTTTAGCATTTAACCAAAATAATTAAGAAAACACATTTAAATGTACTTCAAAGAGCCATCTTTTTGAATTCTGCCATTTGATGTTGTTCACTTGTATTAAGTTTTTCATTGTTGGGGTAGTGGAAACTGGGTGCTTAACTCTTAGTTACTGACTCCCTGGAATAATTATCAGCTATGCAGAGAGAGTTACAGAAGAAAAACTTCAGGAGAAAAGTGACTGGTGACATTTCCTTTCCCCTCTATTTCAAAACACATAGTTTAAAAATGAAAAACAGCTTTTGAGCCAAAACATTTGTGAGCTACAAAACGGTTAGTAACTCAACCAGTGATCTGTGCAAGTAGGTAACAATTAACTCATGTTAAGAGGTGTGAAGAGATCTAGTCAAGATGAAAGGTTTGTCACTGGGAAGTTTTGCAGTGCATTATAAATACAAAACAGTAATTGCTTTCATGCTAAGAAATGCAAAGAGAAAATTGGACAACTGTTGAAGCACTCTCAGCACAGGAATGAAGCTTGTTGGAAAATGTATAATGCAGAGCTGAAGGAGGAATTGTTTGGAACCTAAACGTAGATAGGGCAGACAGTAACACAGTTGTGATGAACAGCTCAGAGTACCCTAATGAGGAGTGTGTTGCTTCAGAAGGGCCTGATCATAGGGCTTGTCTACACTTATGTTTTGTAGCGCTCTAACTTGGTGGCTCGGGGGGTGAAAAATCACCCCCCCACCCCCGAGCGCAGCAAGTCTGAGCATTTTAAAGCGCTAGTGTCGACACGCTCCGAGCACTGGGAGCCAATCCCCTCGTGGAGGTGGATTACCAGGAGCGTCGGGAGAACTCCTTCCCAGCGCTTGCACACGACCACACTCACACTTCAAAGCGCTTTGAAGTTTCCAGTGTAGCCATGCCCTTAATGTAACGGGTTTTGTGAAATCTTTCATTGAACTTAACATGGCCAAAGTTAAATAGAAATCTCTCATTTAAACCAATAGAATAATATTTCTTTAAGCAGCTTCCCTCCTTGGGATTGTTACCATTTTGTCTCTCTCAGTTCCCAGATGTTTTGTTCATTAACTTCCAGATGTGAGAGATTTCCATCAGAAATCTTAAGTGCTGGGGGTTGGGCAATGTTACGTGGTGTCACCATGCTAACTTTTTATAAAACATATTACAGTGCCCAAGCAGTAAATGCAGAAGTCATATATGGTGACTGATTATATGTGAATATAGCTTGCTTTCCCTCACCCCCCCCCCAAATACCTTGTGTAGTTTTGCATCTTAAGAAAGCATGTGTCCACTTTGCATACATACTTGATTCTGGTGGGTCAGGAACACCTAGAAAAAGCCCAAGGAATGAAATAGTTACACAGTGGGACTGGTATTTTTGAAAAATGGCAATAAGAATATAATTTGGGTCTGTCAACTTTAGCTGTCCTCTTTAGGGAATGAAAGCTGTATGTATTTTTAAGGGACACTGTCAATTCAAAACTTCAGACAGAAGTGCCATTTTTAACTGCAGTTGTGACAAATAATACCAAAATGAGAAATATGTAACTGAAAAAAAGTCTAGTCTTTTCAGTGTGTTTACTTTGTGGATTAACATCTTGTCCATAGTCAGTTTCATTGTCTCCCCCCACATCTCCTCCATACACAGTTTTCTCTTGTTTGTGAGGATCTTTTAAACAGCAAGAAAAGAGAGAAAGAGACTTTTAAAAATAGGAAAATGAGGTTGTAGATATTAGCAGAAACTCTTCTTTTAATTGACTAGATTTTGAATTGAAAGGGCTGCTTTAATATCAGGTGTTTATAATTTCCCTTTTGAATGGAAGAGGTTTGGGACTGACCCATTTTAGCTGTTGGAATTAAATGATATGGAAAAAAAAATCCATATTATTTCCCAGTAAATTTGCTCATGAGCTATTTTAAGTAATAGTCAAAATACAACTTTCACCATGTGTGTTTTGCAACAATGTGTCTGCATATGCTTTTAGGCAATGTTATATAAACATTGCATTCTATAATATTGTGGTGTAAGAACTGTACTGAAAATTTTCAAATAACTGGGGAAGTACAGTTCTTTTTAAAAGAAATTTTAAAGGGCTTGATCCAAAAGCCATGAATGTCAGTGATAACACCCTCATTGACTTCAATGGACTTTGAATCAAGTCCAAAGTTAGGATTTAGATGAGGAAGGCAAGATTGCTTCCAGAAAGGAAAGTAGTACTCCATAGGAAAAAACAAAAATAAAAAACAGCTGTTTGTGTTTTGAGAGATTTGGGTTTTGTTTTTCTAGGTTAATCTTTATGGTATAACTGCTTTAAAAGAAGTGGAAATATTGCCAGTACATCCTCAGTGTTTCAGTACTTGCGCTATAACAAAATGGTAACGTATGAAACAGGTCCACTATTTTGTTTTTGTTTTTTTTAAGTGAAGAAACAGGGAAAAGTGTATGAAAAATGTCTGCTCTAGTATCTCCAGCCTGCTTCTTCCTCCCTTTCTGTTCCCACCCACCCTCTTCCCGGTAGCTCTAAGCTGATTAGAAGTATCCCTGAATTCCAGATTCTTGGGTATTGTTGGGTGGAAGAATACGCTCTAGAATTTGAATATGTTCTAATATGAAAATGCAAATACTACTTTACACATTTGTAACCTGACCATGAAAAGTATAGTTTGTATGACAACAGTTTGTCTATATATGCTCCTTTCTCAATTGGCTTCTCCATTCTCAGACTGCCCATGGCTCCGCTTTTCTGTATGGTGGAACAATATTCTTTCTAAAATCAATATGACCTATTCATAGTTTTTGCAGAGATAGTTTGTTCTGCATGAACCAACTTGTTAATCATGCTGTATGTCCTGCATCCTCTTCTTAGAAAGTCTGCCTTTGTTTTGACCTCCACAATGCAGACAATTAGAGTAGTGGGTATAAAACTATGAGTAGTTTAGTTCAAGTGGTGGTTACTCTAGAGGAAAGAGGAATTTCTTCTTAAAAAGAAAACAAATGTTCTTCTTCTACTTCTGACAGGAAAAAAAAAAAACATTACCCTTAGACTTGTGTGTCTGTTCAGGTTAAAAGATCCTGGTTGGCTGGCATGTTTTACCTCTTTCTGACAGTGTGTGCAGACATCTGGTGCGGATATGATATCCATGTTGCCTCTGACTCTGTTTAAGTCAATTTGGGGATGAATGGCCTGGACAGAATCCTGCACTGGCAAATGTGGCAACACTTATTTTTAAAATTATTATCAGGGAAGTTAGATGATTAAAATTACCCCATTTCTAATGGGGAAATACAGGGCAAGGTGTGGCTCAGCATTGTCCCTTGCAGTTTCATAGCCTGCAGTTCTCACACAAGCAGCTATATGGGAGATCTTTTCAGTGGATATTTTGAGCAGAGAACAAAAAAATAGTTTGCAGTTACATCAAAAAATGAGACTAAATGATATTAGCGGGAACACTGTCTGGGCTGTCTGTAGCAATGAGAATTGAGTGGTACACTAAAGTTTTGTTCCAATGTTAAGATTTGTAAACATCTTAGAGCCCATCAGACATTTGGGAATTTTTTTTTAAGCTTGATGTACAAACTGGAGACTATCTTACCCATTATTAAAAATGTGTTGGTAAACAGTTTGCAAGTCCAGTATCTTCTTTCTGCTTCCATTTCTGATTAACAGGCAACGTTCTCTGAAATGATGCTGTGTTTTGTGTTTTTTTTAAGCTTACTGAAAAGAGTGCTGATGAGCTTGGTAATCATGTGGAGTGAAATACAGCTAAGAGGAGCCTATGCACCACTTAAGTCCTACTTACTCCTTATTTAAGGGACTGAGTGCTGTATGAACCCCTCTGCAGAGGGTGAGTTTCAGACATGGTTTAATAAATAAGTTAATTTCTTTGTGTGCTAGAAAAATCTTATACTATATTACTCAGAGGAACAAGCAAAAAAAAAAAAGGTGGGATTGGAATAAAAATCAAGGCCATTCTGCATAACATACTGGAGATTTAAGAGAATGGTAAAATTTGGCAAAGGGAATCCATGCTATTTTCCATTTTTAAGTGTTTTTCTGTCTTTCTTTTAGGGAGGACATGTAAAATAATGTGTTGGCAACCTGTTCTAAGGTAGCAGTAAGCAAAGACTTGGCCATTTGAAGATGGCTGGCTCTTGTTTGGTTTAAAAAAAAAAAAAGACCATGATTGTATTTTTTATTATGGAGATGTTGGTTATAAGCTCATAGTTAAGTGAGTTTTGCACTTAGAGATTCAATCCTCACTTTATATGTCGACTAGGGCTGTCAATTAATCGCAGTTAACTCAAGTGATTAACTCAAAAAATTAATCATAATCAATTGCAATTTTAATTGCACTCTTAAACAATAGAATATCAATTGAATTTTATTAAATATTTTGGATGTCTTTACATTTTCAAATATATTGATTTCAGTTGCAACACAGAATATAAGGTGTACAGTGCTCACTTTATATTACTTTTGATTACAAATATTAGCATTGTAAAAATGGAAACAAAAGAAATAGTATTTTTCAGTTCACCTCATACAAGTACTGTAGTGCAATCTCTTTATCATGAAAGTGCATTTTACAAATGTAGATTTTTTTTTTGTTACATAACTGCACTCAGTAACAAAACAATGTAAAACTTTAGCGCCTACAGGTCCACTCAGTCTTACTTCTTGTTCAGCCAATCACTAAGACAAACAAGTTTTCTTACCTTTACGGCAGATAATGCTGCCCACTTCTTATTTACAATGTCACCTGAAAGTGAGACTTTTGTAGCTAGCATTGAAAGGTATGAACAAGAAGTAGGACTGAGTAGGCTTGTAAGCTCTAACATTTTACATTGTTTTATTTTTGAATGCAGTTTTTTAATGTAATTCTACATTTGTAAGTTCAATTAATCATGATTAATTTTATTAATTGTGCCATTAATCATGCTTAATGTTCTTAATCACTTGACAGCCCTAATATAGACCTATGTATTATAACTTCGTACTAGATATTGGTGGCTATTTAATATTACTGAGCTTAACACAAATATCAATGGTAGAAATAAGTAACCTGTACCTGTAGTCCCTAGTTGATACTGCATAGCCCACTTTGACAACTCCTTTTATTTGGGGGTGTGCACGTGGGATGAGAGGGAACCAGTATGCGCGTTGTCCTGTTGGAGAAAGATATGGGCATAACGTGTCTTGCTTCTTTGTTTGACGTTGTCCTGTCTGTTATCATGGGATATCTGTAGGGCCCTGCCAAATTTACAGCAATGAAAAAAGTGTCACAGACTGCAAAATCTGGTCTTTTGTGTGCTTTTATCCTATCCTACACTGATTTCACAGGCAGACCAGAGGTTCTCAAATTGGGGAATTGCAGGGGGGCTGCAAGGTTATTTTAGGGGGTATTATGATACTGCCATCCTTACTTCTGCCCTGCCTTCAGAGCTGGGTGATCGGAGAGTGGCGGCTGTTGGCGGGGCGCCCAGCTCTGAAGGCAGTGCTCTGCCAGCAGCAGTGCAGAACGAAGGGTGGCAATGCCATACCATGCCACCCTTACTTCTGCACTGCCTTCAGAGCTGGGTGGTCGGAGAGTGGCGGCTGTTGGCGAGGTGCCCAGCTCTGAAGGCAGTGCTCTGCCAGCAGCAGTGCAGAACGAAGGGTGGCAATGTCATACCATGCCACCCTTACTTCTGTGCTGCTGCTGGCGGTGGCTCCTCCTCCAGAGATGGGCTCCCAGCCAACAGCTGCTGCTCTCCAGCTGCCCAACTCTGAAAGCAGCACTGCCATCTGCAGCAGAGAAGAACTAAGGGTACAGTATCACAACCCTTCCCCCCCATCCCCACAACACCTTTCTGGGTCAGGACCCCTACAATTACAGCACCATGAAATCTCAGCTGAAACAGCTGAAATCATGAAATTTGCTATTTTTAAAATCCTAGGACTGTGAATTTGGTAGGACCCTACGTATCAGTAAAGGTTCCACATGAATTTCAGTTGATCTGTCAAATATAATACCTAGCAGCTGAATGAGTTATTGGTGCTGGCAAAGTAATCTTCAATTGCCTTGCTGAAGTTTGACTTTTGGGCTGAGGTTTAGTGGTGATACTGTTGTTACATTGTTTGAAGTATATCCATTTTTTCCTTTCCCTCCAGAAGGAGTATTGTATTAAACTACAAATATTAATTATTTAAATCAGTGGTGCAGAAGAATGCAAAGGCCTGCAAATTTCAGGTCTAGCTGCATAGCTGGGAATTCTAGAAGGGCTGAGGGATTGATCTTGGCAGTTGAATCTCCGTATATATAACTTTTACTGCTACATTCAGCTAGCAGTGCCGGCACATCAACAAATTGTCTCATGGATACACTTTGTGGTAATGAAAAGCAAAACAGTATTTCAGTTTGCATCAGCTAAGTTTTCTTGGGACATAACTTTTTAAAATTGTGATTCTATTTTACCAATTATACCAGTGTCCATTATTCAGGTCAGGAGTGGTCAACATGGTATTTTTATTTGTATCTTCCTAGACCAGTAGGACTCCTCTTTTCACAGTCTGGATAGTAGAACACAGAGGTAAATTTATATGAGCTGGGGTTTTCTTGAGTAATTTGTGGTTCTCATACAACACAGGCATTGGGACAGGTAGGAGTTGAGTGATTCATTAGATTGATTAGGTGTGGTTTTTACAATGTGTAAGTAGTTGTGAGATGAGCTGTGTTAAATGGAAGGGGTGTTGCTTTGATGTGGTAAGGAAGCTGTAATGCAGGATGTAAATGGACAATTTGGTTACATTGCCTGGGGTCATGTTTATTACTTTAAACTTAATAGCATTTTGCAGTGTTTACTTGATAGTTCTACACTTCATGTTAATTACTAGAGTATAAAAGATTTCACATGACAGGTTATGGGGATAAGCAACAGGTGAGAATAACATCAGAATCAAAATAACATACGACTGATTTGAGAATTGCCCCTCCTCTTGTGTGAGTAGCTGTTCCAAAAAGCTATCACTCAAGTTACCAGTTCAGAATAACTTTCAACTATAATTAACGTGGACTAGATTTCTAATGTATGCCCCCCCCATTTCATTGACACTCAATGGAATATGAACCTTGTTCTTCAAACTAGTCCTTTTCATTGTCAATTAATCCACTGTCATGTAAACAAAACAAAATAAAACTTAACTATTGGAGGTGCAAATACCACTGATTCAGTTAGATCAGAGGAACATTTTTGTTTGTTGTAATGCTAGTCAGATGTAAACGTGAAAAAAAAGAATCACTAGGAAAACGAGGGGATTAAAAAAAGAAAAAAACAAATGACACAAACCATACTGGAAGAAGGCAACACAAACTGTTCAACCCATGAGATTGTGATTTGACTACACAGACTATTCCCTGAAAGATGTAGTATAACTAATATGTACATTGATCTTTTGGATAACTTAAAGGTTTGTTTGCAGGTTTTGACGGACACCAGATTGTACAGCTTTGCCAGGGTAGCTAAAACTCCAATTAAGATTTTTTTTACAAAATGCATGGATAGTTTTCTGTAATGAAATGCAAAGTATCTTTCCTACAGTCTGATTGAAGGGAGTCATTTTTGTACATGGTTGCTTGGTAACTTAAAATAAAAACTTGTAGTTTTGTATAAAAGCCAATAAAGACAGAAAAATGCAGCATCGTGTTGTGCTGCTTCCAGAATCTGCAACAGTTTCTGTCACTTTTAGAAAGCTGCTCGTACTTCCAAAATAAACTGTTAAAAACATATCACAACTGCTGCTATCTACTGATGGACTCTGGATTTGAAGGAACATGGAGTGGGTGGGGAGTGGATGGAAATTTCCATCATAGTCACCATGGATAGTTCATTGAAGATAGGTCTGCTGCATAAATTAAACCGCCAGTCTTGCAAGCTCTTAGGGTATGTCTGTACTACCCACCGGATCGGCAGGTAGTAATCAATCTATTGGGGATTGATTTACCGTGTCTCATCTAGACACGATAAATTAATCCCTGAATCAATACCCATACTCCACCTCGGCAGGAGGAGTAAGCAGAGTTGCTGGGGGAGCCGCGGCGGTCAACTTGTCGCTGTGAGGATGGCCAGGTAAGTCGAACTAAGATACTTGCATCCTAAATAATGGCACAATTGCGCAAAGTCTTCAGTTGCGTATCTTAGATCAATTCCTGCCTCTCCCTCCCCAGTGTAGACCAGCCCTTAGGCTGTGTCTACACTACGCAGCTTTTAGCAACACAGTCATGCTGCTAAAAGGTGCGCAGTGTAGCTGCTGTTTGTCGGTGGGAGAGCGCTGTTCACACTCGCACTGGTCCTCCACAAAACTTTTGTCTTTCGGGAGAGTGAAAGACAAAAGTTTTGTCATTCAGTTGCCAGTGTAGCCATAGCCTCAAGCAAGTGTGCAACTTTGCTCCTGCAGGTAACACCCCACCAACCCTCCTGATTGACTTCAGTGTGAATACTTGAGACTAAAGTAACTAAGGTGCTTAAGTGTTTGCAAGACTATGGCCATGGAAAAATTGATTAGTTACTACTTTTTACCCTGATCCATAATCTGAAAACAAGAAGTCATGCAATGCAACTTAAAGAGTAGTACATTTAGAATAAATGAAATAATACTATTCACAGCATTGTCAACTTGTAGAATTCACTGGAAAAAATGTCAAACTTTTAACTACAGTTTTTGGGTCTAAGTGCGCTAGAGAATTATTACCGTTAGCGATATTTATTTCTATGCAGTGTTAAGACAACAGAAGGCAAACAAATCTCCTGCTTCAAGGTGTAAAATGTTCACACAAGGAAAATGGGAAGAGATCAGGAAGTTCTTTCCCTTACCCAACATTTCTCAGCATGAAAAGCAGCAAGACCTGGCATGTATAATCATGTATATGAAGTTTGCAAACTCTTAATCTAACCTTTCAAAGAAAAATAGAAAGTGAAAAAAAATCATGCTTCTTTCATAGGTTAGAGGCTCTCTTTCTTAATTGAACAATTCACTAACATTCTTTTGAAGCTAATTTGCATTTAAACATTCAGATTATATCCTTTTCATTAGATATCTACATCTGCACGATAACAGAATATCACAATTCTCTAAACAATTGGGGGGGAGGGGCGCACAGCTAAAGCAAATACACCTTTCTTCTTCCACATCCACAAAACAGCTGCTCAATCTGCAGGCAGAATAAACTACCACAAAATACAATAATCTGGAATTGCTGAAGTCAAGGAAGTCCAGAATTAAAACTAGCCAAATCCCAAATTACAAACGTAACATCTGAATATAGATTTGCATGGATCCTGACCATGGTGTGCAAATGGGAGTTTAATTAATGTTATCTTAAATAGACATCTGCTATAGTTGTACACTGAAGACTGTCAAGACCTTTTTTTAATGGGTTTCAGGCTGACACTACTGCAGACACATCAGCCTGTCAAAACAAACTGGAAATACAAAAATACTTTCTGGTGTAATATTACTTTAACGTTTTTGTTGGTCCAGTTAATTGCTTATTTAATTAACTCTACACTACTGTATTTGGCGAAGTTAGGCTGGCTAAAGTTTTTGGCAACAATTGACAATAAAGAAGAATTATCTTAATAGCCTGGTTTAAATTCTCTCTTTTCATGTCCCTCCCTCCACCCAAGGCTGCAAACAAACTTATCTGATGAACAGAAGCTTCAGAGAAAGAAGATCATACCTTTGATCTTTGGCACAATACAAGGCCAGCAAACCAAGTGGCCCAGAACAACCAAAATCCCAACGCTGACAAATTAAAATTTTCATTACTTTCTGTTCATCTTACATGCTGCCGATGGGCTCTAATAAGTCCTTGGTATAGTACCAGACTGAAAATCAAGACTGATATTAGTTGCTGACATTAGTTTCTTATTTTTAAAGATCAAAAGCAGACTAAAGGGGATTGTTGCCCACCCCTCCACCACACACTTTGCTTTCCTCAATTTCTTCAATGCCACAACTCAGCCAGTTGTGCCCCATTCTTCATTTTTGAGGTTTACATATAGCAGATTAGGTGTGGGCTCTCTCAGAAGTGTTAAAGAATCTGCAACTGCCAAGAACATTTACTAGAAAGCTGAAACAGGAGGCAGGTTTTCATTTTTATTCTCAGGAAGGTCATGCTGGTCATTCAGTACATTCAGGATTTTTAAATGTGAATCAGTTCTAAAGCTTGTCCTGGAAAGGTTACATGTATTTCTTTAATTTTAATTCTCAATTCATTAAGTAATGTTTGGAAACAAGTTACCACATGCTGAAGACTTTGTGCAATTGTACCATTATTTAGGATGCAACGACAACAAAAAGATAAGGTTTTTGGTGGTTTTTTTGTTTGTTTTTTTAGCATACACCCAACTGAGCAATCTTAGTTCTCCGATAAACCAACTTTAAAATTCCCTAGTAATCCGCAGACTGGACAGAAGTGGCAAGCATTCTGATCAGAAAGTTTAGAAGATGCTCTCCCTGGAATTCAAAAACGATAAGTCTGACAGAAAATTGGAGGGACGCAGTCATCTTTTAAAATCAACACTACTTGTAACACTAGAACTCTCTAGTTGACAGCACCACCCATGTAGCTGATTTGGCTATTTCCTAGTATAGTCAATAAGTTCTCTCTTGTTTGCATGGGTCCTTCACACAGCAAGAGAGGAGGGGAAAACATTTTAAAGGGTAAGAAAGTGTAAAATGATTTTTAAAAAAAATCAGCAAGGAGATTCAGGGGCAACTACTGTAACTGTTTTTAACTCTCTAAAAATATTTGAAATGGCAGTTACCTCAAGCTCTCCCCATGGGATTTAGTGAACATTTGCATGGATAGAAATTTACACGTGCATACACGTCAGAATGATGTCATGATAGTTCTCAACCAAAGCGTAAATGTAAAGCACCGTAGAGAAACCAGTAAAACACATTTTTTTCATTGTGAAGATACAGTCAGAGTGCAAAGGAGTCCTAGGGATCCAGAGAACAAAAGGAAAATTAAACTCGCCTCAGACAGTTGGTTTTGGAACCACTGCACCCACGCTGATCTCTCTGTGACTTTAATATGGTGCTGCACAGGAGACTGGGGTCTAAATTAATAAATACGTCTTATTCCTGAAACAAAAGCTTTTTGTTTGTTTGCTTTGAAGTATTCAGAAAGGAACATACACGCATGCCATTGAATTCAGGCTTATCGGACAATAGCCATAGTCGCCCAGTACTTTGTTGCATGAAATGCCCTAAACAAAGTTAGTGTTGCATCCCACTTGCTGTAATTCCCAAACAACTTTGATTCTGGTAATGCTTACAACCAACCGAGTAACATGTTCTACCAAGGAGGAAAAGACTAGCCCTGTAACTAAGTAAAGCCCTCTCCTACTCCCTCACATGTGTACAATTATCTATACCTGCAAACCAGCCTACCACCAAAAGTTAGGGGTGCAGGCTTCCAAATCAGTCCACAGTTGGTATGGTTCTGATCAAATTCAAGTCCCGCAACTCACCTCCTTCCTTTTAACTGCTGGAAGGGAAGCAGGAACTTTCTGTCCATCCATTCCCCCTTCACTGACTACTTCTTCAGAGCTATTCACCAGCACCTTCACGTTCAGACCCTTCTTTGCTTGTTTTTCTTGTGAACATCTTGTTGACCAATTTTTGTGCACATGAAAATTTGGGGAAAGATTTTGAGGCATGCAAATACGTGTACAAATAGGCATATTCATAGCAGAAGGCCTCATTCCAACACTTTATTTTAAAACCATTTATTTACTGTTAGAGATATAAATAACATACACAGAATTACTGTCTGTGCATGTGATAAAAGAAAATTGGTTGTAAAGTTTCCTAGATAGGCAACTGATAGGTCTGGTTTATACTGCTTCTCTCACGCCTTCACTTAAGAAGGAGCCCAGCTACTTTTAAATTTGGAGTGGATGTACATAGCCAAATATAATCTATTTTATACAAAATAGAACAGGTAAAATACTTAATTGTCCTAAAGAAATCACAAGCCTCTTCATTTCTACAATATCTCTTCCCTAAACTGTATCTCCCAGGGGGGATTCAATGGCCCAGCTATTTGCAGTGGCTGGATCACCCAGGCATGGGACAAAAACCAGACTGTCATTAAAATGACCAAACAGCAATTTGAGATATTTCTATGAACAGTTTGCAAAAACCTGTAAGCTCAAAATAGGGCTCTGAAAGACTATTCACCATTTACAAGTATTTCTATTGCAGTAGTATCGAGAGGACTGAATCCAGTGCTCATGGTTGGTAGTGCTAAGCACTCCAAACAGCAAGAGGCAGCCTGTGCACCAAGAAGCTGACAAATGTAACACAATTAACAAACTAATTTTAAGAAAAAAATCACATCCAGTTTATGGACTGTTCACAAGAGAAAAGAAAATGCTCAGACAATCATAGAATCACAGAATATCAGAGTTGGAAGGGACCTCAGTCCGACCCCCTTCTCAATGTAGGACCAATTCCCAACTAAATCATCCCAGCCAGGGCTTTGTCAAGCCTGACCTTAAAAACCTCTAAGGAAGGAGATTCCACCACCTCCCTACATAACCCATTCTAGTGCCTCACCACCATCCTAGTGAAAAAGTTTTCCTAATATCCAACCTTAACCTCCCCCACTGCAACCTGAGACCATTACTCCTTGTTCTGTCATCTGCTACCATTGAGAACAGTCTAGATCCATCCTCTTTGGAACCCTTTCAGGTAGCTGAAAGCAGCTATCAAATCCCTCCTCATTCTTCTCTTCTGCAGACTAAACAATCCCAGTTCCCTCAGCGTCTCCTCATATGTCATGTGCTCCAGCCCCTCAATCATTTTTGTTGGCCTCCGCTGTACTCTTTCTAATTTTTCCACATCCTTCTTGTAGTGTGGAGCCCAAAACTGTATCAAAAGCTTTGCTAAAGTCAAGGAATAACACATCCACTGCTTTCCCCTCATCCACAGACCCAGTTATCTCATCATAGAAGACAATTAGGTTAGTCAGGAATGACTTGCCCTTGGTGAATCCATGCTGACTGTTCCTGATCACTTTCCTCTCCTCTAAGTGCTTCAGAATTGATTCCTTGAGGACCTGCTCCATGATCTTTCCAGGGACTGAGGTGAGGCTGGCTTCTCCGGAGTCTCCTCCTTCCCATTTTTAAAGATGGGCACTGTGTTAGCCTTTTCTCAGTCATCCGGGACCTCCCTCGATCGCCATGAGCTTTCGAAGGCAAGTAAACTTCCAAACTGATATTTACACAAGCTCAGCTCAAAGATTTTCTAAGCAGCAGAATGCAACTAAGGTGCCTGCTATCTGTTTCACAGCATCCCTCAGAATCCTCAATAGCAACATTGAAACTGACCAAATGTTTTTTAGAGAGACAAGGTGGGTACCATAGTATCTTTTGTTGGACCAACTTCTGGTGTTGCTCAAAAGTTTCTCTTTTTCAACAACAGAAGTTTTACTACCTCATCCTTCTGGTTTCTCTAACATCTTGGGACCAACATGACTACAACACCGCAAACACATTTTTTTTAGCCTCCAAACATGAACTGGTGCAGCATTGTGTTTTCTGTGGCAGCATACAGATCCAGCATTTCTGAAGCTGCTTGGGAAGAGCTCCAAGCATTAGCAAATATAATAGAGCAGTGTGCAGACTTTGAAGACCATTTTATACATCTATACCAGTGTAATACTAATTTTTTTAAATGAAAGCTGAAGATATTCTGACCATTCAAAGAGAGTCTCCTGTTCTCCACTGCTAAATGAGCAAGGGCATTTTGATCTCATTCTTCCCATCCTGAACTTTACATTTGATGGATAAATGAAGAAAGCGCCATCCGTCATATGGAAGTTAAGACATCTGACATTTTTCTTTAACTGAATGCAAGGTTTGCCTGAACAGTAATTGTACAGCCCTGAGCACAATAGGGTCCTTGGTCCATAACTGGGGCTCCTAAGGACTACCATAATACTACAGTTACCAACAAGATCTAGCCTCTTTTTAGATCCCATTGCCAAACATACTGTAACCTGGACACTCTTCATATGTATCCAGAAAGCCTATAAATTACAGCACATCAATACCTTTTAAAGAAGCTCAGAATCAAACTCTTCAGTGTCACTGAACAAGCTTCTCCGAAATTTGCATTCACTGTATGTAAACAATCAAAAACTGGCTAAAGCACAGGAAAAAAGAATAGGGATAAATGGCCAATTCTCATCATAGCAAAAGGGTAACAGCCAGGTGCCTCAAGATTTTGTGATAGGTCCCATATTTTTAATATATTTAATGATCTGGAAAAAGGGTTGAGCAGTGAGGTGGCACAATTTGAGATGACCGTTATTTAGACTAGTGAAGTCCAGAGAAGACTGTGAAGAGCTTAGGAGGGATTTAACCAAGCTAGATGAATGGCTGATGTAATGGTCTATAAAGGTCAGTGTTGATAGATGCGTAATGGAGGGAAAATGTGAACTCTGGAAACTCAGCTTGGGATAGGAACCTGGTCGTCATTGTGGACAGCTGAATGTTGGCTCTTTTAACTGAAGAATCCAGATCTGATTAGGCAAAGAGATTGGACTATTTTGGACACTTTTATTTCCGAAGGCCAGGGCTCAGGCACACTGGGACAGTGTGGGGAGACTGCTGTTGCTTATTTTGTACCTGTTTGGCAGTTAGTGGATTTCAGTCTTCAGTCTGGCAATGCAATGAAGTGCATTTTTCTAAACTGTCTTCTGAGTTCATGTCATTTATCAAATCAAGTACTCTGGGTTTGTCCTTTCAAAATGTATCTTCAAGCTACATAAAGCTTGGTAAAATGTGCTGTTCAGGTCTGAATTTCTGTTACTGAGGAAATAGGCTTCTTAGAGATAACAATCTAGTTGAATACCCTAAGGGAAGGGAAGTAATTGTTTTGTACACAGACAGCACAATCAAGAAAATTCTTTTCTTTAATCAGATATGCTATTGTTTATCTTACTGCATGCATGATGGGATGTTTATATGATTCGGAAGAGACTTTTAAGATAATTTCATGCTAGCACTAACATTTATAGCCTTTTTCTAAGGTGATCTTTGTACTTTCCATGTACCTTAAAGGAACATTGTCAAGGCTTGTAGAGTGGAAATCTGTTCTGATTTGTTTTCTTAATACTAGTTGCTATCTAATTCTTTTCTTGTGGGAGGGTAAATCCCTTACCCAAATGCTTCTGTGAAATATTTTTTTAAAGCAGAGCCGACATTATTTATGAATAATCAGCAATAACAAACCATTGTATGCTTACATGTTGCAGGAAGAATTACATTGGTTTCAAGCATTCAAAGAGTCCTAATAAACAGTAAATATCTAATTCAGAAATCTAGGATGGTATTGAAAAATGATCTGTGTTAGCCTAATTCCACTCCCATTGAAGTCAGTGGGAGCTCTAGCATTGACATCAGTAGGAGCAGTATAAAACCAGTGCTGAATGCTCATGAAAATCCAATTCATAGTGTTGCCTTCTTCTGCAATTCAGGACACTGGCAAGAGTATCTTTACACTTAACGGGTGTAGGATCATGCTCCTCATTTGACCGTGGGAAGCTCCAGAGAGACATGACATAAAGCTACTGGAGGGTGCAACAGCATATGTAATTAATTCAGTGTTGACAAATGCAAAGTAATGCATGTGGTGGAAAGGAATACTTTGAGCTACTCATAATCAACATTGTTTTAAATAAACCATTCTGGAAAAAGGCCTAGGTGTCATCATGCACAGCTCTTTGAAAGCCTCTTCATGTACAGAAGCAGTCAAAACAAACACAAAGTTATATAAAGGAGGGGCTAGAAAGGCATGCTCAAAATACAATGCCATTATAAAAATCAGCTGAATGCCTGCACCTGAAGTAATACTGTATTCAGTTGTGGTCACTCTATCTAAAAAGATACAAATGAAATAGAGGGGTCCAAAGACAGGTAAACAGTAGGGTTGCCAACCTTTCAGGAACTAAAGATTAATCTCTACTTAAAGATTATGTCATGTGAGGAAATCTCCAGGAGTGCATCCAACCAAAATTGGTAACTCTAACGAACGGAATGATTAGACACATGGAAAAGCCTTCTGTATAAGAGAGAGTAAAATGTTGAGGGCTGTTTGAGTTCGTTAAAATACTTGAATTATAGTTCAGATGATATTTCATAATGTTTTCTTCTCATAATACAATGACCTCTTCCCTGTTTCTTCAGAGTGCTCTCCTTACATGAGATTGTTCTGAGAACCTGATTCCTGATCCTGCACACCCTTATTTATATGAGTCGTCCGACTGGCTTTAATGAGCCTATTCCTAGCACTGGCTCCCTGGTTTGTACTACGGTGCTTTGTTGAAGTTAGCAGGTAAATGGCAGATGATTATTTAAAGAACCAATTGAATAACGGCAATAAAGAAGGAACAGTCTATTGTGCCTGTTTTCAGACAAAGCAGTATCCTTGCAGAGTCCGTGAAACTATTTGAATTATATGTGGAGGCTGCACAAAATACAAGTCTCTGCAGTTTGTAGTAAATTTGTTGCTGAATGTATTCAGTCAGAAAAAAGACGCAGTTTTATAGTATTCACAGTATTGCCAGGACAATGCTCTTTCCTTGGTTATCCATAAAGGTCCTATTCAAGAGGTTTGTCTGTTGTCATTTTTGAGCAAAGCTGAGCTGTGAACGCAACTGATGTAAATCAGCCCTCAGTCTGAGATCATCTATTGATTGTCATGTTGTGGAAAAATATTACGGCATGTGAGGGTAAATTTTGTTTAAAAAATAACTAGTGAGAGCTGCTTTTGTAGCAAGAAAGAACAAGTGATGGAATGCAGAAGGGAGAAGAAAGTGAATGGTAAAAATTAAATATAGGGATTAATTAGTGCAGAAATGGTAAATTGGTTGGCACAGAAGATGGTCTCTTCACAGAGCAGTTATACCCTGGGTAATCTGCTTTGCCAAGTACTCTCGTGTCTTGTATATTAAGAAGGTGAATATCTGTACAATGCTTGTGAAAGTGAAAGATTGAAAATCCTTTATATCTGCAGGAAGTTGGAAGCTTCACCAAAGCCCTTTTTAATAATTGTCTCTGAGCCCTGAGAGTGAATGGTATGGAGGCAGCAGGGTTGGTGGAACGGAAGGAGGCTGATCT
Source organism: Gopherus evgoodei (assembly GCF_007399415.2). NCBI lineage: Eukaryota > Metazoa > Chordata > Testudines > Testudinidae > Gopherus > Gopherus evgoodei. Next base: position 17,031,509 of record NC_044327.1, on the reverse strand, counting down.
GATTTTCTTTTTTTAATAACATGCTTTTGACCTTTTACCTTAATTAACTAGAGTTTGAACACACAGAACTTTTATTGAAGGAAGGCCCTCAGTTTAGACTTCAAGGAAACTTTTGAGGGCAAATATCTAGTGCTTTAGTAAGTAAACCAAGTAAAACTGAAGTCACTCTTGAAGGGGGATGTCCCTTACCTCCCTTTCATTCCATCCCATTGTTTCTTTCTGATTTGAGCTCAAAGCCTGTCTTTTAATAAATAAGCATGATGGAATTCAGATTGGGAAAACCAGTAGGAGACCTGAGATGCAATCTGTTTTGGTTCTCAGAAATTCTCCACTTTCACTAGTGGCCACTCAGGAGTTATGTAAGCAAAACTCTATCTGAGGGCTTGGCTACACTGGAGAGCTGCAGCGCTGGTGGTGGCTTTACAGTGCTGCAAGTCACTCACCGTCCACACTTGCAAGGCACATACAGCGCTGTATCTCCCTGGCTACTGCGCTGGCTGTACTTCACCTCGGCCTGGGGAATAACGACTGCAGCGCTAGTGATGCAGCGTTACTCCGCCAGTGTGGCCACCAAAAGCGCTGTTATTGGCCTCCAGAGGTATTCGGAGGTATCCCAGAATGCCTGTTCAGCCACTCTGCTCATCAGTTCAAACTCTGCTGCCTGGGCCTCAGGTGACCCGCCCTTTAAATGCCCCGGGAATTTTAAAAATCCCCTTCCTGTTTGCTCAGCCAGGTGTGGAGTGCAATCAGTGAATCTTTCCAGGTGACCATGCCTCCACGCGGCAAACGAGCCCCAGCATGGAGCAAGGGCAAGTTGCTGGACCTCATCAGTGTTTGGGGGGAGGAAGCTGTGCAGTCCCAGCTGCGCTCCAGCCATAGGAATTACAATATCTATGGGCAGATATCAAGGGCCATGCTAGAAAGGGGCCATGACCGGGACGCGCTGCAGTGCAGGGTTAAAGTGAAGGAGCTGCGGAGTGCCTATTGCAAAGCCCGTGAGGGAAACCGCCGCTCTGGTGCTGCCCCCACGACCTGCCATTTTTACAAAGAGCTGGATGCGATACTTGGGGGTGACCACACCGCCAATTCGAGGACCACGATGGACACTTCAGAGCAGGCGGGGAGAGGAGAAGGAGGAGGAGGAGGGACGGGAGGAGGAAACCGAGAGTGAGGGTACTGGGGTGGGGGGAGACACCCCGGAGTCCCTGGAGGCATGCAGCCAGGAGCTCTTCTCAAGCCAGGAGGAAGGTAGCCAGTCGCAGCAGCCAGTACTTGGTGGAGGACAAAGAGAGGAGCGGGTTCCTGGTAAGTGGCTTTTATTTTCAGGATGGAAATTTTTCGGGAGAGGAGGGAGGGTTAGGGCTGCATGCATGCATGCCTAGAGGTGGAATAGCACGTTGATGTGGTCTATCATTTCTGGTAATCGGCCTCTGTAATCTCTTCAAAAGTTTCAGCCAGAGCGTGGGCAACGCGCTTGCGCAAGTTTATTGGGAGAGCCACTGTGGTCCTTGTCTTAGTCAGGCTAATGTGTCCGCACCACCGTGCCGCGAGGGGTGGGGAGACCATTGCAAGACACAGGCAAGCTGCATATGGGCCAGGGCGGAATCCGCATAGCTGTAGAAGACCCTCTCGCTCTTCCCAGGTTACCCACAGCAGCGAGATATCTTCCAGGATCAACTCCTGTGGAAAATGTTGGGAGAGTGTTCAGTGTAGGTGCGCCCTGCAGCTGTTTGCTTTCCACAACGCACAGAAACCCCAAGGACAGCACAGCCCTGAAGCAATCCATCCCCCTTACTCACCATTTCGGGGCTCCTGTGGGTTATGTGCGCTCTCTTTGGTATGGGAAAATTATGCTATTGTGAAGACTGTAAACTCCTTCACTGTGTGGGAATAACTGTCTGATATAAACAATGCTGCCTCTGTTAAGTGTTGCCTTTTTTGCCTTTCCGCAAGCAGCCTTGAGATCTTGGCTGCCTGTGTTATCAACAGATCAAAGACTCCAAAACCTCCGGAATAAGTCGTGAAAAAACAAAGAAGACCTGCTGCAAGCAGTTATGGATCACTCTGTCACAGAGAATCAAAAAGTGCAGGACTGGAGGGAAAGGGAAAGCAGGATCCTCCAGAAAAACGCAGCGGCCAGGAAGAAAAGCACAAAGCAGCTGATAAGCATCCTGGCACGACAAGCGGACTCTATCCAGGCGCTCGTAGCCATGCAGGCAGAGCACTACCACGCCGCTCCCCGTCCCAGAGCTCTTTCCCTTGTGCCCCAGTGTCAGCTCAAAACCCCCTTCCCCAGCATCCAGGTTCTTACCACCACCCGCTGCCTCCAACGCCTGTACATTCGCCAACCAGCCCTGAGAACTACGACCCTTACCCTCTGCACTCAACCCCCATCACCATGCAGTATAGGCATCCTGAAGTGCAGCAGTCATTGCACAGCACTCCGGACAGGACATATTCAAACCTGTGACTGTACAGTTCCCCACCCCACCCCCCTGCCCTTTTAAGTTCTCAAAATGCTGTGTATCTGTCAGTAAAGTTATTTTCTTTTCAATAAATGAATTCTTGGCTTAGAAAACAGTCTTTATTATTGTCGAAAGTCAAAGATACCTTACCCAGAAAAGAAACAGGTACTGCAGATCAGCTTAGGAAACACAGATTCCTACTAACATTGTAACGACTGCACTTCACTCCCATGCAAGGCACCAAACATTACTGTTGGTTTTCAGCCTCAAATTCCTCCCTCAAGGCATCCCTAATCCTTGTAGCCCTGTGCTGGGCCTCTCTAGTAGCCCTGCTCTCTGGCTGTGCAAATTCAGCCTCCAGGCGTTGAACCTCAGAGGTCCATGCCTGACTGAATCTTTCACCCTTCCCTTCACAAATATTATGGAAGGTACAGCACGCGGATATAACCGTGTGGATGCTGCTTTCCCCCAGTCTAGCTTCCCATACAGAGATTGCCAGCACCCCTTAAACAGCCAAAAGCACACTCCACAGTCATTCGGCACCAGCTCAGCCTGTAGTTGAACCGGTCCTTGCTCCTGCTAAGATTCCCTGTATACGGTTTCATGAGCCAAGGCATTAACGGGTAAGCGGGGTCTCCAAGGATCACAATGGGCATTTCGATGTCTCCTACTGTGAACTTCTGGTCTGGGAAAAAAGTCCCTGCCTGCAGCTTCCTGAACAGGGCACTGTTCCGAAAGATGCGTGCATCATGCACCTTTCCAGGCCAGCCTGTGTTAATGTCAATGAAATGCCCATGGTGATCCACAAGTGCCTGGAGAACCATAGAGAAATACCCCTTCTGATTAACGTACTCAGATGCTAGGTGAGGTGGTGCCAGAATAGGAATATGCGTCCCATCTATCGCCCCTCCACAATTAGGGAAACCCATTTGTGCAAAGCCATCCCCAATGTCCTGCACGTTCCCCAGAGTCACGGTTCTTCTTAGCAGGATGTGATTAATGGCCCTGCAAACTTGCATCAACACGATTCCAACAGTCGACTTTCCCACTCCAAACTGGTTCCCGACCAATTGGTAGCTGTCTGGAGTTGCCAGCTTCCAGATTGCAATAGCCACCCGCTTCTCCACCGGCAGGGCAGCTCTCAATCTCGTGTCCTTGCGCCGCAGGGTGGGGGTGAGCTCCTCACACAGTCTCCTGAAAGTGGCTTTTCTCATCCGAAAGTTCTGCAGCCACTGCTCATCATCCCAGACTTCCATGACGATGTGATCCCACCACTCAGTGCTTGTTTCCCGAGCCCCAAAGCGGCGTTCCACGGTGCTGAGCATTTCCGTGAATGCCAGAAGCAATTTAGTGTCATACGCGTCAGGCGACTCGCTATCATCATCGGACTCCTCCTCACTTTGGATCTTAATAGCTCAACTGCCAAACGTGATGTGCTGGCGAGACTCGTCAGCATACTCCTCAGCAGTTCGGGCTCCATTTCCCACAGAAATCGCGCTGCACAGAAACTGTTGAGAGAGTCAAGATGGCGCCAAAACGTGGACGGAAAAACAAGGATTGCTGGGATGTGAAGCAATGCATCACGGGGCGTTGGGAAAGGAAGCAGAATGACCCGCACCCTCCACCCCCTTCCCACAACCCACAGTGCCAAAATGGGATGAGGTGCTCTGTGGGATAGCTGCCCATAATGCACCACTCCCAACACTGCTACAAATGCTGCAAATGTGGCCATACTGCAGCGCTTGTAGCTGTCAGTGTGGTCACACTCCAGCGCTTTCCCTACACAGCTGTACGAAGACAGCTGTAACTCCCAGTGCTGCACACCTGCAAGTGTAGCCAAACCCTCAGTAGAGACTGATTTTGTTGGAGAAAATGCCACTTACAAGAGAAATTGTCTTTTAAATAAAATGAGCTGAAAAGAGATGCCCAGTTATTTAATACCAAATCAAAAGGGGCAATTGACTATGTTTTAAGAAATAACGGGTTCTTCCCACTATAAGGAGAGGAAGACAGGCCTTTTCACAAAATATGGAACTGGATATTGGTTTGGATTTCAAATTCTGCTGCAAAATTCAGATTATGCAGTCTTGATTAGGATCTGCCTTTAATTTGTCTCTGTAAAGTTAGCTCCTCTGACAGTTCTCAAGACTAGAATAGAGGTACAGCAAAATTCCTCCCATTCCTTGCCAGTATGCCTTAATGACATGGAGGAAACTCCTGTAGAAGTGAGATAGTCGTTCGGTTTCTGTGCCTTTTCAGTCCGTCTTTGACCCCTCTGCTGAGACTTGATAAAGGTTGCCAGTTCCTTAGAACCAGTTATGGCATTGATGCTTTTTTGTGATGTGGATATTTGTCCTCTGGAAAATGGACAGAGACCACTACCAAAGGTGTGTTTTTACTGAATACGTTTATATGAGCTTTCACTGTATAGATTGACTCCTTCCCCTCCTTCTTTTCTTTAAGACACTCTAAAGCCATTTATATTTTTAGGCATATGATATGAACCCAGTTTACACAGTGTATTTTGCCTCAGATGATTTTCTCTCACTGTTTGAGATGTGCTGCTAACAAAGAAAGAAAAAGGAATGTGTGAGAGAGGTGGACATGCTAGTGTGTTGTGAATACTCTGGAGGTCATGGAGTTGTGTGTTAGTGTTCTTCAATATACAACATACAGCTGAGTTCTGTTCCATTACATGTTGCTTTAGGTGAGATGAAGGAGTTGTCTTTCAGTTTTCTGGGACTGCCTGCTCAGACTTTTGACAACTTTTATTAAAACTTCAGGAATTCATTTTCACATTCATCTGTAAAAGCTCAATGGGATAGAATGCACACCTCTGTAGCCAGCTGTTGTTTTTCACCCCTCTCTGTTTACTCCAATAAAAAATTCTTCCAATCAGTAGAATTGAGGGGCAGTTAGGGCTCTGGGATTATGGATACATATTTTATGTGGGAGAACATAGATATTTTTCATTCTGAGAAGTTATGTTAATATTGCATATCTTGTGAGGGTGGTGTTACTTGTGTCATTTGCTGTGGCCAAAACCATGCTGAACAGTTAATAGCTGCCTCTCCCTTTTAGGGAAAGGTGCAGAGCAATGTTGAAACCTAAGAACAACTCCTGTTTCTTCTGTCTTGTGGTTGTATGAAGTAGATTCTTACCTTCCTGGCTATCGAGGGAATTTCTTTTGCGTTACGCACTGTAATTGCAGATTTGCTGCTGTTTAAACTGGTTTAATTACAATACTATAAAAGTTTTCAAATAGTGACTAATAGAGAAATAGTGATGGTTGCCAAAATCCCTTTACCATGTTCACTATAATGAAGTCTGGTAAAGGAGTCAAACTAACAATATTTCCCCTCAGGCCAAAGTTAATTGAATAACACAATTCATAGAATAAAATTCATTCATGCTTGACTGTGCTGAAATACACCAACTCGACTTGGTAGCACTGCACTGTTCTAGGCACATTCTAAATAAAAAAAGAGGTACAGTCCTTGCTCACAGAAGCTCACAAGCTGAAGAGGAGAGGAGAAAGGGGAGCACAGTATAAGCAAAGTGATCCAGTGACTGACCACATCTTGGTAAGGCAGTGTTGTTAATTTAGCCTACTAAACTGTTTATTTCCAATTATCCCTCAAACTTGCCATTGAGAGTCAGCAAGTTTTGTTTAGGGATCATGGCAGAAGTGGGTTTTCAGAAGAGACTTGAATAGACAGTTGAAAGAAATGGGCCTCTTTAGTTAATTACTTCTCTGTTCACTGATCCTGAATTGATACACCACCGTAATGCCATCTTAAACTGGCAAAGCTTCAGTGCAGTATGCCTTTTGCAGCTTTCAAATATATCTACATTGATCTGAAAACCTTTTTCCTCTAAATAGCACATTGCAGATTTCCCTATTTAAAAATACATTGTAGGGATACTTGGTCTTTTAAAAAAAATGTTTATTTAAATTCTTATTCTGAGGTGGCGCTTCATATCATGTCCTGGTAAGCCCTCTCAAATTCAGCTATGAATTTTTTCCTCTTTTGATGAGGGTTGTGGGAGAATAGAATTTTGTAGGAGTTGTCTAAACCAAATATCTGGAATATCAGGTAAAATTACAGAACTTCTGTCATCCATAGAGCTGGCCACAGATATTAATATATAGGAAGTACTAATTTGATTTTTGTTAGACACATAGATGATCAGTGAATGATAAACACAGCTATTTGCTGAAATGAGAATGTAGATAACTGTCTATAAACAAATGTCTCTACACACTGGTTGATACTGGCTTGATAGATTGACACATCCTGGTGTGTTAACAAATAAGACCCAATCCTGCAAACACAAGTGAGTTGTCCCACTGAAGTCGGTGTACTTTGTTAAGTACTTTCATATGTTTTTGCAGGATTGGGACCATGTTTTTTTATTTACTTGAATATTCTTCTTTTAACTGTTATAAATTCTATTTATTCAGTTCTGGACATTTTGATAACTTTGCGAGAGCTTTGATCTTTTCCCACTAACTAAAAAGATTAGTTTCCCATTAAATGTGTGTGTTGTCAGCAAATATTTTCTCTTGCTCAAAAGATCTAAGTAATTTAATGTTGTCTAGTAACTGGTCACATCAATATCTTTGTATATGCATCCCATACTCTTCTCCTATCGCTTTCCCCACCCCCAATTATCGAAACAAAGGCATTATGTATTGTAATCCTTGTAATCGCCTAGCAATTGATGCAGAGTGCAGGAGTTTATCTTAGATTGCAGCTTCAGGCAAAATACATCCTGGAATGAGTAATAGATTAGGGGGGGAGGGGACGGGATAAACAAACATGCATCTTTGGGGTCATAACTGTTTAATCAATTTGAGTTGAGTCAGTGTGCTTAGCTAGGTCATTTGGTAAAGTTTCACGAGTTTAGCTTCTGCAAATTTATTTGTCTTAGTACAGCATGTACTGAACTCAAGGTCAAGATTCAACAATCTGCTCACTGCTACAAAGTAAGACTATGTCTCCTGATAAAACATTACTTTAGATATTGGCATAAAAACTAATTGTGCTTTCACAATTTTAAAAATACTGGTGCAGCCATAAAAACAAAAAAATAGTTTGCCATATTTATGCAGTGGTTTGTTTGAAGTAAACTACTGGAGAAAACTAGAATAGTTTTGCATAGAAAACTAGAATAACCAATGTCTGTTAGACAATTGGCCAAATTTAGACCTGTATCAAGTCACGGTGAAGTTGATAGATTTTCACCTGCATTTGCCACGTTTGACTTTTGGCCTGAAAATAAGACATTGTTTTCAAAGACCTTGTTGCCTTAATAAAAATATTGCCCTTGGTCACTTACAAAAAACAAAATGATGTATTTTTGTTGGTTTGTGGGTAATCACTTAAGCACTTTTTTCAAGAACGGTTTCAATTTGGTGTTCTTGTCTAATAGAAATATTGTTAAATTTCTTATAGCTACTTTAACCTAGTTGTCCATAAACTTGGTGTAACATGGTTTATGTTGTGGTGATGATGAAGGTAGAGGACAACATTTTATGGTTGTGGTTTGAGGTGCTTAAAAATGTTATTAGTGCCTAGCACTACTGTAATATAATAAAACTAAACTAAATTCTGTTTTGTAACAGCGCAGAATTAGATAAATTTTCTCTTTCATATTTACATACTTTATGGTGATGTTTGCTAACATATAACAGCTTCTGCAGTGACCAAATGATGCTACAAAAAAAAAATACAGAAAGCTACCAAGAACCACTGCAACCCTTTCTTCCTTCCTCCACCCCACAAAACAACCACATCTGTACATTTATGTATATAAAATAAATATCTTTAACAAACACACTTTTGAGCATTTTTGTGTTAATATGTATTACACTAGTGCCTAGATGTAATATTAAAACAGTAAAACTGTTAAAGTGAGCAGTGAAATCTTTCTTAGTACTTGCGTGTGCATATATAAAAACACAAACACGAAGCAGTGCATTTAGTTAGTGTGCAATAAAAGTGACACATACTGTTAAATATGGGGAGCAATGTGACTTACTTCTCATGTACTTCTAGTTTTAAAAATTTTGTAAAAGTATGGAGCACAATGGCAAAGAATAATTAGGGTATACACCCAGTTTCAGGTGGGGCACATAGTTGTTGGTATTTCTATTGTGCCTTCCATCCAAGTACCTCAAAGAACTTTCCAAAAAATAATGACATAAGACTCAGAACTCCCTAGTGTAGCAGGTAGTACTATTACCCTCCCCCACACTTTTGGTATGGAGAAAGTGAGCCACAGAGTGGTTAAGGGATATCGTTTCAGCCAATGGGTGCCCACCAGAAGAAGCTGTGCCTGGAAGAAGATGCAGAGGTGAGTTGCTACTATACTGGTCCCCCTGCCTCTCTCCCAGTGAAGAGGCATTTCTCCAGACTCTGTGCCAGAAGCTGTGGAAGGGAGTTCTAGGACAATCCAGGGACATGGGTGCATGTAGGGTGACCAGACATCCTAATTTTATCGGGACTGTCCCGATATTTGCTTGTTTGTCCCAGGTCCCAACTGATGTTCGGTCGGGACACTGAACAAACAAGCAATTTTACCCTCCACTCTGGTGCACAGGCGGAGCCCGGAGGGGCTCATGCCCCCCTCGCCCCGACTCCGCCGCCTCCTTCCCCCATTGGATCCCTGGCCCCGCCTCTTCCCCAAGTAGGCCGCGTTCCTCTTCCCTCCCAGGCTTGCGCTGATCAACTGTATGGTGGTGCAAGTGCTGGCAGGAGGGGGTGGCGCCCAGCACTCACCCTGTGAACTGCTCCAGCTTCTCCAGGAAGGTGAGCACGGCCCGGCAGAGATCCCGCAGCGGCTCCCTCCGCCCGAGCCCCTGGAAGAAGGCAAGGCAGGCCTGGGCCTCCTGCACCGCGCCCATGGCTCATGAAGCAGCCCGGCCCGGGTGGGGAGGGCGGCCGGGAAGTGAGCAAGGCTGCCCCAGGGATCTAGCGCAGCACGTGGGCTTGGCAGCTTCAGGCCAGGACGCGCTCAGCTGTTGTGGACACCACAGAGTTGGGTGGAAATGCGGCTGTGCCGCCTGGCGGTAGCCATCACAAAAAGACTCTGACTTGCAGGCGCGCCAGCCTCCCATCTAGTGCTGCAGGGGTCTAGCTGGGCTGCAAGGAGTTGCCACTGCTCACCCGGCTCAGATCCCCCCGGCCCAGCTCCTACCCGCTGCAGCCACCGTTGGAGAATTCTGTGGGCACAGCTCCATGTCTGGGACCCCGTTTCTGCTCCTCTTTGCACTGCTCGGCTGTGGTCCCCATCATGCCAGTCTCTTGCTGGGCTCCCCTGACACCTGTGGTGCGGTTGGAGAGGTTGGCTGAACTCGACAGTGGTTTTCAACTGGGGTCCCCGGCGGCCCACAGAAGATGCCTCAGGATTCCAAGGGGTCCCGAGGCAAGCTGGTGCGGGGGGGCCTCTGGCGGCATTTTTTTTCCTCCGCGCCCTCGCAGCCCACGTCCCGATATTTCACCTTTGTCATCTGGTTACCCTACATGTCTGCAGATCTATCTATGTGTTGTTGTTCCTTGGAAAGATCTCCCTGCTTGTGGTTGGCATAATTTGCTTGGGGGTGAAGGCCGCTTGTGATGGAATGCAGGCAACACTAATGCTGCTTTTGCCGTGCATACAGTGTCAATGCCTAAATGGGGTGGGGGGACGAGGGTTATGCTTTGGTCTAGAACTTGGCCCAAGGACAAACATTTTTGTCTTGGTGTCCTCCTATTCCCTCCACTTCTTCAATACCTATTTATAACATCCTCTAATGTGTGTAAAATTGTCATATTCATCATGGGAAAATGTTTGTTCTTATAACCAAATGTAGTAAGTTAACTGCCTCCTGCTGAACGAAGAGCAATGATGTTTCCCTTATGTGAACTCTTCTGTCAAACTGCTGTAATGGGGGCTCACTAAAGGAAAAGATTCTTTGTCTCACTTCTGTGATGCCCCTAAACGCTAACCCATGTCAACGCCAATAAAATGTCATCTTCAAGTTACATGTGTGCAGAGAGAAAAACAAAACCGTACACAAAGCTGTTGTTGCCGTTCTTTGAGCCTGCCAGCACATCTTGTTTTGTTTGTGTCTGTTTCTGTATTCTAAAGCTCTGTTGGTAAGGATAGTCTTTTACTGGGGTTTATATTGTTCTGAACAAACTAATGTTTAATAAACAATTGTGTTTAGAGATGCAGGCTGCAGGGGAAGAGTGAGGAGACAGACAGTGGGTACTTCTTGCAGCAGGAGACTGCATAAAATCTGGAATGACTCCTAAATAAGACTTGAAAATGGAACCTGTGTCTCAGATCTGATTTTGTTGTTGTTAACTTGCCCTATTACATGTTTACATGTGTCTTTTTCTTTTTTCCCCTTGACAGTCTCAGGATTTTATCCTGAATGCTTCTGGTACACAAATGGTTATAACTGTCCTTTTTGTAGTCCCGCTTATATTCCACAGCATTATCCATATTCAAAATGGATGAAATCAGGATAATTTTGTTTCAAGGCTATAATGGAACCATGTAATAATAATAATCAGGATCAGCATCTTCTGATACAGATTGGCATCTCACCAATCTAATCCAGAGTCTCTCATGAACTCTCTTCAGTTGCATTTGTCTTTGTTTCTTAAGCCCTTTAGTAAGATGATTTTATGATGTAACCTTTGACATAGTAAGTTACTTTTCATCCCCAGGAAACTTATTCTCCAAAGTAGTCTTTTGTTCCCATAAAAAAAAAAATTATTCTTATATAGCAGGGGTAGGCAACCTATGGCACGTGTGCTGAAGGCAGCGTGCAAGCTGATTTTCAGTGGCACTCACACTGCCCAGGTCCTGATCACCACTCCGGGGGGCTCTGCATTTTAATTTAATTTTAAATGAAGCTTCTTAAACATTTTAAAAACCTTATTTACTTTACATACAACAATAGTTTAGTTATATATTATAGACTTATAGAAAGAGACCTTCTAAAAACGTTAAAATATATGACTGGCATGCAGAACCTTAAATTAGAGTGAATAAATGAAAACTCGGCACAGCACTTCCAAAAGGTTGCCAACCCCTGTTATATAGTATATGTAACCACACACGCAGCCAAACTGCATTACCTAGCTCTCATTTGGGTTCAGTGTTTAAAACTGTAACGTTGCAGCAGATCATCAGAGAATGTGGCATGGTGAAAAGTTACGAATTCCAAAATCCCAGTTTATCCTTTGGCCTAAGGAGTCTGCTTATAACAGCTTCGACTTCTTTCCAATGAAGTAAATGTATACTTAGGGTCTCAAACAAATTAGTTGTGGTTCTCAAACAACTTGCATGGTCCTTTGTCGCATGTACTTCCAACTTCACCTTTACTTCTATACAGAGATCTATTCTTCTACCTTTTAGAAATAACTTAAAAAATGACTATTTTGTTCCTCTTCCTGCTGAGTCTGGGACAGGTGATCCAGAGATTAACGTGATCAAGTGCAACATTTTTTGAGAGAGATGCACTTTATTCATTAGGGATATTTGTGTGTTGTGTAGGTCAGATCTGCACTACAGTGTCAATTATCTTAACTGGTTTTCTTAGCGAACCCAATGCTTGAATTTTTAAAATAAATGAAGCTTTCTAGATGCTGAATACTGTCTTGTGGCCACATAGCATCTGGCAGAGATTAGTCATGTTCATAAAGCAGAAGAAATTCCATAATCTGCAGTTTCATCATTAAATGTATGGCTCCTATGTAGCTCCCCATATATAGTTATCTGTTTGCTGGATATGTTTACTGTAAAGATAACCATGTATATAAACAGTAGGAATAATTAGAGTAATATTTGTATTAAACACCTGCCATTTCATAGTTTGGTTATGATGTGTTTGAATCTGCTCACTAATTCTTGGCACTCTTTCAATGCCTTGTAATACAGCAAGCTGTCAAAACCTCATTAGTAGGAAGCTGCCCTTGTCCTTTTGTGGTTCAGACTTGTTCCTCTTTAATAAACGATTGCATTTTCTGGCACTGTGCCTTTTTCCTATAGTAAATTTGTCTGAGGATCCTATTTTCTGTATTTTCCCCCCAGGGGCTCAGGGCCTGATTCTGTACTCTCACTGATTTTATATCCATGTAACTTCATTGACTTAAATGGAATTATTCCTGATTTTATACTTATGCAAGACCATAATCAACTCCGTGTGTGTGTGTGTGTTTCTACAGCAGTGACTATTGTACATCATCCAGCCAGAGTTGTGGAGTATTTTTAATATGGACATATTAATTTCCAGCTGGAGCACTTTCAAGAATCTAATCATCTATCTGAAGCTTCTCACCGTAATAGTTCTCTTAAGCAGGTCAAGTAGTCAAGCACTGTACAAGCAGGCAGTATTGACTTTCCCCCTACTTAGTTTGTGATCTGACCTTTATAATTTGCCTACACAATGGTTTTCCCGTGTATTTTCAGGTTTTATGTTCTATTATTTTATGTTAAATCTGGAGAGCTCTTAGAAACTGTCTTCACCTTTACTTGGAAAGATTTTAAGATTTTTCTTGTCAACCAGCGTTTTAAAAATGTACCAAATGCCTATATGCTAGAACAGGGGTAGGCAACCTATGGCACGCGTGCCGCCTTCGGCACGTGAGCTGATTTTCAGTGGCACACTGCCTGGGTCCTGGCCACCGGTCCAGGGGGCTCTGCATTTTAATTTAATTTTAAATGAAACTTCTTAAACATTTGAAAAACCTTATTTACTTTACATACAACAATAGTTTGGCTATATATTGTAGACTTATAGAAGGAGACCTTCTAAAAACTTTAAAATGTATTACTGACACGTGAAACCTTAAATTAGAGTGAATAAATGAAAACTCGGCACAGCACTTCTGAAAGGTTGCTGACCCCTGTGCTAGAAGATGATATAAAAAATGAAGGGGTGCGGCTCACAACAGTGTGGTTCTAGGCGAATGCTCCGGTGGGAAACCCACCTATCCGGCCACCACCAGCTGGATTCCAGCCAGGGTTCTATATTTAATACATAAAAATGAGTTACTCAGAATAGTGCAGGTTGCTGTGGCAACACATGATACTAGTGTTGGGCTGTTGGTTTTGGTTAATCTGTGTGTGCATATCTGACTGTGTCAGGGACTTCAGTATTTTAGTGCTGTTCTGACATGTTGTCTACTGGTTTTGGCTGTTAAGTCCTGATGAGCTGCTGAGTCACTACTTCTTCAGTAACTTCTCCTTTACTGCACATGATAGGCTAGTTAAGGAATTCAGATAAGCATTCTATGAAAAATATATTCAGCAGAACTATACATATGTTTGTGTGTGATGTGGTGTTTGTCATATCCTGTTGCCCCTTCTGTTACAGGGATTTTCTGTGGGTGTGTGCTATTTGTGTGTATGTGCATATATACATTAAGAGAAGAGAGAGTTCCATTTGTCAGTGATTTTGGTTAATACGTTGTCCCCGTCACTTTTCAGTATTTTGTACTTTTGTATGAACTTTGATCTGTTGGTTTCTTGTACTTGGTGTCTGCACGTTCTGAAACATGGAGGTATTTTTAACTTCACGTTCATTGAGGTTTGTGGTCACTCTGATCTCTTCAAGAAGCAGATCTTCTCAAAAGCTGTCTTCTGCTCACACAAGCCTCACTCCTGAGGTTGACAATTAAATTGCTCCAGTGAAGCGCAGCCATTGTGGGAGGCCGTGGTCACACAGAAGTAGGCAGTCCCTCCAGTAACTTGTGCTGTTCCCATGGTGGACGTCAAAAGTGAGTTCTGAAACCTGGTATTCAGTGGCAAGACAGTGAAGAAAGTGGAGCACTAGGGCGAGGTTCATTGAATCAGCAGGCTACTTTTTACTTTGATTGGACCAACTTCTCAGCATGTGTAAGCTCGAAAACTTCTCTCTCACCAACAGAAGTTGGTCCCCTAAAAGATATTACCTCACCCACCTTGTCTCTCTTATATACTAGAACCAACACGGCTGCAACAACAATGGACGTTAACTGCAATACTTCTGTGATGGGGTGAACACCACACCCAAGCCCTGAGCAGGTTAATGTGGGCCAGGCGGGGCCAATTAATCTTAGATGCTGCAGGGGAACTAGGGATTGATACGGCCTAGGGCAGATGAAACCTAGCTGGGCTAGGAGCATAAAGCTAGGAAGTGAGAGCAGGAGGGGGGATGCAGGTATGAGGTCTATACTCGTTCCCTAGAGAGAAAGGAGTTGGCCAAGGTCAAGGAGGAAATCCAGGGGGAGAATAAGACCTGGGTCCTGCCTAGACTGGGCAGTCTTACAAGAGGCCTAGAGGGGTGAAGTAGAAACAGGGAGTGGAGAAAGCTCTTGGGTAAACTCAGAGATTGGCAAGGAGAGAGAGGAGGGGTAGAAAGGAGCCCAGGGAAATAACAACAGAGTGTGAGACTAAACAGACTTATATTGCTAGTTATAGGGCCCCAGGGCAGGAATCCAGAGTAGAAAGCAGGCCTGGGTTCCCTACCAGTCACTGAGAGAGTGACGCAGGATGTGGAATTGGAATGGAAGACTGTTTGAAATAGCATATGGACAGCTTGTCCGACGGGACTTTATCTGGACGGATAGGACTATCTAGTGACCTGGTCGGAGGGCAGAGTCATGAAGAGAGAATGGGGCCACAGCCTGAGTAACCGATGGAAGGAGGTGCCAGATGGGGCAAGAGTTAATTCCCAGATCTAGCCACAAGGAGGTGCCCCTACAGGAGTTTTGAATCTCTTCATAACTTCTGATACTTCCCTCAGTTATCGTTACAGAATTCTGTCTGTCGAGAGAACACCACTACTCTGTTTTTCACTAATCTTCATGCTGTATAACCCAGGTTCAACATTTTCAATCTCTCTTCACTTCTCCAAAATGTAATACCAGAGAGCTGTAGTGGTGTCTCACACTTCCTTGTTTTTTAGTGGTATACTACAATGTATTAGTAATATACAATTATTGATAGTACTTAATTTAACTGTTTCATTATTTAAAATATATAGGTAGATATATCTATATACTCTGTTTTTTATATAGGACAAATATCCATGTCAGGTATGAACTGCAAAAGACCTTAAATGCCTCGTACAAATAACCACTGTAACCTATCTTTAAATTACAAGCTAATTTAAATCTAATGTTTGGTCTATCTTGTTGCCTTGAAAACCCATCCCCAGTTTTCATTTTCTAAAAGAAAATTTTGGGAGTGGGAAATGTGCCTTTTGTGTAGAATGAACTCAGTCCTCATAAAATGAGGTTATGTATTTGATTTTCCTAATAGACGGACATACAATTCAAATAAAAAACGGTGCTGGTTAGTTCTTCAGTCTCATATGCAAAGTAAATTTTCAGAATGAGGAAATTGTATGTAGTACCTGTGACTGTAGCATTAGAGTGATTCTTGTTTGCCAAAAAAAACCCCATAAAATAATAATGCAACCCATGTAGAGGCCTGAGGTCTCAGTTTTACTTCTCAGCTCTTAATATTGTGTTTGAACAGCTCGCTGCAAATAAGTCACCAGGTGGTAAAAATTAGCCATATCCTTTTTGATAGCAGTTGCCATTTTCACTTGCAGAGACTTTCTCAGATTCTTTGGTTCTCTTTATGGTCTGCCGCCGCCTCTTTCCTGGCTAGTTCCTGCATATTACTGAGTACTTTCAACTGCCAGTGCAGTGAATGAGAGTTGAGGATTTTATAGGGCCAGTCTCGATTTTGGGGCCTTTTTCTTATATGGGTTCCTATTACCCTCCAACCCCTGTCCTTATTTTTCATATTTGCTGTCTGGTCACCCTAGATACTTGGCATCTTGTGAGTCAAGCCTGTAGCCTCTCTGGTACTGTGCTCAACATTTTAAAGTATCTCTAATGCATCTAGTCAAAGTATCTAGAGTATGTAACAAATGAACAAACTCACACCGCGGGACACACATTCTAGTACAGCCCTCGTTGTATCTGGTGGCACCCTCTGCTGCTTAAGCGGGTGATTCCCAAAAAAGTCTTAAAATACTTGTCTTTACTTAGCTGTTAAACGTAGTTGGTGAAAGAAATAATGCATATATTTGTAGAAGCGATTAAGTATGGCTAAGTGAATAAATAGAAATGTGTGCTCAGCGTATGTTGAGGAATTTTGAATTAACTCCGTAGTTTGTATTTGTTTGGAGAAACCTTAAAACAAATCATTAGTGGTTATATCTGTTTCCATAAAAAACTTTCTCTTTATTTGAGGAGTAATGAGCCAAGATGCATTAAACTTCTAAATAAAATCAAATTAAGATAGCATGTAATTGGTTTTAAGCTGTGTGTGTTGTATCTCTTACTTTTGTACAAGATACCGTGAACATAACCAATTTAAGGATCAATGGATTCAGAATCTTTTTTGTCCCTTGATACTGTCTGGCGGGTATAAGGAGATAGGATTGCCAGGTGTCCGGTTTTCGACCGAAATGCCTGATCAAAAGAGGACCCTAGTGGCTCCAGTCAGCACTGCTGACCGGGCCATTATAAGTCCGGTTGGTACTGGGCTGGCAGGCTCCCAACCTGGCTTCACACAGGTCCCTGCAAGTGGTGATATGTCCCTTGGCTCCTAGTGAAGGGCCAGCCAGGGGGCTCCATGCACTGGCCCTGCCTCGAGCGCCAGGTCCGCAGCTCCCATTGCCTGGGAACCGCAGCTAGTGGGAGCTGCGCTAGCAGCGTCTTTGGGCAAAGGCAGCGTACTAAGCTGCCTGGCTGTGCCTCCGCCTAGGAGCCGAGGGACGTGTCGCCACCTGTGGGGAGTCACCTGAGGTGAGTGGAGCCCATGCCCCCTCCCACACCCAAACTGGCTCCTGGAGCCTGCACCCCCTCCCGCACCACAATCCCCTACCCCAAACCCCTCCTGCACCCAAACTCCCTCCCAAAGCCCACACCGCAAACCCTGTCCTATGCCCCAACCCCCTGCCCCAGCCTGGATCCCCTTCCTGCACCCTGAACCCCTCTATTCTGGCCCCAGCCCAGAGCCCGCACCCCCAGCCCAGAGCCCATACCCCCTCCCACACTGCAACCCCCTGCCTCAGCCTGGAGCCCCTCCCACACTCCAGACCCCAAGCGATAGAGGGAGAGGGATGGAGTGAGTGGGGATGGAGCCTTAGAGAAGGGGTGGGGCATCGGGGAAAGGGGCAAGGCAAGGCAAGGGTCTTCAGTTTTGTGCTATAAGAAAGTTAGCGACCCTATAAGGAGAAGGACAGAAAATGGTAACTTTTTCTTATCTGGTAATCAGATTTCTGTGACTTCTGTTCCAAGCTGGACAGCTCTCCCTAAATTTAGTAAAACAGAGTTTTTTGCTCATTTGTTTTGAATTTTCCCCTTTTTTCTCATTAGAACCCTGAACACTATTTTCTAACAGTAACAACATTTGGGGAATAAAAAGAGGCAAGAAGAAGCAATGTGAAAAATATAGTGTGTGTGGATCATTATCTGACTTTAGAGAAGGTAGTAAGACCTCATGAGGCACTTGGGCCAGGCTTACTGAGGCTAGGGAGAAAGTGATAAAATCTGTCAAATCAGTGGCAGGGGAAGTTAGTGGCCTAGGACTAGAGAAGATCTTTACTGACATTCGTGTTTGATCAAATAATGAAGTTTATTTTGGTTTAAAAAATAAATAAATGCACACTAATATTCACACAGTGTTAATCTGCTTTCTGTTTGTCAGAGGGCATTGTGTTTAGTCCAAAAATCAGAGAGTTATAAAATAGCTACAACTGTGTTTTTGCAAAGGATTTGGGAGTTTTAAAGTGCTCTGTCTTGGTTATTTAGTTTCCTCCGAAGGCCTTTTGGGGAAGGTGAGGTCTCCATGTTTTTTCCTCGACGTGAGGACAGTAGCAGAGATCTGGAGCAGAATGCCGTGTGGAAAGAATGAAAAGATTTCTTGCAGGAGCTAAGCTGGGGAGAAGAGGGCTCAGTGGAGAGCTATATAAAGAAGGAAAAACTGACCCTAGTGCATGGAAGATGATCGGTTTCAGTTACATGTGATATAAGCATGCTGGGCTATGTATGAAATTGAAGCAAGCTTTCTAGGATGACCCTTTTTAAGAGGGAGGAATATCTTACACAATGGCAGGCAGAGACTGAGCTTAAACAAAAAAAGACATGACTGACTCAGAGAAGCATGTGGAATTCAGCTTTCCTGCATTACTATCTGCTCTTACTTGGCATGCTAAATATATGTTGGCTTTGAGAAAAGTGAATTAAGAATAGGAAAATTACTGGCGGGGTTGATCTAGATGACTACACTGTGGCCTCAGTCTGATAAATACCAATTAACTCTTTTTTTTTGCATATCTGATGGATGTTCAGTACAGTCAGTGGGAGCAGTTTTTCACAACATCTTCCAGGAAAGGCGATGTTAGGTAGGGACAGCATTAAGTTTACCTACAAAACTTTTAAATCTTTTCCATGGCCATTAATATATATCAGTATACAGGGACGCTGGGGATTTTTGTTTTGTTTTGCAAATGAAACTGCTAAATTCCGTTTTCAAGAGTTGAGATCCTGGAATTTGATCATTATCTTAAAACCAGTTTCAAAGAACACACTAACTTCATTTCTTTTCACCATTCTTTATTTCATTTTTTTGTACATATAATGAAGGGAAATACACAAAGAAGCTGGTATAACCTCAGTCAAAGCAACCTGAATGGGGAACTCTTTTGCATTTCACTAACAAATGTGTTTTCCTGTTGCACCTTTGTTCTTTATCTTTGGTTTGTGGGAAAAACTGTAATTAGATTTGTCTTGAAGTGTGCTCCAATACTAGAATAATAGTTCAAGGACTGAAATAGCAGTAAAGAAAATCACTCTCCATACCTCCTTCAGAACATGTAGGAGAAATGTCTTGAGGTTTTTAACAAAGGTATTGGCTGTTGGTGTGTTTTGTATTTGGTCCTGAGCACCATTATTCTGTCTGTGAGTGTAAGTTCCATAGTGTAGGTCCAGCTCCTCTGAAAGTTCTGTCTCTGGCACTCCAGGAATCTCCCCAAGTTATTCAAGAGTTGTGGCATGTGGCCATTGTCAAAGGTTGCCATGGTTGCCAAGGAAGAAAACATCTCTTGGGCACCTAGTGTTGATCCTATGAAGGACTTTAAGCAGGACTGAGACTTTGAACTGTACTTCATGTTGAGTGGGAAGCCATCATAGCTTGAGGAGTACTGGTGCAATGTGCTTACGTTGACCTATATTCCTAACTGCACAGGCTGCTATGTTGTGTATCACTGGGAGCTTTTTCAGAATGTGGTTTCATTCCTAAAGACGACTTGCAATAATCATGCCCAGAGTTTACAAATGTGTATATCTCTGCCTGAGACCAGTAGCTCAAACTACATTTGAGTACACCTTTAAATACCTGCAACTTAGGTGAGAGAACATTTGAAGTACATTAGTATCAGATGCATAGAATGTTGCTACTGTACTGAGTGCATGTGTGTTAATTACCAAGACACAATGGTGTTTGTTAAACTTCATCTTAAATCTCCTACTGTTGTATTACTAGCTATACTAGTGGTAACAATGGTGGGATCAGGCAACTGCTGGCATTTTTGCCAGAATGACATTTAGACTAGCTTTGGTAAGGGTGAGATGACGTGAGGGTATAAATTACAGTGCCTTGTCTACACTCATGCCACCACCATTGTTACTGCTTCTTGAACTGCACCAGTGGTAATAAAATGCTGTAAGATCAACAGCACAACAAATCTATGCTAGACACAGGCAGCAGAAGGCCAGACTTCAATTTTTTCAGAAGAAGGGTCATTGCAGTTTTCTGAAATGGTTTAGCATGCTTATTGAAGTGGCAGACTCTTTTAAAATATCATTTTATGCACTCAATTAAACTATCCAGAGAAATTATCTAAAACTATATGAGAGACACCGGATAAAAATGAGGATGTTAGAAAGAATATATCTATGGCAACAGAAGACAAAGTTAAAATGTTTGACAAAATTTTCACCCCATAAAACAAAAGTCAGTCAACAATTGAACCTTAAACTAATAAGTGACATAAGGAATACGTTTCTCATACTTCACAAAAAAACAGTTTGTTTGAGTGGTGTAAGTAGCACAGACAAAAAAGAATGAATGCAAACTAAAAATTATCAAGGGCTGCTGTACTTCTGTTCATCCTCCAAATTATTTCAGCGTGTCTTGGGAAAGCTGGGATCATTATATTACCTTTAAATGCAAATGCCTGTCTCCTTTAGAGATGGGTAACGAGCAGTAATGTTTGTATTTTTTTAAAATATAGCACTGAGGTGTTTCTGAAGAAGTTGGGGGAATTTTCAAGTATTTAATTGCACTCTTGAGTAAGCATATTTTGCTTTTAAAACTGAGTATCACTTATGATGAGACTCAAGCTTCTAGTAGTTACTCTATATAGATGGTAAAAAAATATGCAGTTAATGTGATCATACTGTATTATACTGCAGTATTTAGACAATTTGGAGGGGAGAGGAGATACTTTCCATTTTTGAAATTTGTCCCTGGTTTACAATTAGAGCTATGAGAGCAGTTATGTTATCTTGTTTCAAATAAAAAATAAAATGTTGTTTTATCATGTTGGTACTTTAGAAATTGCTAATATAATACAAGTTGAAAACTAATTTTTCTGAAACAATTTTCTTGGTGAAGAAATGCATGCATATAATACTGGTACTATGTATGTCATGATATTTCATTTCTTTTAAAACATACATTGGAATTTTTTTGTTAACATGTTGCTGGATTCAATATGTTTCAATTTAGTTTTACCTGGCTGGGTTAAATATTTTATTATCCTGAACCAAACTTTCAATGTATCTCTTGAAACATCTCTTTCAAGTCTTCTGTAAATGGTCATGCATCCGATAGGCAAACTGTGCCATGCAATTAAATTAATCGGAGATTGGTTTGGAGGCAGTTTGGTATTTGGGTGGTTATGCTTACATGGCTTTCTTGATGATCTAAAGATTTTTTCCTTTCTTTCTAGGAGCGAATGCCAGCATGATTGAGATCTGACCAACTGTGTCAATACTTCAGGTGTGGAGGAGGGGCCTAACATATTTAACGTCTGCTGAGCTACCATGGCAGTCCCGTCTGCTTTGGTGCCCTCCTCAATGATGTCACTACCACAGGTAATTGAGGTGAGTAGACAAATACAAAATTCTTGTAGAGTGGAATTGATCAAACTTGTGTGTGCAAAGGTGTTAAGATTAGATTCCTAATCATTGGCTGGCTTGGTTTCAAGTCATTGATAGAATTCCTCCTAATGTTTTGTACTCTGGATATACTCAGCATTCATTGTATAATGTTATCCTTTTTGTGAAGTGATACTATTCTGTTCTTAGCGCCAGTACTTTATTAATAGATGCTAGTTCACAGTCCACTGTTGTTTGTGTTTTTGTCACACCTTGAGGTCCCAATTGGGATCAGGGCCCAATAGTTGTAGGCACAGTCGTGTGTGTGTGTGTGCATGCGCGCGTTCGTGCACGTACACACACACACAATTACTCTCCGTTTGTTGTTGTTAATGAGAAAGCTCAGGAAGTCTCTATTGGCCAAAATATTACTACTAAATTCACATCCGTCGACCAAATATTGCATGAGCTAGCAGGTACTATACTACCCCTACATTAGAAAAAGAACAGTTCAGCCACATGTAGGGTATGTCTAAACTGCAAAAACAAACAAACAAAAACTTCAAACAAAAAACCATAGGTTAGTTAACACGAGTTAACACACTTTTTTGTGTGTGTGCAGTGTACACACTGTGTAGATATAATCTCTAAACACTTGTGAGTTCATCTCTTTTATGTGTCTTTCTTATCACAGCACTATTACAAAACTAGACTCTGATTCTTCATTAAGATCTGTATAGGTGTCTGGATGAATTCCCATTGTGATCAGTGCACCTGCATGAATCTGACTTTAGGATTGGGGTGCTAGTCAAGTCAATTTAAAATGTGTAATGACTGTAAATCAACTGGCATATAGCTTGTAATATGCTATGTCATCCAGGATCACTGCACGTGGGGAAAAAAATTACTATGTGAGATTTTGAATGCTGCTATTTGTAGGCTAAAGTAAAGTGGGTTTTTTTGTTTTGTTTTTTTTGGGGGGTTTTTTAACAGCGGGTATGAACATAAGGAACCAAAATGGTTAATGGAAAAGATGATTAGGTTGGAACCAAGTCAGTTAAAGCAAACTGCAAACTAAACACACAGAGATTTTTCTAGCTGAAGGGTGGTGAATGTTCAGGGCAGTTGGCTCATCCAGATCTGAAACCTGATATAAGCAATCTCTGCTCCAGGAGGCTGTTCTGCACATTAAACAAATGCATTTTTTTTAATTCCAGTAATTCATAATGTGTTCAGATGTTTTAGGCATTTGTGGTTTTCCAATAGATTTAAAAATGATATAGTCACATTCCACAGTATGGACTTGTCTTCCTAATTTCAAAATGGTTAGGCCATTTTATTTCTAAAAATCTTATTGTAAGAATTTTTAATATTCTTACTGGCCACGTATTTTGCTGGAGTTAATTAATAATGAATAACAGTAGAAATCCTTGAGTGGTACCTTCTTACTGAAGATCATCCTACATTAGCCCCAAACAAGTTTCTTTGGATCGATCACATCTTTGAACATGGGATTTAAAGAGTTAGTCGAGATTTAACTGGTATGAAAGATCAGTTTTTCCATAGTTTTTCTTTGGTACAAGCATATCTTATTCATAATCTGTCCATGCTGTACATTAATTTTACAATTGAATTTGGTATAGCTGTTAGCTCCTCTTTTTTTATATTCAGTATCTTATATGATTCACCACTAACTTGAAAAATAGGTAATGTCCCTCTCAGCCTTCAGTGCCTAAAATTTATGCCCCATTTTAATCTTTCTTTTGTTTAATGTGAAATATGTATGGATCAGGAAGAATGGTTATGGCAATTTTGCAACAAAAAAACTTCAAAAACAGACTCCAAAGAGAGACTGCTGAACTCGAATTAATATGCAAATTAGGTACAATTAACTCAGGCTTAAACAGAGACTGGGAATGGTTGGGTCATTACACTAATTGAATCATCACTGGTTCTTTCACCTGCACATCCACCAATGTAATATATGCCATCATATGCCAGCAATGCCCCTCTGCTATGTACATCGGCCAAACTGGACAGTCTCTACGGAAAAGGATAAATGGACACAAATCAGACATTAGGAATGGCAATATACAAAAACCTGTAGGAGAGCACTTCAACCTCCCTGGCCACACTATAGCAGACCTTAAGGTGGCCATCCTGCAGCAAAAAAACTTCAGGACCAGACTTCAAAGAGAAACTGCTGAGCTTCAGTTTATCTGCAAATTTGACACCATCAGCTCAGGATTGAACAAAGACTGTGAATGGCTTGCCAACTACAGAACCAGTTTCTCCTCTCTTGGTTTTCACACCTCAACTGCTAGAACAGGGCCTCATTCTCCCTGATTGAACTGACCTCGTTATCTCTAGCTTGCTTGCTAGCCTATATATACCTGCCCCTGGAAATTTCCACTACATGCATCTGAGGAACTGGGTATTCACCCACAAAAGCTCATGCTCCAAAACGTCTGTTAGTCTATAAGGTGCCACAGGATTCTTTGCTGCTATTTCCCTATGTTAAGTTCTCCTCACACCTTCTATGGGTCATCTTAATTATCACTTCAAAAGGTTTTTTTTTCTTTTTTCTCCTGCTGATGATAGCTCATCTCAATTGATTAGACTCTTCCTGTTGGTATATATACTTCCAACTTTTCATGTTCTCTGTATGTATAAATATTTCCTGTCTGTGTGTTCCATTCTATGCATCCGAAGAAGTGAGCTGTAGCTCACGAAAGCTCATGCTGAAATAAATGTGTTATTCTCTAAGGTGCCACAAGTACTTCTGTTCTGGTTATGGTTTGTCACTGTATGTAGTACAGTGTTTAATATAATTGAACTCCTTTTTGTTAAAGCTTGCATGTAACTTAAAATGTTTCTCCATCTCAAGTTTGTGCTCACACTGTACATGAAGATGTGTGCACATCCTGATGGCTATGCAGATTAATTCTTAGATGTTTGTGAAGATTATGAGCTTTAGGAGAAGGAGATGACTAGGAAATACGAATAACTTGTGTTAAAGCTGCTCACTGTATGTACCAACACCTCTCAAATCCTTCAAGGAAAGGCATTTGAACAATGAAAGAATCTAAGAATAAATCTCTCAGGTGCTTGTTACTTTGCCCACATACAGAAATGGATAGCAGTAAGTTGTAAGTTCTTTGCAGCAGGGGCCATCTTTTTGTTTTGTGTTTGTACAACATCTAGCACACTGGGATCCTGATTCATACTTGGGGCTCAGAGGCATTACTGCCATACAAATAACAATAGTAAAAAAAATCACCCCCCTTAGCTGAAGTAATAGTAGAGACACAAAGTAACAAACACTTGATAAACATGAGTCTTCATCTTTAGCTTCTTGGACTGGTTTTTGTTTTGTTTTGTTTTTAAGTGTGTGACTTCCTCCTACTCCTTTTTCCTCCTTCTTTTCAGCCAATCTTTCCCCCTCATCTTCATATAGGCAAAAATGCTACACAGGGAGATACACTGTAGGAACCCCATAGTGTAGTAGGTAGAAAGGTTTACTGAGTGGCCAGCAGGAATCTTGAGGAAGCATTTTAGGATGCCTGAAAGGCCGTATATTGTTTGCAAGGGGAAGCAATAATTAATGATGTTCTAGATAAGATAATTTACTGCATAGAGTGATTAGAAGGTTGTCTTTAAAGATGAGGTGGTGGGTAAGGGAGAGAGGATTATATTTTTTCCCCACAGTGGGAAATTAGAGGCCCGAAACAGTTTATCCATTCTGTTTACACTTCACAGCCTCAAGAAGAAATTATTTGCTCTTATGAACTAAGAGCTCTTGGAGCACTTCAAACACGCTAGAAAGGCCGTTGTTCTCTTGTTGTGTTTTTGTTTACATTTTGATTTTTGATTTTGCCTGCCAGAGCTACCTAGAGCTAGATTTAAATGGGAACACACAAATAAATATCTGGAATTGCTCTAAAAGGGAGTCCAGAAGACCGCTTTCATTGTCCTCTCTGTGCTTGCCAAACCAGTCTTCAGAAAGCAATTCTCCTCCTTTTGAAATGGAGTATGTTTTTGTTCCCCTTTCCTCGCCATGTATTCCTGCTTCTGCATGTGCTAATGCTATAACTTTTTAAAAGTGTGGCAACGAGCAGGAGGGGAAAAGGGCAGGGAGAATGCAATGGTAGCTGATACCGGACCTATGTATTTCCAATCCCATTTCTAGCAGCCTTCTATTGGCACTGTCGCTTTTCATTGTAAATATTCTTTCAGTGTCCTTAATCTGAGCTCTTTTCCCTGTCTCATACTGAATAATCTTTAAGACATGCTGACCTCCTCCTTACACTCCTCACCCCCATGGTGAAGGTGAAATCTTGTAGTTGAGATATCATGACCTTTAATGTAGGTGATGTGAAGTGACTGTTTGCTCCAGAAAAGGGGGAAATGCACAGCAGTGGAGTTTGCTTCTTCAAAATGTGACATAGTAGAAAATTCCAGTCACTGACGTGTGGCTAAACGGTGGTAGCGCCCGCACCTTTGAACTCTTTAGTTGCAGTACGATCAGTGGAATTACATTGACGGTGTTGGAATAAAATGGAACAACAAACATGAGAGGGGAGAAATGTTGATACATTTTTAATTCCAGTAGAAAGTGTTGCTGGAATTTAAACAAATGAGACTATCTCCCTAGACTGTTGTAGGATGATTTGGGTGATTCTGCCTCCACAGTGGCTATTCCTGCTTTTGATGATAAACTTAGTTTTAATGCTCATAACCGTTGATGCCTGAGAACAGCCTTAATGTGTAAAAGAGCAGCAAAGCTGCTATTGTCCCCTCCGCTTAGACAAAACAGCATTGTCTGTGATTTGGGGTTGGCTCCCAATTGCAGTACTGAGCAGAGTGAAGTATGTAGCATTTCCCCCCTCCAGGTGAGTAAACAGATTAAAGACATTACCAAAACAGATCTCTGGTAGCACTGAGTACTTTGAATGAGAGAGCAAATCAGCAGTGGTCAGACAGGCCAGGAAATGAATAACTAGTGATAAACATGAATCCACCCAATTATAGGCATTTCATAAGGGGAAAGTTAAACACTGTGTGGCTTTCTCATTGCGCCAAATGAAATGGTCAGTGTTCAAAATATGTATTCATGGTTACAGAGTAGAATAGCATTGTGTTTTATGGACTTCTGGTTGGTCGGGCTTGATTGTGTCATTGATAGAGAGCCCATTGTTGCCAGTGTCCCAAAAAGAGAAGTTCTGTTATGTACATCTTCATATATTCTGTTTACACGTGTTTCATGAAAGAGTCCATCAAAGCAAAGTAAACTGAGAGATGGATCAATGCTGTCTGTGTACGCAAAGGTCCAGTATATTGCCAGGAAAAAATATTTCAAGAGGTAAATACTGAGTAGTCTTATTATTTCCATTTAAAAACTTGTTTTCCTACCCCAAGCTAAATGTCCTACACTAGTAAACATAATTCTGAATAAACATTTTCCTTACTGGCTAAGTTTTCCCACATGCTTACCTTGCTTGTACACTGCATGCAAAAGCTGCTAGTTGCATCTTATTTGGAGTTAGAGAGTGGTCCAAGCATCCTATTGTAGAGAATCAATCTTGCACCCATGGAAGCCAATCAGTATTTTGATATAAATAGGATTGGGCACAAAGTCTACACATTGCAGTTCACTATGGACTGAAAGTCCTCTGTGAAGGTATTTTGATAGCTTCTTTCATCCCAAAGTACATCAGTGCAGAGACTGCATTAGTACAGCACTTAACACAATCAGGCCTTGAACCTGATTGGGGCCCCTGGGAACTGGTGTAATTACAAATATTTTAATAAGAGCTGTAAACCTTCAGTTGCCAAATGAATATCCCGACTTGCTTTGCAATGCAGTCCAAAGACATCAGAGATTTTCTGGCCAAGATTTCCAAAGGTAGTCATGAGTGATTTATGGCTGCCTGGCTTGACATCTTTTAAAGGAGCCTGATCATTTTAGGTTGGGTGCTCAGCATTATCTGAAAATGGTGAGCTGGTACCTCTTTCGTGATGCCTTCTTGGTCTAGAATATAGCATTTCATTAACAACAGTCACTCTCTAGCGGTTATGGTTGCTGAAGTGCATTTGGGCCACATTTTCAAGGCTGGCTGGTGCAGTGAGGTGTACCGTCATTTGCAGAATCTGAGACTGGACTCGCTATGTGTGGACTGGACTAGTAATCTCAGTGGATGTTAACTCAGATGCCTAATGCAATACTTTTAAAGGTTTCCATTGTTAACTATTTCTCTGCTCATCAAAGCATGTACAAATAAAGGACCATATTATGAAGACCTGCACAATCTACTGAGTGACAGTGGTATTTTAGCACAAGAGAGTTGTCTTGGAAGAGTGCCACACCTGCCCTGTCTTACTCCTCAAACCCCTCCCTCACCCCCAGTGCTTGTTTTTTAATTTCACTTTTTGAAATCTTTCCAAACTTTTTTTGGCTGCTCATTTCCCCCAACTACCTTGGACAACAAATTCCTAATATGTTGTTTGGGTTTTTTGGTTTTGTTGTTGTGTTGTTTTTTGCTGGCCTGGTGGCAGGGAAATGCTTTGGGCAGTGATAGTGAGCGTATCTGCGGGGGACAGGGAGCATGCGGTAGTAATGTTTTAAAGGGTTAACTGGACTTGACTGAAACAAATTTGCAACCTTAATTCCTTTTACCATTCAAAACAAAACTTCAGTAAAATTGCCGGTATTCCATTTATCTTTAGCAGACTGCTCAACCGTCCTTTGGTAAGAAAGGGATTTTGAGAGTCAGAGAGCCAAACTTCCTGCTGCCTGTTCTTTTTTTATTCCAGGGGAACTATTTTTGAATTTTTCTTCATAATAACTTTACAGTGAATAACCATTAAAGAAGGTCAACACCCTCTTTGGTTTTACAGGCAACCTGTGGAGGTCGTAATCGTGGCTTCCAACAGGATCTGTGTCTCCAATGAATTATGCTTTCTTGTGGTAAAACTGTTTCTTTCTGCACAGTCCCCAGTGGCTGTTCGTTCCTTACGCTCCCACATAAACCTCTCAATATTGAGGACAGATGCTACACTCCATCGTCATTCAAGATTTCACTGGGCCACAATACAACTTGTTCAAAAAGTGTACTAAAGATATTGGAGTATTGGGCTTGATTCCAATTGACACAAAGGCCTCTTTTACATTGCCAGAGCCATGTACAAGGACCTTAAAATAGGTGTAAATATAAGAATTGCCACCCCTTTGAGGCCTCTTTACATGGTTGAAGGGGTTTTAAATGGCTTCAGTATAAACGAGAGGCAGAGCCATTGTTAATAGAACTCACAGCCTACATCTTGAAGGTGTCTCAAAAATAAATGACTTTGGAAATATGAATTTTCAGCCTCAGAAGAAAGAATAAGGTTTCAGTTGCTAGACTGTTACTTGGGTTGGCTTGGGAGAAATAAAAGCACCAAGATAGTCAGCCAGGGTTTTCTTCAAAGGATATTGTTTATAAGCAGAAGACCAGTCATGCAACATAAGTAAAAAACAGAGCAACAGAAAACTCCCCTGCACTGGGGTTCAACCCAGACATGTGAACCTGGATCCAGAGCCCAACTGTTACTGACACATTCTCCCTCTTCTGTGTCTCAAGCAGCTAATATATAGTCCTTTTCCTGAGCGCCTGTGTGACTGGTAGAGGACATTGAGCTGGTTAACTTCTCTGGGAACAAAGTATTGTCTCTGTACATACTCAGACAACCCAGTGGGCTTACTGGCCTGTACTGAAGCTGTTCTACCACGTTTGCACTACAATCATTACCTGTGCTAGCTAGGTTAAAGCTAGCACAGCTATGCCTAACTGTGCAACAATCACATCTTTACTTTCACTGTAGATGTACCAAAGGGCTGGTCTGCACTACCGTGCTGAATCGATCTAAGTTACGTAACTTAACTTACATGAATAACGTAACTGAAGTCAACGTAGTTAGGTCCACTTATCGCAGTGGCTACACTGCGCTGTGGCAACAGGAGAGCGTCTCCCATCAACTTCCCTTATGCTTCTCAGGGAGGTGGAGTACAAAATCGATGGGAGACTGCTTTCTCATCGATTTAGCGCATCTTCACCAGACCTGCTAAATCAACACTTGCTACATCGATTGCAGATCTACCGGTAATGTGGACATGCCCTTAGAGAGGAGCAGTATGGTTATTAGCACTGCCCATTCATGTACATGAGCAGCCAGACTTGTTCAATGCTGCACCACAATGTTGTCTGTAAAACCAAATAAGGTGTTGACACTCTTTCAGTGCATCTTTTGGGGGTTTGTAGTGGTCTCAGCAGTCATAGGCTGTGGATGTTCTGGGCATGATTCTCATATGGATTTAGAGGACAGACTAAAATGACTGTGGGAAAATCGATATAAAGTGCTACCAGATAATGTTTTACACTCACATTGTAAGATGTAAATACCTATACATGACGTAAGGCAGGGGAGAATCAGGCTCTCTGTGTCAAAGTTCCCTCTTTTGTGGACTTCACAGCCAGCATTTACTTTCTTCTAAGTTTAGGAAGTTGAAAATAAGGGTTAATATCTTTACTCAGACATACATTTAGATGAATATATTTGTGTAAAAAAAAAAAAAGGTTTTTTACATTTCGTTTTTGTACCTCCTCTTTATTTTGCACTCTACAGCCAAGTCATTTTAGTCTGTGCTCTAAATCCATGTTTACCACTAACCAGACCCTTTTCAACTTGCAATGTTCGTTTTCTGAAATATGATTTTGTAATTATGGGATGGGTGGGGAATTATTCATATGCTGACTAACCTTTTACCCTTTATTCTGGGCCCTTGGCTGGGATTGCTGGTTTGTCTCTCAAGTCTAGTCTTCCTGGTGCATCGGTAGATTTTAAGTCATGTAGTTAAATTCAAAGCAGCAGCACTTTTTTCCAGACAACTTCTATAGTAAACACTCTATGTGAATCCAAGTCTCTCTGAGTACAGAATCCCACATCCTTCCTGACTCTAAATTTCTGTTGAAGAAACTGTCTTCTGGATCTCTCTGAGGGCATTCAGATTACTGCTTCTCTTGGTGGTCTTTGTTAATTAAGGAGCAAGGTAGTCAAGATCTCATCTTGCAAAAGCAATCAGTCTGCTCTGAGTTTCATTGGCTTGAAGAAGGCTGTATGCAAGTTGAAACTCTTGTTGCAAAATTTCAGGCCTTGAGTTTTATTTGATGTTTTGTTATAAGCATGATTTTGATCCCTCCCCCAACTTTTAAAAAATCCAAGAAGCCATCATCCCTTCTACATGTTTTCTAACAACGTAAGAAAAATGTGGCCGAATTTTTAATTTTAATTGGAGATGAGCTTTTCGCTTTGTTGATGAAACTTTTTGGGAGAATTTTGAAATTTTTTTGTATGCTTTCAGTAACACTTGAAAATGGCTCATTCTGGAATTTCTCAGGTCTGAAAATTACACAATGAGAAATGAAAAATAATGCACTTGAGTGTTCTTTGTTAGGTAGGCTGGGTAGCTAATTTTAGAGCTGTTCACTAATGAGCTCTGAAACTGTCAGGTCCCAGCAGGGTTTATATACCGAGACCATTAACCCTTCAGACCCTCCCAGTGCTAACATATGCTTCATTTAGAAAATATCAGTCAATTGCTAGTGTTCTGAAAACTTGTCAACGTTTGTTTTTCACCCTGAAAATCAGGTGGTTCCCAGTCTTGCTGCAGTGAATTTCCAGAGCTCTTATCTCAAGTTCCTGCTTCAGCTGCCAGCACCTCCTCTCACTCACATTTTCTACCAGAAGAGAAAAGGTGGTGATGGAATCTTCACCAACCTCAGATATCCTTGTCCTCTGGACTCACTGGCTCCTCTTTGCTGGCCCCTAAGCTGCTCTTGTGACATTCCACAGAGGGAAGGAGTGGATGCTGTTGCAATTCTCTTAATACCAGGGTTTTCATGCACCTGGCAGAGGAGGGAAAGTAGCTGAGGCAGGATGTTGGTTCCCCACCCCACTGCAGGGTGGTCACAAGATGATATCTATGATTTGGCCCTAGTGGGGTCTTTCAAAAAGGGAAGTTATGAGTCTAAAGAAAAAAGATAGGAAATAGCAATCTTTGAGCCCTGTGCAAAGTTGGCTTTCCTGTAAAAGTGAAGATTGGGCATTGCTTAGAGGGGCAGAGTGAATTTTGTTTATTAAATCTGAGTGCTGAATCTCCTGGCCCTTTCTTACTTTGGTTAGAACTATTTCTACTAATGTTTTAATAAATAAGATTTTACAAATGTGACGGTCTCTTAACAAATTCTTTTATTTTATTTTGTTGGGAGGAATTGGCTCTTTGAGAACTAAGCTCAGCCTGATGTGCTTAACCAGGTACTCTGAGTTTGGCTTCCTACTCTTCTGCCTTTCATTTGTCTCATCTATGCTTCATAATAGACTTATTTCCTGAACATTAAAATATGTATTTAAAATGAACATTTGCAATTCAGTTTAAATCAACTTCTGCTGAAATCATCTATTAAATGGATACGGTAAAGTTTAGGACCTTGAACATCTGTTTTTAACTGGGCTATGAAATGCTGAGAGTGAAACTTCAGGAAATTAAAATATAAACTTCCCTGCCTCTTTCCTGAAGGGGCAGGAGCTGGGGACGGGTCTGTCTGTTTGCTAATGCCATTATGTTAGGTTAACCCTTTGGATGTCCAAAGACATCCCCCATTCTTTTATTGCTTGGCCATAAGCTGTCATGTAGAACTATTCAGTATATAAATGCATTGCCTTGGAATCTCAGAGTCAATAGATGGGTGGTTAACTCTTCTATAAAGATGTGTGCTGGAAAGAGGAGAGCTTGATCAGCTGCAAGCTCCCCTGCTTACACTATGTCCGCAAACCACACCTGATTACTATCCCAGATGTGCCTCTTGAGGTCTCTTCAAACTCCAATAGAGAGCATGAATAAATTGCCCTTTTCCTTCTCAAGAGCAAACACCTGCATGTCTGAAATGTGGAAATGCCTTTCTTTCCCTTGGGAATAGAGATGATTCTTGCCAGCAGTTACAGACTTTAGACTAGCATCCACTGAAAAGCAAAGCTCCTTCCTTTGAAACTCCTGGAAAGAGCAATTTGTAGAGCACTGTGTCCCACTGTCTTCAGTATTATTAGACTCTACAGTCAGGTTCTTGTTAGGATACTCAAGTTCTGTAGCATTCCTGAATTTAACCAATCCTTGTTTAAGCATACCCTATATTCATATATGCATTGTGTGTGCATATATTTCCGGCTGGCTTGGTGATTGGCTTTTTATACATAACTGAGATACATTACACTTAACATTGCTACTTGTAATGCATTCGTTTTATCATAGCTTGCTGATGTGTGTTTGGAATGGTGGGGGTTCTGACAGGAAGGGGACAATGCTATGCACTCGACTGTTATATGGATTGCATTTTTTAAGTTAGCTCTATTTTGCCGAACAACTACAGAAATATAATCCTCAAAGCTGTATTTGCAAGAAAAACTGGCTTCCCTAATCAGTTTGCGGAGAGGCAACAGTGAAGCTCAGATCATAAATATGGGTATTGATTAGCTGAAATTTCTTTTTCAGATACTAAACTTAGTACGTGAATGCAACAGAGAACATTCATTGATTGATTTAAGACCAGAAGGCACCATTAGATCATCTAGTCTGACCTCCTGCATAACACAGCCATTAGAACTTCATCCAGTTTACTCCTGTAAAATTTGCAAAAAGTTTGGTATTCATATAATAATGCAGATTCTGGCAAAGCTTTTTATAATGTTCACTAATTAAATACTATACGACTTCCCCTCTCTCCAAAGGGCTTTTGTACTTGAGCTATTATTCCCTCACAATCTTTGAACAAAGAATTTAAAGCCATATGTGTTATGTCCTTAAGTCTGGCCTACTGAAGGTACCCACTGAACATGAGTCGTCCTATTCAATTGAGGGATTCTATAAGAGATTTTAATTGATAAATAATTAGGACTCAAAGGCCAAACTTCTAGGAAAGGGCTTTATTTGGAGACTTATAAAAGTTAAACTCAGCCTACTGAGCAGTGTTTAGGGTGGAGGGTAAAATTATTGTAACTAAAAGGATATTTTTATTCCTTAACTGAAGCTTTACCTTCTGTGCAACACGTTTTGTGTATACATGGAAGGTTTTTGCCATGTTGGTTTACAGGAATTTCCCTGGTAGTATTGACTTTCACAAATGAACATTAGTGGAAATAACTTTTAATAATTCCAAAGAAATCTTTCAGCTGCTGTTTTTACTTAGCTCCACCCACTAGTTCTGTTTCCCAGTTGTGCACATACTTAGTTCTCATGTGTTAGTAATGCTAAAAGTACAGGTTTACACTTAGTGAATAGAGTTGACTGAAAAATTCTGAATTTTTTTGAGGAGGATAAACAATTTTATCATTATTTTTATGTATCAGTAACATGCTTAACAATTCTTTTAATACTGTTCAAAGGTGTGAATAACAGTGGGGGAAAATTAGCGTGGCCATGTACATTGGCCAAACCAGACAGTCTCTATGCAAAAGAATAAATGGACACAAATCAGACGTCAAGAATTATAACATTCAAAAACCAGTCGGAGAACACTTCAGCCTCCCTGGACACTCAGTTACAGATCTAAATGTTGCAATTCTTCAACAAAAAAACTTCAGAAAC
Source organism: Gopherus evgoodei (assembly GCF_007399415.2). Taxonomy (NCBI): domain Eukaryota; kingdom Metazoa; phylum Chordata; order Testudines; family Testudinidae; genus Gopherus; species Gopherus evgoodei. The sequence continues at coordinate 16,997,205 of NC_044327.1, read as the reverse complement.
AGACTCCAACGAGAAACTGTGGAACTGGAATTAATTTGGAAACTGGACACCATTAAATTAGGCTTGAATAAAGACTGGGAGTGGATGGGTCATTAAACAAAGTAAAAACTATTTTCCTATGCTAATTTTCCCCCTAGTGTTACTCACACCTTCTTGTCAACTGTTTGAAATGGGCCATCCTGATTCACTACAAATTTTTTTTTCCTCCTGCTGATAATAGCCCACCTTAATTGATTAGTCTTGTTAGAGTTGGTATGGCAACACTCATTTTTTCATGTTCTCTATGCATATATATCTTCCTGCTGTATTTTCCACTGATGAAAGCTTATGCCCAAATAAATTTGTTAGTCTCTAAGGCCTGGTCTACACGGGGGGCGGGGGGTCGATCTAAGTTATGCAAACTTCAGCTACATGAATAACGTAGCTGACGTCAACGTACTTAGATCAACTTACTGTTGTGTCTTCACCGCGGTGAGTCGAATGCTGCTGCTTCCCTGTCGACACTGCCTGCACCGCTTACCGAGCTGGAGTACAGGAGTCAACAGAAGAGTGCTCAGGGATCGATTTATCTTGTCTAGACTAGATGTGATAAATCGATCCCCGCTGGATCGATCACTGCCCGCTGATCTGGCCAGTAGTGAAGACGTACCCTAAGGTGCCACAAGGATTCCTCATTCTTTTTGCTGATACAAACTAACACAGCTACCACTCTGAAGCAATTGTAATGTCATCTTGGATATGAATTTAAATACGTTGTCTGCAGAATTATTCATGTTTCCTTGTTTCAGCATCTGCCTTACTTGTAGAGGCAAGTTTGCAGTCACTGGAATGCCGCTTTCAGTTCTGATGTCTGTTTTCTTTTTTTTTTTTTTCAGTCCACAGTCATGAGTGAACCCCAGTGCTACTACAATGAAAACATTGCCTTCTTTTATAACCGGAGTGGAAAATACTTAGCCACTGAATGGAATACTGTCAGCAAGCTTGTGATGGGACTGGGTATTACCGTCTGTATCTTCATAATGCTGGCCAACCTCTTAGTTATGGTGGCTATTTATGTCAACCGTCGCTTCCACTTTCCTATTTATTACTTAATGGCCAACTTAGCTGCGGCGGACTTCTTTGCAGGGCTGGCCTACTTTTACCTAATGTTTAACACGGGACCCAACACTAGAAGATTGACTGTAAGCACCTGGCTTCTTCGCCAGGGTCTCATTGACACTAGCCTGACGGCCTCTGTAGCCAATTTGCTGGCCATTGCTATTGAGAGGCACATTACCGTCTTCCGAATGCAGCTGCATACTCGGATGAGCAACCGACGAGTGGTGGTAGTAATTGTTGTCATCTGGACTATGGCCATTGTCATGGGTGCTATACCAAGTGTCGGCTGGAACTGTATCTGTGATATCACTCACTGCTCCAATATGGCACCACTCTATAGTGACTCTTACTTGGTTTTCTGGGCTGTTTTCAACCTGGTCACTTTTTTGGTTATGGTGGTCCTATATGCTCATATCTTTGGGTATGTCCGCCAAAGGACTATGAGAATGTCCAGGCACAGTTCTGGGCCCCGCAGAAATCGGGACACCATGATGAGTCTCCTGAAGACCGTGGTCATTGTGCTTGGTGAGTATCTACTTCAGCAAAAATGTTTCTGTTTCCCGTAGCGTAAGTTAATAAAACATTTCATTAGTGCTAGAGGAGAACTGGAACATGCATGCCCAACCTTCGCGTTGGCACGTCATAAATTTATGGGGGATGGGAAAGGGAGTGAGCAAGCAAACACCAAGTGTTCATACCACTCTTGGAATTATCATATTTATGGCAGTGATATCTGAACCTCAGTCATTCTATAATTCAACATCTGTCCTGGTAATATCATTTTTTTAAGGGGAACACTTCAGGGAGTGATGGAAAACAGGACGTGGATTATAACGCTGATATGCAGCCCCTTCCACAGGAGAAGCTTCACTTACATTTCCTGGTCCATTATAAACCTCCCCAATGCAGACATACCCTCTTTCATAGAAACTTTATCCCCTGCATGTCTTCGTGGTGCTAGATCTGTGTACTTGGCAGAGCTAAGCAGCTGCAGTACAGAAGCGGCACAGAGGTAGCTGCTACTTGCTGCATGGTTTTCATCTCCTAGGTAAGTACTCGCTGTGTTTTCCCTTTCAAGAAATGGCATGTTCTCACAGGTATCTGTTGTCATATTTGGAGATAGTCCAGGTAACAAATTCTTGACTTGTTTCTGTGGCACAAAACCTTTCCCTCTGTTCAGTGACGGATGTTGTCAAAAACTATTAAATCTCACTAAGTGAAGTCAAAATATGTCTAGCTAGGTGCAGATCTCTGTTATATAATGTTCAGATGCATGGACATCTTTGTTATATTATTAGTTACATTAACATGAATTGGTGGAAGTTTATAATTAACTGTCTGCTGATTAATCTTGGAGCAAGAGGCAAGAATCTGTGCTTTAGTTTCATAAATACAAGTAGGTAAGTGTTGATGTGCTCACTTATCTAAGGGTACATCTACACTACGGGATTATTCCGATTTTACATAAACTGGTTTTGTAAAACAGATTGTATAAAGTCGAGTGCACGCAGCCACACTAAGCACATTAATTCGGCGGTGTGCATCCATGGTCCGAGGCTAGCGTCGATTTCCGGAGCGTTGCACTGTGGGTAGCTATTCCGTAGCTATCCCATAATTCCCGCAGTCTCCCCCACCCTTTGGAATTCTGGGTTGAGATCCCAGTGCCTGATGGGGCAAAAATCATTGTCGTGGGTGGTTCTGGATAAATGTCATCACTCATTCCTTCCTCCGGGAAAACAAAAGCAGACAATCATTTCGCACCCTTTTTCCCTGGATTGCCCTGGCAGATTCCATAGCACGGCGACCATGGAGCCCGTTCAGCTTTTTTTTTTTACTGTCACCGTATGTGTACTGGATGCCGCTGACAGAGGTGTTACTGCAGCACTACACAGCAGCATTCATTTGCTTTTGCATGATAGCAGAGACGGTTATCAGTCGTTCTGTACCGTCTGCTGCCATTGTAAATTGGCACTAAGATGACGGTTATCTGTCATTCTGTACTGTCTACTGCTATCATGGGTGCCCCTGGCTGAGGTCGGCCCTGCCTAGAATATGGGCAAGTGTTCTAGAGAACCAGTGTATCAGAGAACCAGAGAGCACAGCCACTCCGTGTCAGATCCCGCTGAAGTGATGAGCTACATGCCATTCATGGGGGTGCCCCTGCAACAACCCCACCCATTGCTTTCCTCCTCCCCCAACCTTCCTGGGCTACCGTGGCAGTGTCCCCCCCATTTGTGTCATGGAGTTATAAAGAATGCAGGAATAAGAAACACTGACTTGTTAGTGAGATAAAATGAGGGGGAGGCAGCCTCGCGGTGCTATGACAGTCCAGGCAGGACATTAAGCGGTGCAGGGGAGAGGAGTCCCAGCATGCCGCTGCTATGACAGTCCAGGCAGGACAGAATCTTTTCTTTACACAGGAAAGGGAGGGGGCTGATGGAGCTCAGCCTCCAGTTGCTATGATGAGGATGGTTACCAGCCGTTCTGTACCATCTACTGGGAATGACAAGGAATCATTCTTATTTTTACCCAGGCACCCCCAGCCAGCCTCACCTGAGGTTAGCCAGGAGCACTCACGGGCTCATGACGCAGACGGCTAGCAGTCCTACTGCACCATCTGCCACCAGGGAGGGGGGAGGAGCGGATACTGCTCTTCACTGCCGCAGCATCGCATCTACCAGCAGCGTTCAGTAGACATAGGGTGACATTCAAAGAAGTCAAGAAACGATTTCTTTCCCTTTTCTTTCACGTGGGGGCGGAGGGAGTAAATTGTCGAGCTATACCCTGAACCATGCCGGACAATGTGTTTGACCCTACAGGCATTGGGAGCTCAGCCAAGAATGTAAATATTTTTTGGAGACTGCTGGGGACTTTGGGATAGCTGGAATCCTCAGTACCCCCTCCCTCCCTCCATGAGTGTCCATTTGATTCTTTGGCTTTCCGTTACGCTTGTCACGCAGCACTGTGTAGCCTGGAGATTTTTTTCAAATGTTTTGGCATTTTGTCTTCTGTAACGGAGCTCTGATAGAGCAGATTTGTCTCCCCATACAGCGATCAGATCCAGTATCTCCCATACAGTCCATGCTGGAGCTCTTTTTGGATTTGGGACTGCATCGCCGCCCGTGCTGATCAGAGCTCCACACTGGGCAAACAGGAAATGCAATTCAAAAGTTTGCGGGGCTTTTCCTGTTTACCTGGCCAGTGCATCCGAGTTCAGATTGCTGTCTAGAGCGGTCACAGTGGTGCACTGTGGGATACCCCCCGGAGGCCAATACCGTCAATTTGCAGCCACACTAACCCTAATCCGATATGGTAATACCGATTTTAGTGCTACTCCTCTCGTCGGGGAGGAGTACAGAAACCGATTTAAAGAGCCCTTTATATCGATATAAAGGGCCTCGTAGTGTGGATGGGTACAGCGTTAAATCGGTTTAACGCTGATAAAATCGGTTTAAACGCCTAGTATAGACCAGGCCTAACACTGGAGGAGCAAATGTCTGTGTGCCATAGCAAGAACAAGCTGGAAATTTACCAGCAATCCATGTTACTGTATCTTCTGTTTACTTGCATCATTATCATGTTTTGCTTTTCTCTCTAGGGTAGAAAAAATTGTTTTGAGTTGGAAAGGATAAAATGAGTAAACTTTCCCTTGATTCATGGACTGCCCTACTGCACTCAATGCTGTTTTTAATCCCGACCCATTCTACCTCCCTTTCACCAAATTCAAGCAGGCAGATGAGGTTCAGAAGAAAGCTTCAGCTCTGAGCATATCTTCCAAAAGCAAATCTATATTTTCCCTTTTGGATGAACTGCCACTCTTTCCAACTGTGAAGCAGTAAAGCACTTCCTGTCATATAACTGGCTGGTTAAATCTCGTAAACCAGACAAATAGTAAGCATTTTTATCAGTGCTTTGAAATAGTAAAAAATACTGAGTAAATCTCATTTGGTAGTTAATGCCAATACAGCTGTGCCACTGTAAGACTGCTTGTGTGCCTCCAGTACGCTGACAGGAGAGAGCTCTCCCATTGGCATAATAAAAGCAGGCCCAACAAGCGGTAGTAGCTCTGTTGGTGGCAGATGCTCATGTGAGTGCTTATGCCAGCAAAACTTGTTGCTCAGGGGAATGTTTTTTTTTTCACACCTCTGAGCAACAAAAGTTTTGCCAACATAAGTGCTAGTGTAGACCTGGCTGTAGTCCCATAAAACATCTCTTAAGAAGTCTTATAAATAAAATTGCTTTCTTTAAAAAACAATAATGAATGTGGTTCTCAGGTTACCACCACTTTACTATGTTTGTTTTACTATATAGCCAACTCTTTTATGAAATGTGTATCCTGTGTGTAACAGGCTATTAAGTATAGGACTTGAAGTAGCCTTTTCAAAAGAGATTAGATGCTTACATGAAAAATGGAAGCTGTAGTTAACACTTGCTAGGACAATCTATAAGGGCTGTGAATCCTCATGAACCAGGGTATTGGGTCAGGAAGGAACTCATTGTACCACTCCACTGGGTGTATTATTGCTATTAGCTATATGTATGTGGGGCTTCTTCTGGACTACCTGACACTGGTCACTGTGGGGACCAAGGGACCGAATTAGGTAGACGACCAGTCTGTTCCAATAATTTTCCTTATCTGTAGAAGCCAATTAAAAGTCAACAGTCAGCAACCATAGCCACACAGTTATTATAGCTATCACTTTTGTGCCTGTGGTTTGCAAATGCTGACTTCATAGGGATGACCACTGTAAGGATTATCAAGAAACGTAAAAATTAATATTTGAAGCCAACATATTCAAACTTGGGTCTCTAAAGTTAACCATACAGGCCCCAGTTCAGCAAATCACTTAAGCATGTGCTTAAATCCTGTCGGGTCTTAAGCACATATTTAAGTGCTTTACCGAATGAGGGCTTTGAAGAGGTTGCATGGTTTTCGTAGACGTTGATGACCTGCACAGTCACCAATGCTGAGCACTCTGAAAATCAGGGCACTTGCCTATGTATTAAACATGGACTTAGCTTTCCCACTCTGGCCTTCAGTTTTGCTTTCCTCTAATTCTCAGATGAATTATTCCTCAGTATTAAGGGCAACAGTTTGTTGGCATGGACTAATGGTGATCCATCAGCCAGTGAGTGATGCCTTTCATGCAGCCACTGCACAACAGAGGTGGAAGTTTCTAGCTGGGCTTTCCAACGAGACTCTCAAAGCATAGCTTTCTATAACCACACTGTATTATTCGCCAGTATGGATCTCAGTAAGAAATCAGACTGTTGAATGGCGGGTTGGGGGGGGGAGGAAGAGAAAGGAGGTAACATAATCTTTACTTCTAGGGGCCTGCTTTTAGGTCTGGTTGAAAATGTTCATGGTGAGCGAAATGAGCTTGATTTCAGTTGTAGCAGCTTTTAAATGTCTTTCTGTATAGAAACCCTACCGCACAAGGACATCATAGGGAAACTGTGCAGGGATTGGTTTTCCCAGCCTTGGGATAAGATATATTTTCAGACCCGGTGTGGAAAAACTCATGGAATATTTATCTCTATGCTACTTGGCTCTTTCCAAATCAGCTTTCTCTTTCTGCCTCAGTACATTACACAGAAGAGGAGAACTTGGGCTTTCTTGATTGTCTAGCTGTTAATGCAAGGTAGTGCATTAAAGTCTGAGGCAAAGCTCAGCCCCTCTACAGAGAGAGGAGAAAGGAAGTGCCTTGGTTTTATTCTCAAAAGATCTTCTTCCCTGAAATTCCTTGCAGCTGACTCAAGAATGCAGTTGGTGCGTGCTAGCCCTCTTAAACTGGAAGATTGGGTTTGCTCAACACAGAGCAATAGGGGGAGGGTAAGGTGAGGATCAGAATGAAAAATGAGTGGAGGGAAGGGGCTCTAGAGGAATCCTCAAATATAATTCAACAAACACTGCAAAGAGATGTAATGTTGATCTTATTTTATGGTCCCCTGAATCCACAAATAACCACCCCATAAGTCAGTCAACAAGAGATTCTTTCACTTGATTTCTAAACTTACATAAGCTGGTCGTTCTGAAGTTAGCCAATGAGCCTAGAATTTTTTTTCATCTGTCCCTACAGCAGTTTCAAGGGCAGGCAGATAAACAAAAGCACTTCTTGTTTATCAGCCTCAGTAAATGCCTAACGCTGTCTGCCATCCCCACATCTCATTGCCTTGCTCCAAGAGGATAGCCACCCACAAAAAAAAAAAAAATCCTCTTCTGATGGCTATGCCGTCAGCATGTGTGAGGTGGAATCAAATTGAGTTGCATAAGAGGACTCATTGTTTTCCCAATGACTAAGAGGGGTTGAAGCTCTGGCTGGAGCGGTCGGGAGCTGGCACACTGCGTCATCCCACAGAGCTGCTGGGATGTTGAATCCTGGGACTGAGTCAAAGCAGAAAACAGATTTTTTTTTTTTGCCTTTTCTTTCTTTCTTTCTTTCTTTTTTTTTTTGCTTTTCATTCCCTTTTATGTTTTTTCCTTCAGTAAAATATTTTAAACAGAAGGAAGTGATTTCATAGTTGAGTCCTTTCTTTTAAGAAGGCTCCTTTTGAAATCTGCAATGTAGCAAGAACATAAAGCTCTTTCTCCATAACATGCCTTTTTGCTCTGGGGCTTATGCAGAATTGATTCGTATAACAAACACAGACATAAAATTGGGTCTCGGTTAGGCTGAGACTCAGATCATACCGAAAGCATTTCAAAATTTCAGTGTGTTATTAAAGTAGAAAAGGGAATTTGCAGAAAGAACCTAACTGATACAAAAAGCTTAAAACATGCATCTTTTTCCTTTTTATTGCTTATCTTCGAACACTCTTTTAGGATGAAGTTAAACCAGTTTTCCTATTGGGTTTTTAGTTAAGTTGTTATCTGAATCTTCTTCACTAGCCAAATGCAAGGCCGGAAACATTCAGTGCTTTATGAGAAAGACAGATATTAAAGCTGTGAACCAGGAATCCAGAGATCGAATTCAAATCCTAGCATGATCTTAGACTACTTGTGTGACCTTGGAAAAATTACTTAAGGCCAGATTTTTTTAATGCTATTTAGGTGTCTAAATATACAGATAGGTTGCAAGTGGAATTCCTAAAAACACTGAAGATATATCTGCATATTTAGAGGGATAAAGACATTTAAAAATCTGGCCCTTAATCTCTGTTCCTCAGTTTCCTATCTGTAACATGGGGATACACGCAGGGTGAGCAAAGAAGTGTCTTATCTATTTAAAATGTTAGCTGTTCATGGCAGGGACTGTCTCTCCATAGCTCTCTATGGCAGGGGTTCTCAAACTTCATTTCAATGCGACCTCCTTCTGACAACAAAAATTACTACATGACTCCAGAAGGGGGGACCAAAGCCTGAGCCCTGCTACCCAGGACTTGGGGGGCATGGGAAGCTGAAGCCCAAGCCTTGCCACTCCAGGCCGGGGAAGGGGGGAAGCAAAGTCAAAGCCTGAGGGCTCCAGCCCCAGGAAGGGAGCCTGTAACCTTCAGCCCTGGGCAGCGGGGATCAGCCCTTGGACTTTGGTCCCGGGCGGTGGGGCTCAGTCTTTGTCTTTGGGCACAGGCGAGGGGGTTGGGCTTAGGCCCCGGGGCACAACAAGTCTATTGCCAGCCTTGCTGACCCCATTAAAATGGAGTTGCAACTCACTTTGGGGTCCCAACCCACAGTTTGAGAATGGCTGCTCTATAGTAATGCAAATGAACTAATAGCGTGGGTCATTCGTGGCGCACATGCAGTCTCATTAGAGGCTACCCATAATGCAGTGTGGTATTGCTGCTGTGCTTCCATAAGAGGGAGTCAGTGGGCAGGAGCAACTCTAGCTCTTTTGTCTCCCCAAGCATGGCAGTCAGGCAGCCTTTGGCTGCTTGCCTGTGGGAGCAGCCCAGTCCCGCGGATTTGGCAGCTTGCCTGCGGGAGATCCGCCGGTCCTGCGGATTCGGTGTACCCACCACTGAATCTGCGGGACCAGCAGACCTCCCACAGGCCTGACTGCCGCCCTCAGAGGGACCGGCTTGCCATCCCAGGCACGCGCTTGGAGCGCTGGTGCCTGGAGCAACCGCTCTCATTGGAGCTACTCAAAATAGCAAACACTACAGCCAGTAATCAGAGTTTGCAGAATTGGACTCTTGTGTCTGGCATCGAAATTACAGTAACAACTCTTCCCAAATAAATGATAGAAATGTGACAAAGTTGTCTATAACTGAGCCACAGATTTATTCCTTCCTTTTTTAGCCTCCCTTCCTGCACATTGTCAATATTATTTTACCAAAATTAGTTATGTATATTGACTTTAACTCCGTAGCTGCCTTCTGTAACATAGGTGGAGCAAGCAATGAATTCCTGATTGCTTGCACCTAGACTTCCCTGGGAACGGGGAAACCTGCACGATTTGTTTTCTCTGAAATGTAATGGCACTGGCAGTGTGTGAGAGTGATCAGTTTGATTTAACTTGCAAGACTTGGAAATAGAGATGGACGCAGGATTATAACGAATTTTAGTTGTTGTTAACTGTTTTACCATAAAGGAGTGTCACTTCCTTTAAACGCATCCCCTTGCTATTGCAATGGAGAGATAAATGTGATGGAAACATCTGGGAGTTCAGGGTAAACATCTGGAAGGGTAGAACTGTTTGTTGATGGGGGGTTTTTTCTTGCCACAGTTATGAATTGCACAAGAGACTTTAATTTTTTGTACTGACTCTGAAACTCTTTCACAACCAGGGTACCAAACTGAAATGAAATACGGCAGACAAAGCTAAGGTAATATAGTGAGCTCTTGCGAACCTAATTAATCCTCAGGGCTGGGAGGTAATTTTCATTTTGCTTGGTTAAAGGAATGTAGCAGGAAGTCACCTACTTCTCAACATATGCAGTTGGTTAAAGCAAATTCCACTGTATTATCAGTAACTTGTCCCCTGGCAAGGTGATTGATTGGTTGACAGGCAGTCGTTACATGGTAGGATGAAAACCAGCCAATACTGTGGAGACTGACTTTTTAAAAAGATGTTTTCAATATGTATGCCGTCTGTCTGCTGTAACTGACATACAGTGCACCTCACAAGTGTTTCTACACGTCTCTGTCATGCATTAGAGAGGTTTGTTGTTTAAATATAAAGCAACCCCCATATCATTTAGCAGTTTTAATGAGCTAATTCCCCATGCTGGCATATAGACACAGCTCATATGATGGGGATCACTTACTTTTCATGAATGTCTATTACCTCCTCAAATCTTAAGGTCACTCACTTTTTATTAGCTGGATTTCATCAGCTCTCAGGTGAGTGGAGTCAGGGAGTGAGGTGAAGGCAATATTGTCTAGGCAGAGCTTGCTGTGGCTTACTCAAACTCTGGCAGACCTTCTCTGCCAATAGACCATTATTCCTATGATCGAAATCAAACACTATGTTGTAGTCGTGTGACACGTAAATATCAGGATCTTTTAGTAGAGCAGGGATTTAACTTGACACTCTGTTGACTGGAAACTCAGGGTTGCATCTGTTCATCCTGTCCCTGTAGAGTTTGTGACACAAAGAGCACTGAAGCCTTGATATCATTTTCTCTGAGATCATTCTTCTTAGCATATGTGTAACGTGCCTCAGGTGGCACGTGACCAGGATTCGTCACTGAATATGGTCCACTGATTGGATCTTTAGCTTCCCCGGCCTAGGCCGGGTGCTACTGAAGAGTGCGACCTGGGTGCTGATCTGTGTCCCCCCGAGGAGAACACTGAAAATGTGCATCTCTTCTTAACTTAAAGCATTGTTCAACTTAGCAGGCATGGCCTGATTTGGAGGGTTGTTAGGGATTTTCTTTTAATGTTGATAGAGAAGGCAGTCGTGGTGTTGGTGGGGGGCTCTGCTTCCCACAACCCACTCTGCAAAGGGCAACTTTAAGAACCGGGGTGCTCCTGGAATTGGGAAGCACAGTAGAATCTCTTCAGTGTGAGGGGCTTGTTCATCCTTCGCCAGCCCTACACAGTAATGCTGTTTTGTATGTTGATTCAGGCCTAAAGGGAAAACAAGTTCTGTAAACTCAGGAATTGGCATCAGGAGTCAGAGTCTGGCCATCAATGACTTTCTGTTCTAAAACAGGAGGAGCAGTATTTAGTCTCCTGGTGTTTTTAGATCGGTATATTTTAAAAGTGCATAGACTGTGAATTTAGCCCACGGTCGAGTAAACTGGGAAGTTGCAGCTGATGATCTGTAGACTAAATTGATCATATCAAATGTATTTCATAGGATTAATTCTCTTATTATACTGTACATATTTCTATGTGAAGAAACAATGAGTTTGTAACATACTGTAAAATCATCAGTTATAAATGACGGATATGGTACATGTCTGATAACTATTATATTATAATAGTTATATATATATTATATCAAAGATACTATTTGAATGAAAAAGTGAAATCAAATTTGATGCCTTAAGGATTTCTGCACTTTAAATATGTTTGAGAGAGGTCTGATTTTTGTTTTTACTTTGTGTTTTTGTTTGAGATTGTTCGAGTTGGGTTTTTTTGATGATTTCGTGTAAGCACTTTCAGAGCAATTGTGACTTAAAACTAACACACGTCTAAAGCTCTGATTGAAGGAAATAGCTGCTATACTTCTTGCTTTTTTTTGTTAAAGATGATATATGCTGCTAGTTTTATAATGCAGCACTTTTTTGCATGTTTCCTGCATAAAATTGTGGCTATTGTTATGTAGAAGGTTGAGTACAATCAGTTTGTGAGGATGATAGAAGAGGAAAATCCAGCTGTGCTATATCTTTGCCATATAGTTTGCCATACATGTCTTGAATTTTTGTCATTACTGTCATTGTGGAAAGAGTAGGCAGTTAATTTACCAGCCCAGGCATAAAATCTTTCCTGATTTTTTTTCCTGTTTAGTATATCTTGACTCTTGTATCTAACTGGTTTAGACCCATGGGAAATTAAAAAAATGTTATGCAATTGTTAAGTCAGCAAACTATAGGTCCAGATTCTCAGCTGTAAATCTAGATAGCTGCATTCAAGTCACTGGAGTTATTCAGACCTGAGGATCTGGCCCATAGCCTGTAAATTTATCAGGGGATAGAAAAATAACTTAAGTTTTGAAAGTCACTTAGTGTTTTGGTTTGAGAAAAAACACCATTATTGCATGCACTCTTTCCATAAATAATCTCTCTAATGAAATTTATTTTCTTGCAACTCATTATCGTTCATCTCTTATTCTCCATGAAAACAGGTTTATCATAACTAATTTAATACTTGTTTGGCAGTCAAGGATGATACTTTAATGAAAATGAATTCTGCTAGTCTACTTGATCCTCAGAATAATGGAGATTGACATATTGGACACTGTTGGCATATGTCTGACTCAAGGCTTCACAGCAGTTTTGTTTTCCAGAACCAAACCAATGCTCGCTCACATAGCTGAAGTGACTGTAATTTGAACTTCGAGTTTAGAAAATGCTGTGGCAAGTCCTTTCTGTGAACCCTAAATCTGGTTTGATGTTCTGACAGTTTAAAGCTGTAGATATTTCTTTCTTTCCCCACTGCCCCTCTTAGTGAAATCTGCTACATCCACAAGTAAAACCAATGCATCTTGAGTAAGCAACTTTTCTCTAAAATATTCTAAGTATCCTTGTTGAATTTGTGGCTTCATCATGGGAGAAACAATGTGGAAGTTTGGCCCCTTTCACGTAATAGGACAGATTTATTTTCCTTTTGGTTTCCTTTGAGACTATGGTTTGAAGAACTTCTGTCAGTGCCTAAAGCAGGCATGTGGTTTTATATTTGGGGATTGGGGGCTGGGGGGAACGAATCCCTGTAGGAGGGCCAATACCTTACAGTGAGAGGAAATGATGCCTCATTTATAAAAGACCCTTTCCTAAATTCAGTTCAGATTGATATCTTTTGTAGGGCACCACATATTGGCGGGAAAATGGAAACAAAGCATTCAACGATGCATGGGATAAAGATGAACCTTGAGCAGGGCTGGCTCCAGGCCCCAGCACGCCAAGCATGTGCTTGGGGCGGCATGCCACAGGGGGCGCTCTGCCGGTTGCTGGGAGGGTGGCAGATGGCTCCAGTGGACCTCCCACAGGCGTGCCTGCAAAGGGTCCGCTGGTCCCGCTGCTCCGGTGGAGCATCCGCAGGCACGCCTGCGGGAGGTCCACCGGAGCCGTGGGACCAGCGGACCCTCCGCAGGGACACCTGTGGGAGATCCACCGCATGCCGCCCTGCTTGGGGCGGCAAAATGGCTAGAGCCGGCCCTGACCTTGAGTAATCCTCCTTGTTCTGTACTCTTTCTCCAAGTTCAGTTCTTGGTAAAGAATCTAAGAATAGTGACTTGTAGAGACTCTTACTTTAAAAGCACTTTTTAGGATCTCTTTAAATGGATTTCTTTAAATAGCAAAATTGATGCTTTGGGGCCTCTTTGTCCCATCAGTGCGCTCAGATAACATGTATTAACAACAAAAATATTGGGCATATCCTTCCACCTGGAGTGCAGAAAATAATGCTTTCTGCTGGGCAAAGTTGAAATAATGAACACTTGGCTGAGGAGTAAAACATAGCTGCTGAAAGCCCCACCTAAAGGAAATGAAATTGTTGTGAGTAAACTACTCTCCTTCAGCGGCATTCCAGCCAAGGATATACTTAGGGTATGTCTACACAACGGGATTACTCCGATTTTACAGAAATCGATTTTTGGAAGCAGATGATATAAAATCAAGTGCATGCGGCCACACTAAGCACATTAATTCGGCAGTGTGCGTCCATGTATTGAGGCTAGCATCGATTTCCGGAGCGTTACACTGTAGGTAGCTATCCCATAGTTATCCCATAGTTCCCGCAGTCTCCCCCAGCTGTTGGAATTCTGGGTTCAGATCCCAATGCATGATGGGGCAAGAACAGTGTCTCAGGTGATTCTGGGTAAATGTCGTCACTCAGTCCTTCCTCCGTGAAAGCAACGGCAGACAATCATTTTGCACCCTTTCCCCTGGATTGCCCTGGCAGACACCATAGCACAGTAACCATAAAGCCCATTCAACCTTTTTTTACTGTCACCGTAAGTCTACTGGATGCTGCTGACAAACGCAGTACTGCAGTGTGCACAGCAGCATCCCCTTGCCTTTGCAAGTTAGCAAAGATGGTTACCAGCCATACTGTACCATCTGCTGCTGTCATGGCTGCTCCTGGCTGGCCTCGGTGAGGTCGGTCGGGGGTGCCTGGACAAAAATGGGAATGACTCCCCAGGTCATTCTCTTCTTTAAGTTTGGTCTAATGGAGAGTCAGTCCTGCCTAGCACAGGCAAGACTGAATCTCCATTTGTGTGTGGGCCTTTGCTTGACACTGGTAAAATCCAAAATGTCCCAGGAAATGTATGTTGGGGGACAGTTCTAAACAGCAGCTTAATTTTTTTATTTGTAGCAAAATGTAGAGGTCTAAGTATCTGATTGTGAGCCCTGGTAGCAAGGGATAGGCTGTGGCAGATGCGACCGTGCGGTGCAGCTGACTGGGAGAGCAGCCTGAGGCAGAAGCCTCCAACTGCTGTGATATTCCAGACAAGATTGAATCTCCATTAGACAAAACTTAAAGAAGAGAATGACCTGGGGAGTCATTCCCATTTTTGCCCAGGCGCCCCCGACCGATCTCACCAAGGGCAGCCAGGAGCACGCACGCGATGACGATGACAGATACCAGTCATACTGTACTGTCTGCCATCTGCAAAGCAAGGCAAGGGAATGCTGCTATGTAGCACTGCAGCACCGCGTCTGTTAGCAGCATCCAGTAGACATACAGTGACATTGAAAAAAGGCGAGAAACGATTTTTTCCCCTTTGCTTTCACAGGGTGGGGCTGACAACATATACCCTGATCCACCCACAACAATGTTTTTTGACCCTTCGGGCATTGGGAGCTCAGCCCAGAATTCAAATAGTTTTGGAGAGTGCGGGAACTGTGGGATAGCTACAGTTGTCAGTGGCCCCTCCCTCCATGAGCATCCATTTGATTCTTTGGCTTTCTGGTACGCTTGTCTCAGCTCCTTAAGTTTCACACAGCACTGTGTTGAGTCCCTGTTGTGGCCTCTGTCCATCATGGCCTTGGAGATTTTTTCAAATGTTTTGGCATTTCATCTATTGGAACGGAGTTTTGATAGAACAGATTCATCTCCCCGTACAGAGATCAGATTCAGTATCTCCTGTACAGCCCATGCTGGAGCTCTTTTTTGATTCTGGGACTGCATGGTCACCTGTGCTTATCAGAGCTCCACGCTGGGCAAACAGGAAATAAAATTCAAAAGTTCTCGAGGCTTTTCCTGTCTACCTGGCCAGTGCATCGGAATTCAGATTGCTTTCCAGAGCAGTCACAATGGTGCACTGTGGGATAGCTCTCAGAGGCCAATACCGTCGAATTGCAGCCACACTAACCCTAATTTGAAATGGCAATGTCGATTTCAGCGCTACTCCCCTCGTCGGGGAGGAGTACAGAAATTGATTTTAAGGGCCCTTTATATCGAAGTAAAGGGCTTCATTGTGTGGACGGGTGCAGGATTAATTCGGCTGAACACTGTTAAATTCGACATAAACTCATGGTGTAGACCAGGCCTATGAGAGACAGGATGATGAGTAATATCTTTTATTGGATAAACTTCTGCTGGTGAGAGAGACAAGATTTAGAGCTTACACAGAGCTGCTCTTGTAAGCTCAAAAACTTGTCTCTCCCCCCAACAGAAGTTGATTCAATAAAAGATCATCACCCTCTTTGTCTCTTTAATATCCAAGGACCAACACATCTATGACAACACTGCATACAAAAATATACTTGTCTGTCTTGACACCTCCAAAATACTAGAGGTTGAGACCTTATTGTGAGAGAATCTCTCTACCCCAAAGATCTTACTTAGTGAGCAATAGGAAGATCTGTGATGCTGTGAAAAGGTGGCCAAGTATGTAACTTCATAATTAGAAATTCAGTGGGTATAAGAAGATCTACATGTGATATTTCAGAACACAAGTAAAACTCTTTGATTAGAATAACCCACGCTCAACATTACAGTTCAGTAGGATCTGTTAAAACAGGAGGAGGACATTTAGACTATAGGAAAGATGCCTATACCATGTTTGTATTATGGTTTCATCCAAAATGCCATGTTTTTGGAAAACATGTTCCCATGTGGTTGTGTGGTTTGAAAGCAAAGGATTTGGGAGCTCAGAGGATCTTGGTTTCTTGTCCAGGCCAAATCTGACTCATACTGTAACTTGCACAAATCATTTGACCTTCATGTACCTCAGAGAACTTAACTAGAAAATAGAACTGAAACCAAAGGACCTTACTAAAAACTAGAATGCTGGGGGGAAAATTAGATGAATAAAAATGTCTGCTATTAACTTTTGTCAGATTGTGTAATTCTTGTGCTAAATGAGTCATGAAAATTGGCTTGTTCAAAATGTGTTGCCCAAAGTGTCACAAATAGAGACATTCTTTTAATGCTATTTGAGAGAGTTTCTTTTTTATGAATAATAAAGAAGTACAGTAAACAATACTTGTTGTTGTTCCAGGTGTCATTTATTTAGGATCTTCCAGCAAAGCAAGAAAATACTTCAATATGTAGATGCATCCCAAAATAACTTTTCCTTTCATTATAGCCTTAATGCAGTGATGGCTATTAAAGTTAACATTTGCCAGCAAAAGTACACAGAATGGTATCAGATACCAGTTTTGTATATCCCAACATATAGAATAGGAAATTGTCAGTAAATGTTAGCTTTCAAATGCAGACTACTGTATGTACGGTATTAGACTTAAAATTAGAATGTGTTGGAGAGAGTTATTTGATGTTGATGTCTGTGGCTGGTTTTTCTCTGCTCTTGCAAGAAGAGACAGAATATGGATTTAAATACACCCATGTTTGAAAATGCTGGCTTTAACATCTGTATTTGGAATTTTTGCAACCACTGTATTGTTTCTGTGATAGTGAACTCTATAACTAAAGTCTGTAAACGTGACTTAAGCAGAAACTGATAACAATCAGTGAATGCCTGATTTTTCAATCTCACTATGGAAATAAGTTGCCATCAACATGTTCATAAATTTGATGTGCTTAAAAATAACATAAAACAAAAAGTCCAAGGAAACCTCACTACGCATGTTGCCCGTAGTCCCTACTCATGCAACTAATCCCTCTTTAAGGCCCTTTCAAGTCATTCACACTATTTGTACAGGTAAAGGCTTGCTAAAGGAAACACGGAGGAGTGTATGCCTAAAACTATACAGTAGCTGATAGAGAAAGCAGGTTGTTAATGCAAAGACTGACATGTTGGCACTCCCTTATGATAACAGGAACACTTCCACGGCCTTTATCCACAAATCACTGTGAACACAAAGTATTCTCTCAGTGATGCCTTTATTTCTAGCCTGACAGCCTATGTTTGATTTAACAACTTTTCTTTCACTGAAAAAGTATGAACCATGTGTATATATATATATATATGTGTGTGTGTGGTTACTGTTAGTCAGACCTGCTACTATAGAAAGTGCAATCTACCACAGACTGGAGAAAATTGCAAAGAAAACATAGTAAGCAGTGATAGCATTCAGGCAGACTTTTCTGCTGGACTGATCTCTTTCCTAAATAAACAAACACACCTACAGTCCTCCAAATAAAGCTTCAGAGTCATTGTAAAACTAATGCCAATTGATGGCATTTGTTTGGGATGTGACAGATCATCAGTCTGAGGCAAATTTTCTTTGCAGTCTGGCAGAGCAGTGTTAGGAAACATTCACAGTTATGTGAAGTCATGTTTCTTATAGGCATATCAATTGGGTTTTCAGTTAGGTCAGTTTTCCTGCTTCAGATCCTTTCTTAAAAATACCTCTGCCATGGTGTCATTACAATTTTTGGATTACGATTAGGCATCTTATGTTGGTTCTACTACTTATCCCACTGTTCATAACAGTCTCATTGTTCCCTTGTGCTCTGCCTACCTGTTGTATCCATCCATTATCCTCTTGTCTTATACTTGGCTTGAAAGCAATTAATGGCAGAGACCATATTTTTGTTGTGTTTTGCCTAGAACTTTGGGGCCCTGATCCCGAGTTAAGGCACCTCAGCACTACTGAATTGCAAGTCATTAGTATTAGGCCTGGTCTGCACTATGCATTTAAATCGATTTTAGCAGCGTTAAACGGATTTAATGCTGTACCTGTCCACACAACGAGGCCCTTTATATCGATATAAAGGGCTCTTTAAACCGGTTTCTGTACTCCTCCCCAACGAGAGGAGTAGCGCTAAAATCGGTATTACCATATCGGATTAGGGTTAGTGTGGCCGCAAATTGACGGTATTCGCCTCCGGGCAGTATCCCACAGTGCACCATTGTGACCGCTCTGGACAGCAATCCGAACTCGGATGCACTGGCCAGGTAACAGGAAAAGCCCCGCAAACTTTTGAATTTTATTTCCTGTTTGCCCAGTGTGGAGCTCTGATCAGCACGGGTGGCGATGCAGTCCCAAATCCAAAAAGAGCTCCAGCATGGACCGTATGGGAGATACTGGATCTGATCGCTGTATGGGGAGACAAATCTGTTCTATCAGAGCTCCGTTACAGAAGACGAAACTCCAAAGCATTGAAAAAAATCTCCAGGCATGATACAGAGTCCGCAGCACAGTGCTGAGTGACAAGCGTAATGGAAAGCCAAAGAATCAAATGAAGGGAGGAGGTACTGAGGACTCCCGCTATCCCACAGTCCCCAGCAGTCTCCAAAAAGCATTTGCATTCTTGGCTGAGCTCCCAGTGCCTGTAGGGTCAAACGCATTGTCCAGGGTGGTTTAGAGTATAGCTCGTCAATGTACCTCCTCCCCCCCACCCGTGAAAGAAAAGGGAAAAAAATCGTTTCTTGACTTTTTTCAATGTCACCCTAAGTCTGCTGAATGCTGCTGGTAGACGCAATGCTGCGGCAGTGAAGAGCAGTATCTGCTCCTCTCCCCTGCCCGGTGGCAGACAGTACAATATGACTGCTATCCGTCGTCACCATCAGCCCGTGAGTGCTCCTGGCTGGCCTCAGGTGAGGCTGGCCGGGGGCACCTGGGTAAAAATAGGAATGATTCCTGGTCATTCCCAGTAGATGGTACAGAATGGCTGGTAACCGTCCTCCTCATAGCAACTGGGGGCTGAGCTCCATCAGCCCCCTCCCTTTCATGTGTAAAGAAAAGATTCTGTACTGCCTGGACTATCATAGCTGCGGGATGCTGGGCTCCTCTCCCCCGCACCGCTTAATGTCCTGCCTGGACTGTCATAGCAGTGGGATGCTGGGCTCCTCTCTCCTACACCGCTTAATGTTCTGCCTGGACTATCATAGCAGCTGGAGGCTGCCTCCCCCTCATTTTATCTCACTAACAAATCTGTGTTTCTTATTCCTGCATTCTTTATTACTTCATCACACAAATGGAGGGGACACTGCCACGGTAGCCCAGGAAGGTTTGGGGAGGAGGGAAGCAATGGGTGGGGTTGTTGCAGGGACACCCCCTAGAATGGCATGGAGCTCATCATTTCAGCGGGAGCTGACATGGAGCGGCTGTGCTCTCTGGTTCTCTAGTACACTTGCCCATATTCTAGGCAGGACTGACTCTATTTTTAGATACCATAAAGGAGGGATTGACTCGGGGAGTCATTCCCATTTTTGTCTTTGTGCCCCTGGCTGACCTCAGCCAGGGGTACCCATGACAGCAGCAGACGGTACAGAACGACAGATAACCGTCATCTCATTGCCAATTTACAATGGCGCAGCAGATGGTACAGAACAACTGATAACCATCTCTGCTGTCATGCAAAGGCAAATGAATGCTGCTGTGTAGTGCTGCAGTATCGCCTCTGTCAGCGGCATCCAGTACACATACGGTGACAGTAATAAAAAAGATGAACAGGCTCTATGGTTGCCGTGCTATGGCATCTGCCAGGGCAATCCAGGGAAAAAGGGCGCGAAATGATTGTCTGCCGTTGCTTTCCTGGAGGAAGGAATGACTGACGACATTTACCCAGAACCACCCGTGACAATGATTTTTGCCCCATCAGGCACTGGGATCTCAACCCAGAATTCCAAGGGGTGGAGGAGACTGCGGGAACTATGGGATAGCTACGGAATAGCTACCCACAATGCAACGCTCCAAAAATCAACGCTAGCCTCGGACCATGGAAGCACACCGCCGAATTAATGTGCTTAGTGTGGCTGTGTGCGCTCGACTTTATACAATCTGTTTTACAAAACCGGTTTATGTAAAATCAGAATAATCTCATAGTGTAGACATACCCTTAGTCTAAGGCTGAACCTACAACCCTTCTATTCATCTAAATCTTCCTCATTCATGTGAGTTATCTGTCTGCTGTCAGTCAGAAAAACTTGAAGGATTACCTACGAATCACAAAGGTCGCCAGAGCTACTTTACATCCCCATGTGTCTGCCACAAAATACATTGCATGTTAGTTTGCAAATTGGCCTATTGAAATAACTAATAGACCATTGGCTGTTACTTATAGCCACTAGATATCTTAACGTTTTTGGAGAATGGTGTATTCTCTCTGAAATCTAACTCGAGTTTAGTAATGCCCTACTGCTGCTATGAAGTTTAAAAACTACCTCAAACAATGCAACTTCTGGCAAAATCATAAGATATAATAACTAACCAGACTGAAAATGGGTCTCTAAAGGTATATCTGTACAGCAAAGAAAATCCCACAGCTGGAGTCCAGGCTCTGGGATTCTCCTTTCTCCTAGCCTGAGACCAGAAGTCAGCAACGAAGCAACCCAGCAATCCAAGGCCCGCAAGCCCAAATCAGCTGACGTGGGCCAGCACGGGTGTCTAGTTGCTGTGTAGACATACCCTAAGAATGGAGTTCAGTGGGGGAGGGTAAATGAACAACTTTTACTGTTTCCTTATAAGCTTTGCATTTGATTAAAACCCTACAATCCCATTTTATTATATTAAAATACAGTCTTCTATGCAGTGTTTGTTAATGTGATTAACAACCCGGGAATAACTGCAAAGATATATTAAAATTTGTGAGGTAATTTCCTCCTTTCTTTTGAAAGAGATCTTTTAAAGAAAAGAAATCACAGCCTTCAGAAACAGTAAAGTCTGCTGGTCTCCACCTTTTATATCTCTTGGAGCAAAAATAGCTTTTTTCCCTCTCTCCTCTGATTCAGTAGTTTCCTTTTTCTGTTACTCACTCTTTTGCTTGTGCGTTTAAGATTTTGATGTGGTCTCAGCACCCGCTCAGTTCTATATACAGGTTTGTTATTTTTTCTTCAGTTGATGTTTTTTCTGAAACTCATGTATTTTACACTTCCTTTAGCTATCCAATGAATAAAGTTTAGTTCTCTTGTCAGGCCTTTAAAATGAATATGCATATAAGTCTATTGCATTTCTGCATAAGAAGCTACTACTTTGCACAGCTAAATTAGATAACTCGAAAAAATTCTATATCTAAAAGAAACATTCAGCCAAATAGCAAATTGCTATCTGGGTCTAGGAATGAACCTGAATTAGTTGAATGCATTTTTGCTTTGTAATCAAGCAAAGCAACATCAAGAATACTTAAATTGTGCACATATTTTTTTTACTAATATTTGTCCTGAAATACGAGGACCTAATTAAATAACAAAAAGTGAAGAAAATTCTGTGGAACACAGTCATCTAAATGGTGGCAGCTGTGCTAACATTCCAAGAAACAGATTTATATGTAGAGTCAGGATCACAGCTCATTGCCAGTCTTGTAAGTAACTCACAGGTCAAAATAGGTACATTTTAATATTGATATAACTGTATACATATTTCTGGAAACTATAATAGTTTAGGAATGATAGCTACATATTTACAACAAAAAAAACCCATAATTTATAAATCATGTGAACCTAAAAATGAAACAAATTGTGTTTTGAAACATTTTATCTATTCCACTGACATGCAGTGTGAAAAATGAAAGGACTGGCTCATTACTAAAGTACAAAGTAAATTGTGTTGACCCCATTAATTTACACAGGGTTCTGAAGAGTCTGCTTTTGGTTTAAAAAAAAAAGAAAGGTTGAAAATGTACTAATGTGCATACCTGGATTTGGGCAAGTGCGTAGGTGATAAGGCAATTGACCATAGAAGTACAATAAACACATGGCAAAATATTTCTTTCCTTTCACTGTACGAGACCATTTCAATATTAATGGTGTCTTCTTCCCTTTGTTGCTCTAATTTAATTGGCGAAAGGGTTACAAAGAAGGAGCTTAATTCAAGCCTGTGAGGAGAGGATGGTGGAGGAGAACAGAGCACAGGCTAAAAGTGTAGGTCTATCCAATTTAGAAAATTGTACCACTTGAATATAGTTAAAGTATCAGAGGGGTAGCTGTGTTAGTCTGGCTCTCTAAAAAGCGACAGAGTCCTGTGGCACCTTATAGACTAACAGACGTATTGGAGCATGAGCTATCATGGGTGAATACCCACTTCATCAGATGCATGACGAAGTGGGCATTCACCCACGAAAGCTTCTGTTCCAGTACTTCTGTTGGTCTATAAGGTGCCACAGTTTGTCGCTTTTAACCCCCATACAATGGCGCAACCTCCCTAATGTGGTCATAGTTACACCAGTCTAAGCACTTCTATACTGATATATCTTATTGCTGTGTTAGGTAAATAAAGCAAGTCCTCACTCACCTCTCCAGCACCCGAGTTCGTGCGGAGTTGGTATGGGGCACACAATTCTGTCAGAGACCAGACACCAATGCGTTGATCAACGGGCTCACACTATCCTTAGCTCTAAAAGCTTTAGATTAAGTGTGGCCCCTTTATTAGGGGTGAGCATCAATATTTATACACAGAAGTAAACAAAGTGATTAACAAAAGATAATGGTCATGCATAATCAATCAAGATTTTACAGGAAAAGCAAGTTAACAAGTAAATGCATAGAGATAAAGGCTAATGGCTACTTGATAAAGGGGGTTTCATGAGTAGTTTGCAGGTCAGTGTTTTGTTCAAAAGGGTTCAGGAAGGATTATGCAGAGACAGCCAGTCTGGGTGTGTTTTGGCTCCCCAAAGTTCACCAAAAGTTTAGACCCAACATTCCTCCATTTGTAGCTTTGGGATAACTATTAATCAAAAAGCTACACCCTATTTCAAGATCTCAAGGGCCGCTTGGCAATTTCAGCCTGGGCCAATTCGAAGAGAGTAAGGCTTTTAGCTGAAGTGGGAAAAGAATAAACTGACTTACATGAGTTTATGAGGGAGGGGACACACTGAATACAGCAACACAGTATTATAAGGACTACTATGGCCCCAACAACACCCACCAAGAGTTTTTTAACCCACCCAAATCCGGGCAGCCAATTCCATAAGGCTCCCCACCAATCATAAGGTGGCTGGCCAGAGGAGTAGTTTTTAGCCATTTCCCTTAGGTGTTTGGTACGTTGAAAAGTGTCAGAGTAGGTGTCATTTACAAAAACACAGCATTCTTCATTTATGAGGGCGCAAGTTCCTCCCTGGGCTGCTAACATTATGTCTAAAGCCATTCTGTTTTGCAAAGCTAACTGGCGCAGCTGGGACATTTCCCCGGCCTGATTTTCAAATAGGGTTGCAGTTTCATTGGTCAAAGATTCTAATAGTCCCTGTAGACGGATGATAGCACCCTTCAAGCTAGTGTGACCAGCCCACCGCTGCCAGGACAAACCATCACGGAGATTAATATCTCTGTCAGTTTCATGGATGTTACGAACGTGGGGAAAATGAGGGGGAGTGAGGGAGATGCGAGAAGGCGGTGCTAGCCATGCCAAATAACATGACCCTGCCCAATCAGGGGAGAGAAAATAATAAGCTTTGGGCCCGCACACCCAGTATGTTCCATATAATGCGTTTTGGGTATTCCATTTCTCAAAGGAGGAGGTAACCCACCACCCGTTGTACCACTGTTCCCCTGGTAACGCAGAGGGGTCGTTGTGTGAACTGCAGAGGCACAATTTGGTAGTGTTGTTCTCAAAGGGCAGTGTAGTACTGCTTGAGCAGTTGTAGAAGGCAATTGTGTATCCTTTAACAATTAGTTGGACACCCTTGAGATCTGAACAGGGCTTTTTAAAAACTGACTCTGAAAACCTGCCCCTCCATGAAAAAGCTGAAAAGGTTGGATCGGGGTGAGGGATCCACATATGGGATAAGTGGGATGCGCAAGGCTTGAAGCCAAGATTTTTACTAAAGGCGGTGCCATTAAAATATATGTTGCATTTACTTGTTCCCACAAAAGTTGACCCTTTTCCTTTAACAAAACACAGTGATCCTGTTTGATTGGTTACCCTGAGATATTTGTTAATTGGCACTCCTGTTTTGTCCCATGTAAGATTGGGTTGGACTGGATCTTTTATTCTAGTCGGTGGCATCCAAGTCATATTAGCAGTGGTTAGGGGAATGGGTGTGAAGGGGAGTCCCTGTGCTGCATTTACTGGAAATTGAGTACATACCCAGCAATTACTTCTATTTCCTAAAATACGAGTTTTAACCTCGTGGGAATATCTAATAAAAGCATTATCTTCATAAGCAGAAAATAAACTAAAAAAGCATAAAAAAAAAACATACAGTTGTCAGAATAAAGGGTCCTCTCATTTTTTTCGAGTCAATTTAAGTCTAATGTCTGAGAGAGGTAAGCTGGTCCACTGGTCAAAGGCAGTGTCCTCAGTGGTGACAAGAGCTGCTGGTCCGTCACTGTGGTCCACTACGGCTGGCTTGACGTGGGAGTGGTGGATCCAAGATTTGCGTCCTTCCAGGAACACTGCAGTCTGGGTTGTCAAAAGAACCTGGTGGGGTCCAGTAAACCTTGGCTGGAGGGTGTCGTCACGAACGAACTTTTTGGCCCAGACAAAGTCCCCTGGTTGGAACGGGTGGATCTGTTCCTCCAGCGGCACGGTCTGGGAAAACTGCGAGGCTTTCCAAAGGGTACGGAGGCGAGCCTGTAGGGAGAGAAACTGACACGCGGTCATATGATCCCCTCCCAATAGTGAAACATCAGCACGTGGTAGCGCCCCGCCTTTGAAAGGGGGGTGTCCATAGAGCAGTTCAAAGGGGGATAATCCCAATGCGCGGGTTGGGCGAGTACGAAGGTGAAACAGGACCAAAGGAAGTACCTGAGGCCACTTTAATCCTGTTTCCTGACAGTATTTAGCCAATGTAAACTTAAGTTCCCTATTCATACGCTCAACTTTCCCGCTAGACTGGGGTGGTAGGGTGTATGAAAGGAGTGTGAAATGCCCAGTCCTTGTTCTAAACGGCCAAGGACATGACCAGTAAAGTGAGGTCCGCGATCTGAGTCGAGCACAAGAGGGATGCCAAAACGGGGTACAATGTCTCTAAGGAGAATCTTCGCCACTGTGGCAGCAGTACAATTAGCAGTAGGAAAAGCTTCAACCCAGGAAGTCAGAGGGCAAACCAAAACAAGGAGGTGCTTTTTCCCAAAAGCCTTTGGCATATCTGCAAAGTCAATTTGAAGATGTTGAAATGGAGCAGCAGGCGGAGGTCTTCCACCCTTAATTTTGTTAAGAGGCGGAGCAGGTCCATTACGCTGACATGTGCTGCATGCTTTCACTATTGATAGGCAATAGGGTTGAATGCCTGGAGCATACCAAAAGCGAGCGATGGTGTCCACGAGGGCGTGCGTGCCGTAGTGACCCCCTTAATCATGGTGCCAGCGAACTGCCACGGGGTATGTGGAGCGAGGGAGGCAGGCTCGGCCATCTGGCATAAGCCAGGTCCTTTTGACCAGAGTGGCCCCGAGGCTCTCCCACGATTGTAGTTCAGCAGCGGGTACTGGTACGGGGTGCGGTGGAGTAAAGGAGGAGGCTGCAATAGCCAATGTGGGCATGGCTAAAGGTAAGGTGGCAGCCTTCTTGGCGGAGGCGTCAGCCAGGGCATTCCCACGGGTAACGGGGCTACTATCTTTAGTATGGGCCCGGCAGTGAACTACAGCCAGGACAGAGGGTTTTTGGAGGGCGTCCAAAAGCTTGTGGATGAGGGGGAGGTGCTGAATGGGTTTACCGGCAGCTGTCAGGAAACCTCGAAACTTCCAGAGGTGGATATGACAATGCACAACTCCAAAAGCATATTTGCTATCAGTAAAAATGGTAACGGTCTTACCAGCGGCCAACTGGCAAGCTCGGGCCAGGGCATAGAGTTCAGCGGCTTGGGCTCCCCAGTTGCCTGGCAGTGAGGCGGCCTCTTGAATGTCCCATTCAGAGGTGACAGCATAACCTGTGAAACGCTTGCCATCAACATAGAAGGAGCTTCCGTCCGAGAAGAGGATGCAATCGGGATTGTCCAGTGGCACGTCAAACAGGTTGTCTCTTATCTGTAAGATGCTGGAAACTACTTCCACACAGTCGTGCTGATCCTGGAGGACTGGCAGGTCAGGAAGCAAGGTAGCTGGATTAAGGGGTCCACACCTTTCAAAAATTAGGTTAGTGTCTTCTAAGATTTCGGCCTCTAGCTGTTGCTGACGATGGGCCGAAAAGACTTGGGTTGTGCCCCTACGCAGAAGGGCTGACAAGGCATGAGAGGTCCAAACCGTGGTAAAATGACCCAGGGTTAGGCTCTTTGCCTTTGTGATCAGCAGGGCTGCTGCTGCCAGAGTCCGGGTGCAGGATGGGGTTCCCTGAGCGACAGGGTCGATTTGCTGAGAGTAAAAAGCAAGCGGGAAATGGTGGGGCCCGCTCAGCTGGGTAAGGACACCACTAGCAATTCCGCCCCTCTTGTGGACAAAAAGGTGAAAGGGTTTGCTGTAATTGGGGGGGCGGAGAGACATGGAGGAGGCCACACTGTCCTTGAGTAACTGAAAGGCTTGAATAGTGTCCGGGGACCACTGCAAAGGGTCAGGAGCAAGGTTAGCAGTGAGTCGGTGGAGCGGTTTGCTTAACTCCCCGCAGGACGGCAACCAGGGGCGACAGAAGCCAATTAATCCTAAGAAACCTCGAAGTTGTTTCTTGGTGTTCGGTAGAGGGCAGTTTTGAATAGTCTTTATGTGGGCTGGGTCCATCTGTCTTCCCTCTGGGGTTAACAGGAAGCCCAGATATCGGACCTTCTGTGAGACCCACTGAATCTTTTTAGGGTCTACCTTGTGGCCTCTGGTGTGTAGGTATAATAAAAGTCCCTTACCATCGATGCGGAGGGCAGCTTCTTCGCGATTACCTAATAGGATGTCATCTACGTATAGGACCAATGTGGATCCCTGCGGACTGGTGAAACCTTCCAAGTCGTGGCGGAGGCACTGGCTGAAAATCGTGGGGCTGTCTCTGTAGCCTTGAGGAAGTCGTTGCCAGACATAACTTTGTCCCTCCCAGGTGAAACCAAAGAGATACTGAGAGTCTGGGTGCACAGGAATGCTGAAAAAAGCTGATTTTAAGTCAATAACAGTGAACCCACTCAGCATCCCAGGGGATTTGGCTGATGATAGTAGCTGGGTCAGGAACTACTGCATGAAGAGGGACCACATACTGATTAACAACTCGTAGATCCTGTACAAAGCGCCAACGAACAGGGTCTCCGTCCTTTTTAGGAGGCTTTTTGACAGGCAGTATAGGGGTGTTACAGGGAGTGCGCTGAGGGCGGACTAGCTTTTGTGCAATGAATCCCTCGATAATGGGGCGGATGCCCTCCCGGGCTTCCAGCGACAGGGGGTATTGAGGGACTGACGGGGGGGTTAAGGAAGGCTTCACCTGAATCCTTACGGGCTCTGCCGAAAGGAGCAGGCCAACATCAGGGTCAGAAATTCCCCAGAGGGTTGGAGGCAAGTCAGTGAGGTCGGGAGAGAGAGGGGGGTGTTTCCCAATTACCCTGAGTAGGGGCCGAATCTCCTAACACTGTCATCAATAATCCTACCCCTTCAGGGGTGCAGGTTAAAGTAGCCTCAAGCTTACAGAGTAAATCCCGGCCCATCAAAGGGATCGGACAAGCTGGGGAAAAAAGAAAACGGTGAGGAAAACATTTATCAGCATAAATAACATTCAAAAGCAAAGTGAGTCCCAGAGACTGTGGGTTGCCCTCCACCCCAGTCGCAGTTTTAATCTCAGAGGATAGCCAGGGAGAGGGGGCATGATTTAAAAGAGAGAAAGTAGCCCCAGTATCAATGAGGAAAGAGACAGGCAGTCCCTGGACTGAAAGGGTTAAACGAGGCTCTTTGCTGGGAGGGGAGAAAGTGAGAAAGGAGCCGGCTAAAGACATTAAGGAAATAAGACCATCACATTGTTTGCCTTCGCCCCCGGGGTACCGTCATTGAGGAGGCTGAGTTTGCTGCGGCTGCTGCTGTTTCCCGTAGTTGATCCAGGCCTGGGGAATGGGCTGAGCTGGTGGTGCAGGGGTGTATTCCTCACTTGTGTAAGCATCTGCGGATGCAACCAGACCCTCTGGGTGTCCCCAGGGGCATTCACGTTTAAAGTGACCGGGCTGTCCGCACTGAAAACAATTTCCTGATGGCTGGGGTCACCAGGACCCTCTTCCCCGAGCACCCTGGAATCCCCTGCCATGACCACGGCCTTTGCCTCGAACACCGCCGTGAAAAGCTAAAGCCATCAGCTTATATTCTTCCTTTTTCTCTTTCTTTTTACTACTTTCCCTTTCTTTCTCCCAGGCAAAATCAGCTACGTCCAACACTGAAGTGACTGACTCACCTCCCCAACCCGGGCGAAACTTTAAGAAGTAATCCCTTACAGGGGGCACCGACTGATTCACAAAAAACGAAATAAGAGTAGGGTGGTCTGCTTCTCTCTCAGGATCCATCTGAGTGAACATTCGGGCCCCCTCCAATAGCCTCGACCAGAACTTTCTGGGCGGCTCATCAGATTCCTGCCGAATCTGCATGAACTTAGCCTGATTAGGCGAGCGGCGAGCCATTTCCTTGAGTCTCTCTAACAATCGCTCTCGATCTGTTCGCAGCTGAGTCAGCCTTGGCTGAGTCCAGTCTAGGGGATTCCAGCCAGCGGCCAGATCCCGCCTATCCATCCAAGTAAGATTAACTGCATTGCTATCTCCCCATGTCCTTTCTGCCATCCACAATCTACTACGTTCCTCTCCGGTCAAAACTCTACTTAACAACTGATCCACATCCGTATAAGTAGGATTATAACTTAAAAACAATCTTTCTAGAAGTTCTATGATCTTTCGGGGATTTTCCCCAAAAGACCCTGACAACCGTCCCCACTCTTTCAAATCCCATTCTAGCCATCCTTTATATTCCACAATATTAGCATGTTGTAACCGTCCATCATTGCCCATATAAGGTTGATCGTGCACCTGTAAAGGCATCTCTCTAACTATACTTTTATTACTCGCAAGAGATTTGACGGGGACATCCTCTGGGCTATCCTCGGGGGGGGGGGGGTGGCATGCACCCTGCTGTATCTGCTTGGACATTAGCCTAGTAACTACTCCTCCCGAGGTTTGCCCCTTCATTTCCTCCTCATCCTTCTGCAGAAATTCCAATCTGGGATCCTGCAGATTCCCCTCTGCTACATGGAGAGAGTCCCCCTGCGGAGGAATAGGGGCAGGTGCAGAGGGGACCAGCTGACGAGTCAAAACACGCCGTGGTCTACACCCTTCATCGAAATAACCTGGAGGGGGTTCACTCTCGGGAGAGTACCTGACTGCCATAATTTTTAAAGATTTCCACAGCTCTGCTGCTGTGTCCCAACAAAACCAGTAACATAACTGTCCCGGATGGTCTTTTTCGATCTGGCTCTTTACTCCTCTTAAGGCAGCCTGTTCGAAAGAGCCATACGAAGGCCACCTCATCTCCGGGTCGGCCAATACCGCGGTATACCCAGTCCAATTCCTTACACATAGTGTGTACAACTTCTTCCTAGACATTCCTGTCTGTACTGGGAGTTTCCCTTCGTTCCATAACTTATTTACAATCCCCAACGGACTCCCAAGAGGCACGCTAGTCCCTTGACCCATGGTGTCTGACAGGAGCCCTCCAACTGGCGTTTACCCTGCTGTCCAATACACGACCCCTCAATATTGAATTGGCTGGGAGAAATCTCCTGTGGCGCCTTGCCAATTCATATATGAGTGGTCTGACCACTGGACAGAAGTACCGCACCAGAAGGAATCCCGGACGAGCCCCCAAATTGTTAGGTAAATAAAGCAAGTCCTCACTCACCTCTCCAGCACCCGAGTTCGTGCGGAGTTGGTATGGGGCACACAATTCTGTCAGAGACCAGACACCAATGCGTTGATCAACGGGCTCACACTATCCTTAGTTCTAAAAGCTTTAGATTAAGTGTGGCCCCTTTATTAGGGGTGAGCATCAATATTTATACACAGAAGTAAACAAAGTGATTAACAAAAGATAATGGTCATGCATAATCAATCAAGATTTTACAGGAAAAGCAAGTTAACAAGTAAATGCATAGAGATAAAGGCTAATGGCTACTTGATAAAGGGGGTGTCATGAGTAGTTTGCAGGTCAGTGTTTTGTTCAAAAGGGTTCAGGAAGGATTATGCAGAGACAGCCAGTCTGGGTGTGTTTTGGCTCCCCAAAGTTCACCAAAAGTTTAGACCCAACAGCTGCAAGGGAAGGGGAATAAGATATACCAGTATATAGGGCACCTTTAGACCAGTATAATTGTGTCCATGCTATGACTTTTCCCAGTATTAGGTAAAAATCACACCCTAACCAGCATAATTATACTGGTAAAACTGGCAGTTGAAGGCCAGACCTAGGATTCTGTTGGGCTGCTAAGACATGGAGTGCCCTGCAAGTATTTATTTGGGGTTTGGGATTTGTTTTTGGTTTTGTGTGTTGTTTTTGGTTTTTATCTTGGGTTTGTCTGGGGGGTGGGTGTGGCGGTGTGTGTGTGTGTGTTACTGTTTTGTTCTATTGTTAAGATGAAGTGTGTGTTTTGTCTTGTTTGTGGGAGGATTAGGGCATGTAGAAAGAAACACAAATTTTGTTCCAAGCCTTTTATTTCTGGTTTGGTAACTCGTCCTCTCAGCTGAGAGTTCCTCTGGTATGGCAGAGACAACGCCATGCTCGCAATCATTTTATTCAGTAAAGAGCTTCCAAAATGGAGGAACAGTATGCATGGACCTGTTTTACTCTAATCCACTCCTGTTCCTGTCTGCACCTGTCCCCTTTGAAGCTCTCCAACCACTGGGTATGCAATGCAGGTATTGTTTAAGATGGAAACAATAATTTGAAGGGGTTGTCAAAAATCCTAATTTACATGACAAGAGATGCATTCCACACTTCCCCCAAGTAAAGTATGTAAGAATTGCCTGCAAATGGGCCAGGTTGTTTTTATGATTGGGCCTTTGCTCTTTTATACTGAGGAGGGCCAGTGTATTATTGATTCTTGGTGGGTCTCTTCTGAAGTAGCAACAATGCAAGAAGAGATGTTTTGAGTCAGAGATTACAGGGTAAATTTTCCACTTATTATTTTTCCTATGACAGAGCCTCAGACAATCCCAACCCAGCTTCTCCATTGCAAGCACATATTTTATTCACAGGCAATTGCTCCCAGAAGAAGACACTGTAGATTTGTTGGAGATTTTCATTGCTGTGTGAAATACGCTTTGAGTTTTCCAGAGTTTACAACTTTGAGAACTGGAGGGAGAGGGAGGCAGACTTTATACTCTGCACAGATGAGATGAGCCCAGGTTGGGGTAGGAAAAGCTTAGAAGTGTTTTTAAATTACACTCCCTGCACCAGCCCCGTTGCACAAAGCTGGCAGATTCAGAGCCAAGAATTTAGCCCTAGAGAGTCTAGTTTCACAACTCCTAAATCCAGCAAAGTACAATCTCCTTATCCAGAATGGGAGACTTGAGGTACAGGGATGAAAGGCCAAATTTTTAGCCTGCTCGTGATCAGGCTTCCATGTTGCACCTGCAACTTAGCTAATATGGATGTCTATTTAGCAGGTTGAAGCAGTTACTTTGCGATGTTACTGATTTTGATATCTGAGTAGATAATTGCAGCCATAAAATAAAATGCTTGTTTGTTCAGGGTTTTTCTTGTACTATGTGCTGTACAACGTTTAGCATGATAGGGCCTGTACCTCCATATGGCCACTATGCAGATAACACATGAAACTTTCATCTGACCTAACTTGCAGGTGCATGCTGTTGTGAGAGCAAAATTATGCCTGCAAAGAGTTTCACCTGCATGTTATGGGCATAGAAAATGGCTTTCAAAACCTGATTTCAAGTGACTTGCCCCAAGTCACACAGGCAGTTCATGACAGAGCTAAGAATAGAACCAGGGTAACCTATCTCCCCATTACCTCTCAACAGGCAAGTTGGGGGTGGGGGGTATGGGGGGAGAGAGAGAGAGAGAAACAGTGGTTAATACACCAAACACATCAAAATCTGCAATGTAGTCAAGACCATAAAGGAAGAAATGTTATTTTCATGGTTCTAAAGGGAAGCATAAACAAAAATAACCAAAGTCCAGTAATGTTTTTTTTTGAAAGTTGACTGTCTTAAATGTTAACTAAGAAACAAACGAATCTTTTTTTATTTCTGCTGACTAATATCAAAGTGTATCAGTAAATTGCCGAATTACATCACAGCAATCAAACATCTTGCTTAAAAGTCTTGTTCTTAATCGTAGGAGGAAGTATATTGTTAAATGAGGGGAAGAAAGTGCTTTCCTACGTCATTGATAGTGGTATGGTATGTACTTTGTACAATATACAAGAGATCAGCATTTGTTCACAGTACATAGCTTCTGGAGCTTATGTGATTATTCCAGGAAGAACTCTGCACTTTTAGGTCAATAAAACAGCCCGTTAGAGTTATATCTTACTGTATATAAGTATGGAATGTAATTTTGGCTCGTTATTGAGGCAATAGTGTTGTTCATTATATAGATATTTTGCATGTAACACATCTAACCAGATGGTAATGAACATGTGGAAATGAGGACATATGCTTCTGGAGTTGTACCTCTGTTCAAGTGTCAGTGTCTGCCTTCTTCTGCAGGACTTAACTTGGTCTGTGTATACCAGCTCAGGGAATTAAATCCATATCTGCACTATAAAGATAAATAGCTTGTAAATTATTTTGAAAATGAATGAATAGAATGAAAATATCCTAGTTAGTTCCGAGTGGGCAGCTTCTTTGAATGTTGTGCAGAGTTACCCTCTCATCTCCTCCACGCTCCCGAAGACTGGAAGCCCTTTGTTCCAGTTAATGAACTTATAAGAACCAAGTGTGCTTATTGCAGCATCAGAGGTGGACTGCTGAGTCGAGGTCTAAAAGCATAGGCCACGGAGGACTTTCCTGTTCCCTTCGTGCTGTCAATGGCCAGCCTCCAAGACCAACTATTACTTTCTAACTGAATGTAGAGTTACACCACTTTCAGTTTAAAAATGACTTAAAACACAAATTCATTTCTGCAAGTGTCCTTTTAAATTGATGCTACAAACCAAACAGCAGTCACAGCAGATTAGATAGCTCTGCATATAGGTTATGGGGCTATAGGGCCTTGTATCTCTAAATAAGAATGAGTTAATGGTGACCAGAAATTTATCTTATGCTGGCTATTTGATGGTCTGCATGAAATAAGATTTCTTAGCTTCAATCCCAGTTAGTAATGACTGAAAGTTTTTACCATTGATGGCTATATGGTGTGGTCACGGCAATTTGTAGGGGTTGAGGTGTCCATTTAAAAATATATAAAATTAAATTAATCGCTCCCGGTTTTAGTTTGTTGCTCTGTAGCTAGAGGACTTCAGCTGCCCTTACTGTCAATCCAGCAAATTCACAAGCACTAAATTCACACCATTTTGTTGTGGTGCAATTTTTAACAAGCAGAAGGCTTTCACAAGTTCAATCCCGCTTTGCCTGTCCTGCCACATAAGCATAAGTGGTGTATGTAAAGCTGTATGTGCTTAGGAAAACGTGACCTCTTAAACACATTCCAGAGAATACAGCAGTGATTCATGTTTTGCCCCTTGTGACTTTTCTTTCTTTGGTTTTATTCTCTACCGTTTCTTCCTTGTTCACATCTCCACTCCCTTTTTTATTTTTAACCTTATCTTCATGACCTTGCTCCCATTCAGATGGCGGGCAAGAGTTACACTTTTCAGAGCTTGCCCAGATGCTGGATGGTAAGTGGGAGAACGGGTTATCAGGAGATACTGCAAAAGCATTACAGTCAGCACCTCTCAGCTCAGACTCAGCACTCTCCTGCTTCTGTGGGCCCAATCTCAAGTGGCTCAGAGCCCTAGGAGCCGGACTTGGGTGCCAAACTTTACTTGGGTTTTTGTCCTGGCAGTGCATAGTAATTCTGGACCTGTTTTATAAAATGAAACATAGCTGTCTTGTTGCAAAACCTTATTATGGACATAAATATCCTTGCACTTCCTTCTTCACATTCAAGATTGAATAAGCATGGAACGTGACTACTGAAAGAAGGCTGGCTCTTTGCCAGTATTTGCTGTATTGTAACCACTTTTGATAAAACAAATGAATTTAAGATATCACTAGAGCTGATCGATATCAATAATGTCCATTATGGATTCAATCCTTTAACAAATGGTCCATGAACTAATTCTGATATAAGTGCCTGATTCCCAGACTTGAAGAAGAGCTCTGTGTAAACTCAAAAGCTTGTTGATCTCACCAACAGAATTTGGTCCAGTAAAAGATATTACCTCACCCACGTTGTCTCTGATATAAATAACTGCTGTAACGGTTAATTAGTTACTTGTAAGTATTTGCTGAATAGTTTGGATAAATAATTTTCAGCCACTAGGCTATTTGCAAACTGCTAATGTTGGATAAAATTTTCAAAGCACCCTAAATGCTTTAGAAGCTGAAGCTTCTTTTTCAGAAGTGTGCTAGGCATTTGGGTTCCCATGTCTCTTTTGGAAATGAGATTTAGGGACTTTTGAAATTTTTACTCTTAATTCCTTGCTATTGAATATTTGTGGTGTTTGGTCAGACACTGACGTTACATGGTATTGCCTGCCACTCACTGACTAGAAGAGCTAAACTTTTTAAACAGGGAGAATAAGAATATTTGTCTGTGTGATATTTGGAACAAGTAAACATTTACGTTAAACTTCCTGGATTCAAAAATTTTCACTAAGCCTTAGTTGGTCTCTAAGTATGTGTGAATAATGAACAATATGAGTTTATGAATCGTAAACTTGAATCGAATTCGTTCTTTTATTTGTGAAAATATTCATTAATCAAGTGATAACTGTTCAGCCATCTGTAGTTATCAGTACTATGGAGAGTGTTCAAGATGAACTGTGGTATCAAATTCTACAATCTGGCAGACTAAGAAAGTAGTTTAATAGCCTCAATATATTTGAAAAGCTCTCAATTGTATGAAGAGCCACTCTGTGGCTTACTGTTATGGCAACATAACTCAATCCATCTTTTCTCAGTCTGCAAAATGTTATTTCTTAAAAATTAATCACAAACTTGCTCATGATCATATCTGAAATGTGAAAGAGACCATGACATTGCAAAAGAAGGCCTGTTACTGTGAAGTTACTGCTTCACAGTTTGAACTAATCTGTGTCAACAGAGCACTGAAAAATGCCCGTTTGTGAAGTACCAGTAAATCTGTGATAAAATTAGTTATCTTTAGTAAGTAATGCCATTTATCAACAGTAATTGTTTTTTACAATCAATACCATGATTTATGAGTCATTTGGTTTTCCCTTCAAATGGTACTTAACAACCCACCCTCTCTCTCTCTCTCTCTCTCTCATATTACTGTGTAGTAACATTGGGTGCCATGAACTTGATCCAAAGCCCATTGAAGTCAGTGGAAGGATCTATGACTTTAACATTACAGGCACATAAAGTACAATTTTCAGAAGTGCCAACATCCCATTGTGTTTTAATGGGTCTTAGGCTCCTAGTGACTGGGGCACTTCTGAAATTTTTACCCCAACTAACTTTTTAAATTCCTAAATTTAAAATCTTCTTAATTTATCTGAGCAATGTTGTCTGCCTGTCCCTGATTGCTCCCAATCCAAGGAATTAATCAGGCACCAACAACAAGGGAAGCTGGTCGTGCTGAAACTCAGACCAGGGACACTGACCAGTCAGGACTCACTCCAGGTAAGAATTCTGACTACTGTAGCAATCTGTCCATCACCTGAGGGCTAGCTAGTTTCCTAAGATTTACAGGATACTCTGAAACATCTTATATTTAACATTTTCCCCTCCTTTTAGGAGTACAGATGAGCCCGAACCCAGTATCTGAACACTCTCAATTTAAATCCTATTCCATTGACATCAATGGGAATTTAATTCTTGACTTTGTTGGCACTAGGATTTCACCTCCTGAAACCTGGTGAAATTTGGCTCTAGAAGTGGACCAGAAATTGACTGGCTTTTACTGTAACTAAAAACCTGGAGCCAAAAACCCTCAAAATATTTGGCCCAATCCCATTTGTCTTTAATAGAAATACCTTTTGAAAGAGTCTTTAAAAACTGCAGATCATGATTTACTGAGTCCCCTGCACCCATCCACTCTACTGCTGGCATTCTAGATCATTGCTGTTGTCAAGAGATACTTTTTACAAATTCAGCAGCTAGCAGCTTGGAAGGAATTGCACATCTGATACCTTTATTATGTATTTACATTAGCACTGTCAGGCAATTAAAAAATTAACTGCGTGATTAATCACACTGTTAAACAGTAATAGAATACCTCTTGTTTAAATATTTTTGGGTGTTTTCTACATTTTAAAATGTATTGATTTCAATTACAACATAGAATACAAAGTGTACAGAGCTCACTTTATATTTATTTTTGATTACACATATTTGCACTGTAAAAAACAAAAGAAACAGTATTTTTCAATTCACCTAATACAACTACTGTAGTGCAATCTCTTTACCATGAAAGTTGAACTTACAAATGTAGAATTATATACAAAAAAAACTACATTCAAAAATAAAACAATGTAAAACTTCAGAGCCTACAAGTCCATTCAGTCCTTTTTCTTGTTCAGCCAATTGCTCAGACAAACAAGTTAGTTTACATTTGCAGAAGATAATGCTGCCCGCTTTTTGTTTACAAAGTCACCTGAAAATGAGAACAGGTGTTCACATGGCACTGTTGTAGCTGGCGTCACAAGGTATTTACATGCTAGATGCGCTAAAGATTCATATGTACCTTGATGTTTCATCCACCATTCCAGAGGACATGCATCCATGCTGATGACAGGCTCTGCTCAATATCAATCCAAAGCAGAGTGGACCAGCGCATGTTCATTTTCATTATTTGAGTCAGATGCCACCAACAGAAGGTTGATTTTCTTTTTTTGGTGGTTTGGGTTCTGTAGCTTCCACATCAGAGTGTTGCTCTTTTAAGACTTCTGAAAGCATGCTCGATACCTCATCCCTCTCAGATTCTTAAACCTTGGGTTGAGTGCTGTAATGATCTTTAGAAATCTCACATTGATACCTTTTTTGTGTTTTGTCAAATCTGCTGTGAAAGTGTTCTTAAAATGAACAACATATCTGGGTCATCATCCAAGACTGCTGTAACATTAAATATATGCGGAATGCGGGTAAAACAGAGCCAGAGTCATACAATTCACCCCCAAGGAGTTCAGTCACAAATTTAATTAATGCATTATTTTTTTAATGAGCGTCATCAGCATGGAAGCATGTCCTCTGGAATGATGGTAGAAGCATGGACGGGCATACGGAAGTTTAGCATATCTGGCACGTAAATACCTTGCAGTGCCGGCTACAACCCCCCCATGCGAACATCTGTTCTCACTTTCTGGTGACAAATAAGAAGTGGGCAGCATTATCTCCTGTAAATATAAACAAACTTGTTTGTCTTAGCAATTCGCTGAACAAGAAGTAGGACTGAGTGGACTTTTAGGCTCTAAAGTTGTGCACTGATTTGTTTTTGAGTGTAGCTACATAACAAAAAAAAAATCTATGTTTGTAAGTTGCATTTTCACAACGGAGATTGCACTACAGTACTTGTATGAGGTGAACTGAAAAATACTATTTCTTTTGTTATTTTTACAGTACAAATGTTTGTAATAAAAATTAATATAAAAGTGAGCACAGTACACTTTGTATTCTGTGTTGTAACTGAAATCAATATATTTTAAAATGTAGAAAAACATCCATAACAACATTTAATAAATTTCAATTGGTATTCTATTGTTTAACAATGCGATTAAAATTGTGATTAATCACTATTAGGTTTTTTTAATCACAATTAATTTTTTGAGTTAATCACATGTTAACTACAATTAAAAAATGAAATTAGAGGAAATGGGGGAATGATTGCCATGTTTGTTAATTTGAGTGAACAGCAGCTCAGATTTATCTGGAAAGGCAGCACCCACCACAAGCACAAGAATGTCAATACAAGCAAAAGCTTCTGGTGACTTTCTAGATTTTTGTTAATCAAGTCATCAGCATGAGGTGGACACTGAATTTATCAGTAAAGCATTGAATGCAGAGTTGGGCATGCAGCATTTATTGTACTGAGTACAAATAATTCATTTGCTTACCTTAGTAAATCCATGGTATTGTTCTGTGTTCTTACAACCACAAAGCTTCAAGCCTTACTTCTCCACTTCATTTACATACCATCTTTCCAAGTCCCTGGGAAATAAACTTTTCATCAGTGCATTAAAAATAGAGGTGGGAAAAACAAATGGAAAACTTAATTGGCAAAGATAGGCCGTTGCCAGTGGTTGAAAGAACTACTAGAATGAGAGAGGTGTTTCCAGGCTGCTAATTGGATTCAGAAACATCATCATGTACTAATATGATAGCTATCAATAACAGACACCTCAAACATTTCCTAGTATAGTTTATTGCAAACATTTAGTTATAACCAGCTGCAGATGCCGAAGACTTATGTGGGCTAGATTGGGCCACTGAAGATTTTTTTTTTTTAAGTAATCTTGGTGAAACTTGCATCCCTCACAGAAGTTCAGTGTACACTGGTCTTGTGCAGGAGATGAGGGGACAGTCACAGCCACAACCAACATTTCCTGACAAGACTTAGTAGTAGTGTCATCAGCACTGCCTTCGAGAGGTGGTTACTGCTAGTGGATCCTCACCATTAGTGAGCATAATGGCCTTGTCCTCGGTTCAGACCCAACTGCTCCCCAACTGGAATTTTGCCATCCACAGTTAGGTGAGTTATTTTGATTGACCACTCTAGGATTCTTCAATCTCAGGAAGGGCTTGGGAAGCAGATTTATGGGAACTAGACAAGTTTAAAGACAAATATTATGAACGAATGGCCCCGTACTTCTGTGTTACCTCCGGTAATTGTGCTTTTTATTGTCTGGTTGGGCTTCCAGGATTGTACAAATTAATCATATTGAAAAGTAGCAGCATTATGGGGTTCTGAAATGGAAGGGCTGTTGTCTCCCTCCTCTTTTATTGCCTTTCCTTTGGGTTGGAGAAAGACACCGCAAGATAAATAGCCTTATGGACTGGAACTCGTGCCAGTAACTGGTAGAAGAAGCATAGGAAATGTAAGATAATTTGACAAGGTTTTGGATGCAGAAATTACCATGTGCAGAGATCTTGTTACAACATGGTTGAAATCCAATTCATTCTTGCATGCTCTGTCCCTCTGCTGAACTACTTCCCTGTTGCAACTCAAGGCTTCAGAGAGGCTCAGGAAAACTGTGTAAATTAAGTCCCTGTCCACACCACAAAATGAAGCTGCGATTTTTAACCCTGTCAGGGGACTACCATGTTGTGGCAAGGGCACTGCATGTAGTATTTAGTAAAATAATCTTTGTATAACAATCTAGTCTAGCATGGACAGGGAAGGGTGGGTTATTCAAAACAAATGGAACATGGTGAGAGAATGGCAATCTGTATAAAAGAGAAAATACAATGTAGGTTTAGTGTTGCTGCAGGTTAGATTTGTCATTTTGCCCTGGGGTTACTAAAATGTACATTTTTATTGTCAAACTTGAATAGAATTAGTGATTTTTTTTGTTGAAACAGACCCGAGTCAACTGCAGAGAACTAGTCATCTTTACGCCCTCGGTTTATAATGGCTATCTCCAAGATGAATGAGTTTTTGGATTAGACGGTCTTGGTTTTATTAGTCTCCTTCTGGACTAGGCACATGTGTCGTACCCCAAAAGAACAAGATGCCATGAAGAGATGCAGGATTGGCTGGCCTGGCTGCTCTTCTAGAACCCAGTGGGATGCTTAGCTCACATCCTGTCTTCTCTTGAGTATGCTTTAATTGGAGGAGGTTTCCTGTCTTCCGCCTCAGCTCACACGTGTGGGAGTTTTGCCCTAAAGCAGGATGGTATTTCAGTACGATGCCCAGGGAGTTGCAGCACTTTTCTTTGTGTTAATAAGGAGAGTGTTTGCATCACTGAAAAACTGCTACAAAGTCTTCAATTAAAAAATAAATCCTCTGTCACTAATTAATTACCAATGCTATGATCAAACAGATGTCAAAAGTAACATTTGTTAAATGAGCTGCAGACATGGATTCAAAATGCTGGGGATTCTGATTCCTTAACCAATACTCTTCCCCTTCCCCCTACTTATCATGTTGCTGGTCCCTTTGACTGTAAATGGGAGTGTCCCAGAAACGCTATCAAACTGCTGTTTTGATCAGGAATCAGTTTGTCAGCACATGTTACCTGACACTGTTTTCTCAGCTTTGTAAACAGTGGTTATATGATTTGGCTACTCAGCACAGGAAGACAGCTCAGCCTCTTGTGACAATAGCTGCATAGGATGGACTTGTTTCATATTGGTACTCATCAGAAAATGAACGATGTACAGCCAGGAAAAATGCTAAGGAGGTAGCAGCTCTTAACTAGCTTTTCGGAGACAGTCGTAGGACTTCTGTTTGGGTAATGACTTTTTACCTCATTTGTTACAGATGTTTTTGATGCTTCACTCTTTTTTTCCATAAATCTTGAGATTTATTTTTTTTAAAGTACCTTCTCTAGACATTTAGCCAGATCTGTTCTAGTGATGCTAATACTGTGTACTCAGAAGAGAGAAGCACATTGGTTTCTTATGTAAATTGATAGCATATATGACAATCCCTCCACTTGTTTGTTGTTCATGGCATAATCTTAGTATATACAAGCTTTGCAGACAAAGCCATTTCTTTCCTTGTTTTGATCTCTTAGTGCAAGTGAGTTTCTACTGAACAAAAGTCTTCCATACCTTTTGTGAATTATTGAACTTGGCATAACTGCAAGCGTAACTTAAAATATATATCAGCACATACTTAATTTTTCACAACTATGGTGTGTCTGATACATAAGAAAGTATCACTGATTGCACTGGACACATTTCTAAGATCCCCATTGCTGGAATAACCCTGGGCATTCCTTCCTAGGTTTATTCTTAGGCAAGAGATGTCCCTCTGTGGGAGTGTAGCTCTCATGCCTCCTATCCTCCATCATGCTCTCTTATTCGAAGAATCAGGATCCAAATGCAATCATGGGCCGTGCCTATCCATTGGGTAAACATTTCCAGGAAGAAGTGTATCTTGCGACATGTCTGAAAGGTAGTAAAACTCGGGTTCAGAAGTCAGTTCCACTGCTGCAGGCCTGGCATTGGAAAAGCTCTCCTCCCATACCCTGAGCTCTTAACCCAGTGTCCTCGATGAATACAGGGACCATTCCATGATGCAGAACAGGAGGGGGCAGCTGTTGAGGTAACCAGTCCTCAGACCACTTAAGGATTTATAAATGAACAGGACATTTAAATGGACTCAGTTAATAGTCAGCCAGTGTAGAGCATGAAGCACTAGTAAGACATGCCACGGCTCTATCATAGTTAATAGATGGGGTGCCGTGTGCTTTAACATCCAGGTGGCCTCTGTGAGCAGCCCAAATGTAGTGGATTACAATAGTCTAGCCTGGAGCCAACAAGCAGATAGATCCAGCGGCTAGAGTTGCAACTGCCAGATGGGACACTCTTCTGACTTGAGCAGGAAATAGTGGTCACACACACTATCTGGCTGTGTGGGAGCAGACACAAGTCCAGCAGGAATGTTAAACCATCCACTTCCTTTCACAGTAACAGATAAGGTGCACAGGCAGAAAGATACTGCTCCAGGGCCACACAAAAATTCTGAATCCATCCACCAGCAGCACAAGCAATTCTTGTAAGGCTGTCACTGCAGTAAAGGATACACATGGAGCTTTCTTCTTCTGCTCCTCCTCACTCAATGCAGCAGAGCTGTTTTTGTGTAATAAACCAGCCAGCTAGTCAACCCAAGTTGCCTAGCCCAGACATCAGACCCATCAACCACTGTGAAAAGCTGTCAGCGTACTCCACTGATGAGAACAACCAAATATGCATGGAGCTAACAGAGAAAGGAAATACTTCCCCGACCAGGTTGTATTATCTGCCCCAATACCCCGAGAGAGCTTGGCCCCATCGGACATGCTGAAGCCCTGAAAAATGCTGGAATCATTTTAGAATTGAATGCCTCAAATATCTGAGAGACCAGATGAGTGAGGTAATATCTTTTATTGGACCGATCTCTGTTGGTGAGAGACAAGCTTTTGAGCTTACCTAGAGCTCTTGTTCAGTCAGTGTGGAGGGAAAGGTAAACGCATGTTTGAGAGCTTTTTGTCTAGAATATCATCAGGTTGAATCATCACTGGGATTTGTGGTCTGTCACCTTCCACTTTTCAAGTTCTCAGCCATTTTTTACTTTTGATACACACATGATTTTATGAATTATAGTTGTGAGACAGCATGATCTTTCTGCTGCTAGTACTGAAATAAGTTGGAGGGTGGTTTCTCTTTTAATGCTATTATGCCTGTCAGATCAGTTAAATTCTGCAATTACTTCTGGAACTTAATGGGGTTGGCAATTCCGTGGGTATCGCTCAGCCAGAGCACTGCCCCTTCCATGGATCAGATGTGATCTAGTTTGCAGAGGATGATCAGTTTTGATTATCACAGCTGTGGATCATGCAAATAGTTTTAGACTCCAGCTGGTGGGGATAGTGTGCAGAATCAATAAGAGCTGCTTTGAAAAACCCAGGAGCCACGCAGCAGAAATTAAGGGTTTGTTGGTTGCCAGTATTTTGCCATCCCACATGCACTCACTGGCATTTCTGGTGTTTCACAGGTGTATGTGTGTGTGTGCGCAAGCACGCGCTCATGCACACACTTTGGACTGGAGGGGCCTTAATGTGATATCTGACACATCTGCATGATCGTCATTCATATGCCACCAGGAAATGGTAAAATATTATTGTAGCATATTTGTAAAGGAAATGAATTATTAGGACATGGGATTTACCATACCAGCTTGACCCTTCTGGAGTTTACATCTCAATACATTGTGTAAAATATGTCTCAACACCTTGATATCCAAGCACAGGAGAGAATATTAGAAAACACTTGAAATTAAAATTTCTGAAGTACATTTCTTATACACATGTCAAAGGCACATGTCCTCCACTGAGGACTAAAATCCATGGCAAGTGGGAAGTCTGCAAAATAAGCAGCTTTTGAGTTATCCTCATGAGAAAGCAGGATCACAGAACTCCGAGGATGAATAAGGGCATTTGAAGTTAGTAGTAATTATAATTTATTACCGTCTGAGAGTTCTTGAGTGACCTATGAGAAACAAGTGATCTCAGTCTAGTCTGAATCCCAATGGACAATAACTGGCACCTTAGTGCCAATAATTGGTCTTAGTGGAGAATTCCGTGGACATGGAGGCAGCAGTACCTTTTCATCCCTAGCAATGGAACCTCCAGAACAAAGCTGAGACAAGTAACAGAGCTTGGTAGGAAAGGTTGCAGCATTGCTGCTCCCTTCCTTACCTGTTCTATGAGAGTGGACTGCAGTTTTCAGTATTCTCTTGTCTGACGCTTGTCATGAACACTGTTGGTGGGGAATAAACCCAGTTTTGCCCTGCTAGTGTTTCAATCATCTACCGTGCTAGTACTGTGATTTTATTACTAGATTAGAATGACTGTTGTGCTGAGAAAGAAGACTGAGTCAGCACTAGTTTTTGATTCCTTTCTACCATAGCCAAAACCTAGTCTTTCATCATGACTTTACAGCAAACAGTGAATCAGAGGTTAAAATAGTCATATTGTCAAAAATATGCAGACTGAGCAGCTTTCCAAATATTAAGACTGGTGCCCTTTGTCATTATTATCAAAAGGCTATTGTCAAGGCTA
Organism: Gopherus evgoodei; assembly: GCF_007399415.2. NCBI lineage: Eukaryota > Metazoa > Chordata > Testudines > Testudinidae > Gopherus > Gopherus evgoodei. The sequence continues at coordinate 16,952,940 of NC_044327.1, read as the reverse complement.
ATTCCTCATTCTGGCACTTTGAGTGCAGAAGGTGGGGGCCCGCAAGGATTCTAAAAATTAATACTGGCCATTCCAGGCTTGTATTAAACATCCAAGGTTACAGCTTCTCTCAGACCTTGGATTGGTAGATGCTGCCATCACCCAAGTGCAGAATCCCTTTGAGAGCCCAGGAAGGCGCACTTGGGAATTCCTTCCTGTGGGGTACCCTCAAACCCTTTCACCCCTGCTCCCCCAGAGAAGAGCTGAGAAGGTGGGGGGGGGGAGGAAATCAGCTGTTGCCACCAGCTAATTAAACATGCTCACAAACCACTTAAGACACAAAAATCCAGTTCTGTTCTTTTAAAAAGGTAAACTTTATTTTTAAAAAAAAACAAGAAAATACATTTGAGAACTCAGGATATTGCTAGATTTTAAAAGAGCAGCTACAAGGATGAAGCACCAAGAATAACTTCCTTGAGGTCCAGCTTAATGATTACAGGCAAAACAAAAGCACCTGGGGTTAGCACAGAGGAATCCACAAGCCATAAAGAAATAAAAGGGTTAACCTAATTGCGTCTTCCTGGACATTTCCTGATCTACTTACATATCTGGGGTTTTAAATGAGTAGTTTCTAGGTATGATACTAATGATTTTTCATACCTGGCCCAAGCTTCTCACAGCATAACTGCTGCCCTGTCCGTCTTTCCCTGGGAGAACAACAGACAGACAAACAAAAGGAGAGTCTTTTCTCCATTTTAAAAAATTCTAGCCTTCCCATTGGCTCTTTTGTCCAGGTGTCCACTCACTTCCTCTTACCTATGCATCGTATTGAGACTTTTTAACCCTTTACAGGTAGAATAAGAGGGATTTTATAGCCACTGGCTGGCTGAGTGTCTTTAAAAGGAGCTACCCTTCCCCCCTACCCGTTTAATTTATCACAGCTATTTATACATAGTTTTTTAGCAGTACAGCTGCTCCCCGGGTTACGCAAGACCCAACTTACACAAATTCGCACTTACGGAAAAGTTCCATATGCCAGAAATAGGATTTTCAAATTGCGGACATTTTTGCGTAATGTACGGGTATACGTTTCTGACTTACGCAAAATTCGAGTTAAGCAAGGCTTTCTGGAACGGAACAATTGCGTAAGTCAGGGGGCCTCTGTGTCATAATGACTCAAAGATTGTGGTAATGTCCACAGCTGAAAGGCAAATGCTGTTCTCGATGTGAGAGTGTTCTTGGTTTTTTTTTCTGACAGGTGGATTTAGAATATTAGAGCACATTGCTGAGTGACCTAAGAGAGGCCTAGGTCTATATTGTTCGTGCAGATTGATTAGCAACATAAAAATGAATTCAACACTTTGAGCCAGGTGTTCATATCTTACACGCCGTGAATCTGAAGGAACTCTGTTAGATTCAGTGGATTTATTACATCTGCACCAGTGAAAGCTGAGAATTATCTACAATAGATAGAACTTTAAATGAATTAAACCTCTGTTAACTCATCTATAGTGGTACAGCATCTCCAGTACATGCCATCTGCCTCTTTCTGTTGCTTTTAATTTCCCTGGCAGTAAAAGGAGCTTATCCAGACACTGCCAGTTAGTCAAATCCTAGGAAAACTTGAAAGAGCTATTGAAACTGTGAAGTAGAGCCGGTCAAAATGTAAGGTGCAAGCTAAATACAGTCCCCAAAGTGCTACGCTTTGTCATGTCGTCTTGAATCCGGAAGTCCAGGCTGGAGGCTATATTTTCCAGCATATTATGGTTCAACCTGATCTAGGCCACCTAGATCCAATGTATGTAGAATTAAACTTGCTCTGCTCCATTTCAGGCATATTTGTACTTAGCCTTTGGACTTCTGACAAGTTGCCAGTATAGTGCTCGTTAGAGCAAAGTTTGGGTGCCTTTCCATTGACTTTCTTCCGTGACTAAATGGAGTTATTACTGTCTGTCTTTTGCCTTAGGGTTTTATACTGCTGCCAGTTACCATAGTATCTGACGGTCTTCAACATGAAGTTGGTAGCAATAGTGAGGTCCCTTCCAGACTTCATGGAGCCTCTGGCACCTCTCCCTATTCAGGGTAAAAACTCTGTTTGAGGAGGTAAAGTATATGGGATGTGTTTGTTTAGTTACTTAGTTTTCATTAATTTACTTTTTCATTAAAGGTTTATTGGTTTCAGGTTAACTTTGTTTTTTGGTTGATAGAGGCTTAGGGCTTGCCTACGCTGGCAAGTTTCTGTGCAGTAAAAAGCAGTTTTTTGCACTCAAACTGCAGGCAGGTACACCCTGCCAAGCCACTTTGTGCGCAGAAACTCCTGTTGCAGTGCTGCAAAAAACCCATCTCAAAGAGGCTCCAGCGCTCTATTGCCACTGTAGATAATTGATTGCTTTCTGCGCCGTAATTGGCCTCCGGAGCTGTCCCATAATGCCTCAAGTGATTGCTCTGCTCATTGTTTTGAACTCAGCTGCCCTGGAGACGTGTGCCCCCTACCCTTTCAGAGCACCATTTCTGACAGCCCTTGTGTGCTGTGCTGATCTGCTCTGGGATACAGAGCAAACCATTAATGTGGAATGCTCATGCTGTTGAACACAGAGGCAGGTGTGTGTGCGTGCGTGTGTGGTTTACCCTTCTCCCTGCCTTAGGACTGGTTGCTTCCTGTCGCTGTCTGAACTTACAAGACAGCATGCTGACACACACTCTGTCCCCCAAACACACACACCACGCTGCCTGTCACAAACACTTTCCCCTCCCCCACACCTTCAACTGAAAAGCAGCTGGCAATGTAGTAGGATGCCCATGGAACAATGGGATTGGGAAACCTGCATCATGTGATGCTGTGCCTTTCCCGCAAGGCATAGCAAACCCTTCCCAAAGCACCTGCGGCCAGTTGCACAGTGGGATAGCTACCACAATGCACTGCTGTCTTTGCCATTGCAAGAGCTGCTAATGTGGATGCACCTCCAGTGTCACAAGGAGCACAGTGTGGACACGCAACAGCGGTTTAATTCCAGCATTTTAATAAAAGTGGTATAACTTGTGGCACAGAAACTTGCCAGTGTAGACATATCCTTAGAGGTAGAAGGGGTGTGTCATAGCTGATTCTCATTCTTATGATGGAAAAGGCCTTTTCAAACAGGAAGGTATTACAATGTTTCCTGCAAAAAGGCAGTCAGATTTAGGCTTTTCCTCATCTCCCCTGGAAGTTTTTCCTTAGCCAGATCCCCCTTGGCTGAGAGTGCTTCGTCCCCAGCTCTTGTGTGTTTCGTTCTGGGTGTATTGATCTATGTTGCCCCAGAGGAGTGCAGCTGTCAGTGTTTCATAGATCAAAATTCAGTATTTAATGTAGTTGGGGCTTGATCCATGAATTGTTTTAAAAGATGACGATCGTTCCTTAACTAACTAGTCATAATTGGATACCATTCAACTATAACTGGATGGGAAAAAACACACCTGCATTGCTCATAGTTGAGTTGGAATTTGAATCTAATCTGATCATTGCAATTGTCTGTCTTAGATTCTTGTTCTGTTCAGATTTTCTACTACCTTCATGGCTATAATGTCTGAGTGCCTTCCAAAAGTGTGTTAAGTTAGAAGCAAATTTAGCTGTGTTAAGGAAACCAAGAGTTTCCAATAACTGCTATCGCTACTAATTTCATCCTACTTATAGTGGGATCACATCGGCTTCTAACATTTAACTTCATACACACATAATTTTGTCAGAAACTTATGTTGCAGTTGGAGATGATCCAATCATAATACACGTAATGCTTAAGGACTTTAACAGCAAAAGAAATCACATTGAAAAGATATTAAACAACCCATATTGTTTCAATGTAGCATTGTGATTGAACTTGGAGAACTACCAAGATACTAGAAGCAGGGGGAGGGAGGGGAAGGACATTTTAAAAAGAAAGTTCTTTCAACTTCAGCATGAAATAATGTCCTGTGATTAAAAACTGCAATCCGTGTGGGAGTAAGGAAACACCAAATTCTTCAATGTGTTAAATATACATTGCAGACTCAGGTGCAAACAAAGTCTGGTAAGCGACTTCATTCAGCGTGCCAACTGTCCACTCTTTGCCTCAGATGACCTCTTGTGGTGAGCCCTCGTGTTTGCATAAGCATGTCTACTGCTGTAGCAAGGTTCAGAATGGCTTTTTTTAAAAATTAAAGGGGCACCAACTGTCAAAGAAATTCACAACAGTGAAATTACTTTTAAAATTCCCAGTATAAATTCAGGTGTGCTTAATACCATACATAAAAAGACCTACTTGACTAAGTGCTTCTGCTTAGACATATATGGCCAGATATTCAAACTTGCATAGTGATTTTGTGTACCTACTTTTTGCAATGTCCAACTAGAGGTATCTCTAGACAGGCCAGATTCTCACAGAGTGGGTGCTCACCACTTTCTGAAAAGGAGGTCGTTTTAAGGTGTCTCAAGTTGGCACCTCAGACTCATTAGTCATCTTAAAAAATCTTGGCCGTAGTAGTTGTAGGCCCCTTTTAGTCGAGGGGCCTCTGAACATTCTTGGGAGTATTCCAGTTGGGAAGATCCTGTGCGCTGCAATCTAGCCTTAGAGGCCACAACTCCCAGGAGGCCTTGTGGAAAGATTGCTGCTGTGGAGCTCTGCCCATACCAGGAGCTGCTGCTAGGAAGCCAGAAGCTGCTGTTGAAAGCCTGTAGGGGCTTTAATTGAGCAGGGAGCTTCATAGGGGGTTGATGGCTTCCCTGGAGCCAGGGCAGAGACTATTGCTGTGCTTGGAGCTGACTGAAGTGGGCCTGCAGTGAAGGCCTGTGAGTAACCCCCACTCTGGTTTGGGAAAGTACTTGCAAGAGGAGGGACACAGCAGAGAGACTGAATCTGAGGAGAGGCAGAGTGATCATTGCACCAAACCAGGACCCAGAACTGCTGACGTTTGGCGGGGCTGACTCCAGCTTGTTGCAGCTTGTTACCTTTGCAGGGCTGATACACAGAACCAACGGAGCTCTGTCTCCAGCTGCAGATCTTCCAGTGCACCCATAAATGTGTCTAGGACTGAAACCCAGAGGAGCGTACACTCCGGGGTGGAGTAAACAGTGGCAGTATAAATGCCAGTTAGATAAGTTTCATTTATTACTGTTTAGTATATTTAATTGGTTTTATTCAACTGCCCCTGTGGATTTAAATTAGTAGTGACATTTAATCTTAGTTGGTTACACCCTGTTACTTTAAGTTGTTAGGTAAAGATGTGTTAACTCTAATTTAAGTATATGGGATGTATATTATTTATTATTGGTATTTGAGTTAGATCCATGCCACAGGTGGTGGTTATTATAATAGGTTTATTCCTGGAGGTTCCCAAGACACGCCCTTGAGTGTGTACAGGGGCCCGCCCGGGGGAGGCACTGTCAATTGTAAATTCCTTTAGGAGTAAAGGGACTGCAGCAGAGGGGTGAATAGAGGATCCCCACCTATCCAACATCACCACTGGGATACTCAGGATTTCTTTTACAACATCAGGTGCCCGAGCACACAGGTGAGTGTTGCCAGCTCCCGAGTAACCCAGTGAGGAAGAGGGGAGGTTGTTACATAGTCTACTAAGCATTTGCTTCAGATCAACTAATATTAATTACTTCACTTGGGGGGGGGGGCATTTTCTTTAAAAAAGAATGAAAGAAAAGAATACCCGCTGATAGCCATAAGATATAAATGTGTATTGTCCAGCTGCCAACAAATAGTTAAATCCAGCCTAAAAAGCTGCAGGTGGGAGGGATGTATGTACTGAAAATATTTTCTCCTCTTTCCAGCTCTCCCCAAATCTGAATTCCTTTAATCATCATCTGCTTTTCCTTGACCCCTGTCCAATGTGTAACACAGTATTACATAGGTCTGTGCCAATGGCACCAGTACCGCAAAGGTCTGACTCTGCAAGACCCTGTCATCGACGATATTTTATGCACCCGTTCCAGCCAAGTTGCTATTACAGGCAAGATTGTGTCACGTGTTGTGCTTATGAAGGCGCGCTAAGGCCATTATTTAACTGTTGCAAGATGATGATAGACACCAAAACTTCCTATTTGTGTCAGGTTTTTGGCAAGGGTGAGGAGGGGAAAAAATTTATGGAGGGGGAAAATATTTAAATGTCCTTGGCAACAGCTGGACCTCATTCATTCATTAGCTTCCTATATCTTTCTGATTTAGAAACCAGCCAAAATCCTGACCATTGTTACTTAATGATTTCCTGTTTTGTTTAAAATGCTTTTCTATAGATAAACAGTTTACTAAGGAAAAAATGAACTCAGTCATTCATGAATCTCACTAAATTCAGTTTTGGATTAATGGTGAATTAATTTTTTTCCCTTCAGATCTGTAATTAAGAGATTTTAAATGTATGTCGCTAAATTGTTTCAGCCCAAGATTTTTCAGTTCTTCTTCGAGTGCTTGCTCATATCCATTCCAATTAGGTGTGCGCGCGCCGCGTGCACGTTCGTCGGAGACTTTCTACCCTAGCTACACTCGATGGGCCAGCAGGTCGCCCCCTGGAGTGGCGCCGGTATGGCGCCTGATATATACCCCTGCTGGCCCGCCTGCTCCTCAGTTCCTTCTTACCACCCGTGTTGGTCGTTGGAACTGTGGAGCACGGTTAGCCGTTCTCCACCTCCCTAGCGTTTCACTCTTCTGCAGTTTAGTGTATATAGTTCAGTTATTATAACAATAGTTGTAGTTATAACGTTAATTTAGTGTAGTTGTAAATAGTTATACTGAGGATTGGGGGTTCGCCCCCTTTTCCTCCCCGTGGTGCCAGAGCCCATGCCCGGTTCACCCGGCTTTAAGCCTTGCGCGGCCTGTCATCGGCCGATGCCAACAGGAGATCCGCACGACTCCTGCCTGAGGTGCCTAGGTGAGTCCCACCTTGTGGACAAGTGCTGGATCTGCAAGGCGTTCAAGCCCCGAACGAAGGAGGGGGACAGTCGCCTGAAGCAGATCTTGATGGAGGCAGCGCTGACTCCCCCACCGTCGGCACCGACTCTGGCACCAGGACCAAGTGTCGCCCCCGCTCCGGACCGCCCGGCGCCAGCGAAGTCTCCAACTTCCCGCTCGGCACCGGCCCGGCACCCTAGCCGGCACCGTTCCCTCTCCCCGAGGAGCAAGAAGCACAGGGCTCCTGCGGTGCCTACAACTGCACCACTGTCAGCGTGTGCCTCAAAACCTGACCGCCCGGCACCGTCATCCGCCGCGGCACCGAGCGTCGTCGCACCATCGACTCCGGCCCCTCAGAGGCAGTTGAGTCCTGTGCCTTTCAGCTCCCCAGTGAGGACAGGGGTCGAGCTTGTCGCGCCCTTCACGCCGGAGGCCTTCTCAGCGGCACGCGACCTCATCACACTGACAGAGCCCGAGCTGCCCCAACCCCCGGCACTGCCGGTGCGGGTTATCCAATCGATGGGCAAGCCCGCCATGGTACGGCCGCATTCACTGGGTACTACCGGGCATCGGTCCTGCTCCATATCGAGGGACCACTCCCAGCGTCGCCGCTCGAGATTTAGACGCCGCTCGCAGTCCCGGGACCGCTACCTGAGGCACCGGTCGTACTCGCGGCACCGTTCAAGATCCCGGTCGCCGTTGTACTACTCTCAGCACCAGTCTAGATCACGGCACCAACGTTCCTACCGCAACCGGTCCCGGCACAGCAGTGGATGGCACCGGTCGACCTCCCGGCACCGAGCTGGTAGCAGGTCCCGGTCTAGATCGCGGTACCGCCATGACTCCCGGTACCATTCACCGGCACCGCGCAGCGACGTCGGGATGCGCAGGGGCCTGCCACAGTCTTCGACAGCTCCTCCATGGCCTTCGAGGAACTCGTCCGCTTCTTCCCATATGGACAGCGCCTCTTACGGGGGTTCGGATGTTCACGCCCGCACGGACCAGGGTCCACCTCAATGGTCCTTTTGGATGCCCTGGGCGTACCACCAAGCCCAGGGCGAACCTTCGGGACAAGCTCGCTCCAATCCATCGGAGCGTCGTGCGCCAGAGGCCACAGTCAGTCGGCCCCCTCCCCCTCAGGTATGGAGGAAGACCCCACGGATCCCCTGGTGCAGCAGGATGCCTGGGAAACGGAGGCCCCTCTGGATGAGGCTTCCGTGCAAGATCCACTCCTCCCTGGGGTGTCTTCGTCCTCGTCCTCGGATGAGGCGGTAGCGGGCACATCTTCATCAGGGCCCCTGCCGATTCATCTCCAGGCGCATCAGGACCTGCTGAGGTGAGTTGCCCAGAACATAAACCTTCCTGTAGAGGAAGTCCCGGAAGTAGAGGACCCGGTAGTAAGCATCCTCTCGGCAGAGGCACCGACCAGGGTAGCCCTCCCCTTCATTAAGTCGATCCAGGCGAAGGCGGACCACCATCTGGCAGTCTTCGGCCTCCATTCCACCCACTGCCCGCGGCGTGGAAAGGAAGTATATGGTACCATCAAAGGGGTATGAGTACCTCTACGTACACCCCGCTCCCTGCTCCTTGGTGGTACAATCAGTCAACGAGCGGGAACGCCACGGCCAACAGGTTCCTGCACCAAAATCCAGGGAAGCCAGACGCATGGACTTGCTGGGCCGTAAAATTTATTCTGCTGGAGGCCTTCAGCTCCGTGTGGCGAACCAGCAGGCCCTCCTGAGCCGTTACAGCCACAACACCTGGGAAGCTGTCGGCAAATTTACAGAGCTGCTCCCCCAGGACTCACGCCAGGAATTTTCATCTCTCCTGGAAGAGGGCAGGAGGGTCGCCAGGACCTCGCTACAGGCGTCCTTAGATGCCGCAGATTCAGCGGCGAGGACTCTGGCATCGGGCGTAGCCATGCGCCGTATATCGTGGCTGCAGTCTTCCAGGCTATCGCCAGAGCTACAATACATGATCCAGGACCTGCCATTCGATGGGCAGGGCCTCTTCTCTGAAAAGATGGATCCCAGGCTACAGAGCCTGAAGGATAACCGGGTCATCATGCGTTCACTGGGAATGCACACGCCCCAGACTCAGAGAAGGCCATTCCGCTCTCGATATGAAGGATGCGTACTTCCACATTGCGATCTTCCCCCCGCACAGACGGTATCTCCGCTTTGTGGTGAATCAGGACCACTACCAGTTCAAGATCCTCCCCTTTGGGCTCTCCTCGGCCCCCCGGATATTCACCAAGTGTATGGCGGTCATCGTGGCTGCCCTGCGACGTCGTCGTATCCATGTCTTCCCTTACCTTGACGACTGGCTCGTTCGAGGCACGTCGGAAGCGCAGGTGACCGGGCACATCACCATCATCACGGAGCTGTTTACGAGCCTAGGTCTGACCATCAATCCGGACAAGTCCACTCTGGTGCCTACGCGGAGCATAGAATTCATAGGGGCAGTGCTGGACTCCAACCTCGCGACGGCCAGCCTCCCCCGGCACCAATTCCAAGCTATAGTGTCCATGGTCATAAGCCTGCGGGCCTTCCCGACCACATCTGCTCGAACGTGCCTCGCTCTCCTGGGGCACATGGCCGCATGCACCTTCGTCACCAGACATGCAAGACTCCGCATGCGCCCGTTGCAGACCTGGCTCGCGTCGGTCTATCGACCAGGCAGGGATGCCATAGACACAATCGTAACGATTCCACCGAATGTTCTAGGCTCCCTAGGCTGGTGGACAACGCCCTCCCACGTGTGTGCAGGCCTACCGTTTCACGCCCCACAGCCCTCAGTATCCCTGACAACGGACGCATCATCGCTGGGCTGGGGTGCGCACCTGGGGACCCTGCGTACACAGGGTCTGTGGTCGCAGAGAGAGTTGACTCTTCACATCAATGTGCGGGAGCTACGGGCCGTTCACCTAGCATGCCAGACATTCCAACGCCATTTGCACGGCCGTTGTGTTGCGGTATTCACAGACAACACAACGGCCATGTATTACATCAACAAGCAGGGCGGGACCCAGTCCTCCCCGCTGTGTCAGGAAGCAATACGTCAGTGGGACTTTCGCATAGCCCACTCTATTCATCTAGTGGCCTCCTTTCTCCTGGGAGTGCGGAACACCCTTGCGGATCACCTGAGCAGATCCTTTCTGTCCCACGAATGGTCCATCCGTCCGGATGTCCTCTATGTCATTTTCCAGAGGTGGGGGTTTCCCCAGATAGACCTGTTTGCCTCCAGATCAAACAGGAAATGCCAGGTATTCTGCTCCCTACAAGGTCGCTCCCTGGGCTCCCTGTTGGACGCGTTCCTCATACAGTGGACGGGTCGTCTTTGCTACGCCTTTCCACCCTTCCCTCTCGTCCATCGAGTCCTGATCAAGGTCTGGAGAGACAAGGCCCGCCTCATCCTGATCGCTCCGGCGTGGCCGCTGCAGCCTTGGTACACCATGCTGCTCGACCTGTCCCTGGCGAACCCGATTGCCCTACCTCTTTGGCCGGACCTGATCACGCAGGACTTCGGCAGGATGCGCCATCCGGATCTACAGTCCCTCCATCTGTCTGCGTGGCTCCTGGCTGGTTAAGCCAGTCCGAGTTGCGCTGTTCCGATGCAGTACAAGTGTTGTTGGGCAGCAGGAAGCCTTCCACGCGTTCAACCTACCTAGCGAAGTGGAAACGCGTCTGCTGCTGGTGCAGTCAGCACGGCCACGACCCACTCGCCGTGCTAGTCCCCACCATCTTGGACTACGTGTGGTCTCTCAAGCAGCAGGGCTTGGCGATCTCCTCTCTACGCGTCCACCTCACGGCTATAGCCACCTTCCACCCAGGCGAGACTGGCAAGTCCGTATTTTCTCACCCAATCGTGTCAAGATTTATCAAGGGTCTGGAGCGGCTCTACCCTCAGGTCAAACGGCCTACCCCTACTTGGGACCTGAACCTGGTTCTAACCAGGCTAATGGCGCCCCCCTTCGAACCCTTAGCCACATGCTCGCTGCTGTACCTATCCTGGAAGGTGGCCTTCCTAGTCGCTATTACGTTGGCCCGGCGAGTCTCGGAGCTTCGGGCTCTGACCGTGGACCCTCCGTATACGGTGTTCCATAAGGACAAGGTACAGCTGCGACCGCACCCGGCGTTCCTCCCTAAGGTCGTCTCTGCCTTCCATATTAACCAAGACGTCTTCCTGCCAGTCTTTTACCCAAAGCCGCATTCATCCCGAAGAGAGCAACAGCTCCACTCCTTGGATATCCGAAGGGCTCTCGCATTCTACATTGAGAGAACTAAACCCTTCCGGCGTTCACCACAATTGTTTGTGGCAGTAGCGGAACTCATGAGAGGCATGGCAATCTCCTCCCAGCGTATCGCATCCTGGGTCACGTCCTGCATCAGGACATGTTACGACTTGGCCAGTGTGCCAACGGGACCCCTTACCGCCCATTCTACCAGGGCTCAGGCTTCCTCGGCCGCATTTTTGGCTCATGTCCCCATACAAAAAAATCTGCCATGCGGCCACATGGTCTTCTGTACACACCTTCGCATCACACTATGCACTGGTACAGCAAGCTAGAGACGATGCTGCTTTTGGCGCAGCGGTTTTACAGTCCGCAACGTCTCACTCCAACCCCACCATCTAGGTAAGGCTTGGGAATCACCTAATTGGAATGGATATGAGCAAGCACTCGAAGAAGAAAAGACGGTTACTCACCTTTGTAACTGTTGTTCTTCGAGATGTGTTGCTCATATCCATTCCACACCCGCCCTCCTTCCCCACTGTCGGAGTAGCCGGCAAGAAGGAACTGAGGAGCGGGCGGGCCAGCAGGGGTATATATGAGGCGCCATACTGGTGCCACTCCAGGGAGCGACCTGCTGGCCCACCGAGTGTTGCTAGGGTAAAAAGTCTCCGACGAACGTGCACGCGGCGCGCGCACACCTAATTGGAATGGATATGAGCAACACATCTCGAAGAACAACAGTTACAAAGGTGAGTAACCGTCTTTTGTTCAAGGAAGGTAGATTTCATGCACCAATCCTGAAGAATGCCTGTGTTTCACATATAATTTATATATGTGAAACACAGGGCTTTGTGTCCTCCTTAATTTAAAAAATCTATTCTAATTGGAAACCTATATGGTTTACTTCCATGTCCATTCAGTCTTTGGCTTCTCTTGGAAGCCTGATAATGGAGGTGATCCCTTACAATCGTGACAGAGACTCTCAAATTTATTTCATGTGACTGCTAAACAGCCAGCAGACAGTAACTGCTCTCAGCTGGCACTGATGCTGGACTTGAACCCACAACTTAGAGATAAGATGATCAGTCTTGCTCTTTGCATCCCCACTGCCTCCCATTTTCTTTTTTCTCTTCATATTTTCCTGGGTTTTTCCTGTTGCTGTGAGATGTTTCAAGAGCGCTTAAACCTGAATCAAAAGTGAAGGGGCGTTTGGTGATTTGCAAGCATTAGACCAGGGATCAGCAACCTTCCTCACACGGCACGCCAGGATAAGCCCCCTGGTGGGCAGGGCTTCCATGTCCGCAGGTTCAGCTGATCCCGGCTCCCACTGGCCACGGTTCGCCACTCCAGGCCAATGGGGGTGGCAGGAAGCAGCACGGGCCGAGGGATGTGCTGGCTGCAGCTTCTCCCAGCCCCCATTGGCCTGGAACGGCAAACCGTGGCCAGTGGGAGCCACAATCAGCTGAACCTGTGGACATGGCAGGTAAACAAACCAGCCCGGCCTGCCAGGGGCTTGCCTTGGCTGGTCATGTGTTGAAGGTTGCCGATCCCTGCATTAGATGTAATGGAGCCACGGACAACACAGAGTAGCAGCCATGGGACATTAAAAAGGATAGAAAACTTTATTGTTCAGCTCTTCCCCATCTACACACCATGAAAGAATCATGCAAGTGAATTCCTCCCATCCGCTGAGCTCACAGTTCAGAGTACATGGGAGGGAACAAATAAAAACCTTAACAAGAAGGATCTGTATCTCTATGCTTCTTGGACTCTGGATTGTGAGGGGGAGGTTTTCTAACCATAAGAAAGGCTACTTTACCTGGGTTAGCCCTAAAAAAAATCTAGAGCTTGCTTATTATAGAAACTTCTATTATCTTTTGAAACTTAAGATTGTAGCTCATTTGTGTGTCTGGTTACCTGCTTTAACCTTGTAAATAAATGTCGTCTTTCCTTTTCCTAGTAATAAATTAAAATAAGTGGTGTCTTTGGTATGACATCGAAGATGTAATTTACCTGGGTGAGTGACTGATACTTTAGGGACTGGGAGTGACCTGAATATTGCTGTGATCTTTGATGTACGGGACCTGTCACAAAGGAATGTTTATCTGGATGGCGAGACTGAGGAGTACCCCAGGGGACTGTCTGTGACTCCATGTCAAGGCTGTTATAGTACCTCAGCAGTTTACTCTTGATGATTGGTTGGTGCAATCTAAGGATCGAACTTGCAGCCAGTTTGGGGGTTTTGCCCTGTGCATGGTACCCAGGCTCTTCAGCCACCGCAGGACAGCTTCACACTTCTGTTGAGCTGTCAAGCAGGTAAGTGGATGGTGACAGGAAACCAGCAGGGGAGAGATACTAAGAGGATGGAGGAAGTTACAGACTGAGATTAACACTTCAGAAAAAGTCACTTTCTAAAATGTAGAACTGTTGGAAGCATAACCAAAAGCAAAAAGAACTAGCAACATATACAATTTTTAATTTTTTTTTTAATTTTTTAAGATTTTAAAATTATGGACTCAACCTAAAGAATATATATAGTGAGGAAGTGAAAATCACGTATACATATATTATGAATTATAAATGGTTTAGAACATGTGATGACTGCTGTAGGTAGAGAACAGAAAAAGAGTTCAAAGATTAACATACGCCAAAGAATCCTGCATGATCCCTAGAAATACCTACTGTACAACACACTAGAAACATCAATAATGTGGAAAGATGGAGTGATATTTTTTAAAAGAACTAAAGGGTAAGGAAGACAAAGGTGAGATATTAAATATCAAGCCCAGGGATGAAGTCAGCCCTGTGAGTCCACTAGATATTGGCATCTTATTTTGTTTGCACTGGTTCCCAGCACAACCAGAGCAAAAGCAGAGCATGAAGGAGGTTTTCACAAGATACACACTTCAACATTCTAATGACTAAGTAGGTGCTTTAAGAGGGGAACAACCATGGTCCTAGGAGAGTGTTTGTTGACAGAAGAGAGAGACACACATTGCTAAAATCTGAACAAATTCTATGCCTAAGTGATCAGAGTCGGATGGCAACAGATATCAAAGCAGACATGCTGGATTTCCTAAGGGAGAGGAAAGAAATATTGGAAAAAGTTGGGATGCCTGTATAATAGGTAATCTGGGTATTATATTGTGTGAAAATGCACCAAACTCAACATCCTAACAGTCTGAAGAAAGAATCAAAAAGAGATGGGGTTCAGGAAGAAGAGGGATATAATCTTGGTAGACACCATTTATTGAAAATTCTCTTTGCTGCTTTCTTTGGTCCATTTGCAAATGTGATATTTGAGGTGAAATCCTGGCCTCAGTGAAGGTAATGGGAGTTTTGCTATTGACTTGAATGGAGCCAGGATTTTACAGGTGATGCTGGAATGGCGATGTCTATCAGGAGTTCCAGTGGCTGGCCTGGTGAAATGATGCTGGAAACACTGATGCAGTAGGATGACCATTTCTTGGCTCTTTGTAGTATTCTGTCTGGCATGGTACATTCTGGATGCCATCTTTCCCTCATTCCACGTTGTATCACTTCCGCTCTTTGCTTTGGTTCTCCTGCTCTGAATTCTCTTACAATATATACGTACTGTTTTATGGTGGGATGAATATGGCATGTTTTTTTGATTTTATTGTAACTGTTACAAATCACGTTTGCCTCTTGCATACAATAGAAGCATTTAAGTAAAAGAACAATTGGTGGGAACTGCAGCAGAGCATACAGGACAATGTATATAGGTCAGAACACAACCATGCCTTCAACAAAATACGGCTGTGTTGGTGTACAGTAGTGTCATGCTCACACACGAACACATTTCTTATTCCATATTCATTCAGCAATATGTTCCAGAGGGTCAGCTTGCTCAGATGAACTCACTGAAAGTGGCAGAAACTGTTGTGATGGCATTTACTGCTATGTAAAATTTTTTTGCCCTGTGTTCAACAAAGCCACTGTCCCTACATATGTTTATCAGCTAGCTCATCCTCAGAGGAGGGATTTCAAATCTGGAACTTGCATTCCCTTTGATCTGCTGGAGCCTGAGTTTGTTGACTTTCTGAGTATTTTGTTCGGGAACATCTCTTTCCCTAGACACTTTCTGAGGGAGTTGGTGGAAGGGCAGAGCTCTTGTTGTGTTGAGTTGTGGAGAGCTAGAATTGGTTTGGTTAGAACTTGGCCCTTTTTTAATATATCTTCATGGAGCTTGAGTTTCAGACAGGCACATTTTAGAAATTGAAATAAAAACAAAGTGAAAAAACCTGACTCAAAATTCCCAATCATAGTAATAAGTATTTGTTCTTGAGCTGAGGGTTTTGGGTGATACCTTAGCCCTTTTGGAGCAAAATCAGGGATCAGCATGTCTGGCTAGAAATAGAAGAAAAATTACTCCTGTATATTTGCAGAACCATTAACTGTGTTCACCATTACATGTCACAGATAATAGTATTCAACTTGAGAATGAACTTTCTGAATTTTGTTTTAATGGAAAAAGACAATAAGCTATAAATTAATGCTAACATAATTAATTGGGTGTTTAGCTCTTTGTGCTACACAAAGAGAATTGCAGCCTAAGGAAGCTTACTGATATCCAAGGCATGAAAACCATCTGGCTGTCTCCTGTCTAATTAGCTACATTCCAAGTTACTGGAGCTAACCATTTTCCCTACTGAGAAATTAATCATACTTAGCTATTTAGCATTTGTCAGGCCTAAAATCCTAGAAATTGTCATCAGTATGGATGCTATCCCTGTTGCTCTGTTTGACTATGCTTTGACTCCTATAGGATTTGATCTTTCTGAGCCTCATTTCTGCCTTTGTTTTGCTCAATTCAGAGATGTTTCCTGCTTCACCTTGCCCTGAGTGACAGTGCTAACCCAGTAAAGTGTAATCCCTCCTGCAAGCGTATGGTACTGCTAGTCTGGGGCTAATTTTATTGCAGTCATTTTTTTCCCTGTCCTCTACAGGATGCCACATCCCAATTCACTTTCACATCCTTCCCAGGCAGAGTTCCCACCACTGAGCAGGGGTTTCTCCACTCTTTCCCTTCCCACCCCAAAAGTCTCCTGACCCTGCATTTTCCACCACCAACCTGCAGAGGATGCTGCGACACTTCTTCCCTGCAGGTAACCAGCTGCAACACCTAGTATCCTACTCACAGCTGCAGCACTCCTCTTCTCCTAGTCCTAGCTCTGAATGCCTCCAGCGGAGTAGGGAGTGGACTCAAGAGAGGCAGCTGCCTAGCCAGAATTCTGTCATGGGAGCAGGAGGAGAGGGGGCCAGAGGAGACTGGCTCAGTGGAAGGGGACAAAAGTGGGGAGGAGTATGGGTACTGGGAGAGCACAGTCCTGTGCAGGGGAGAGTTGGATGGACATACCTATGGAAGGATAATGTGGAGCAACTAATAATACAGAGGACTTACAGTAGTTTATAGGTAAATAAGCACTTTTCCTGGGTGGATAAGTATCACTATTATTATTTGTTTGTCTTACGGTAGTGCCTAGGGAGTTCTAATACCGGACCAGGATCCCATTGTGCTCGGAGCTGTGAAAACACAAAACAAAAAGACCTCCCTGCCCAGACAGCTTCCAGTCCAAGTAAGACTTTACAATGTGAGTTGTAGTCGCCCCAGTTTTCAAATGAGGAATCAAGCATGACAAGGTTAAAGACCTTACTTGCAAATGGCAAATGCAATGCTACAGCCAGGCCTGGGACAGAGGGGAGTATGTAGGGGGGAAATTACATGGTTAAACAGGAGCAAGTGAGTGCTTCAGAATAAATCACATCTTATCAGAGCTGTGGAATAACTTCCCTTTCCTTCCTCCTGTCTTTCTTTTAGATTTTATTACCTTGGTCTCTTTCATTCCTTCAGGCTTTGCCTTATTGTTTTCTTGTCCAAGCGAAACCCACTTTACTTTTGTATTTGCAAGAAGTGCTGATACTCCTCTCCCATTTGGGGGGCAGGAGCGGGGGAATTGTTGAGCTTGGAACACTGAGAATCGCCGAATCACTGTGGTGCGTGACTTGGCAGGGATCAGACACCTTCTATCTTATGTTGCCGTTGTAAAGTAGGGGGAAATGAATGTTCATGGAATAAATGTAATCTTATCCCATTTTAGGCAAAAGGGAAAAGAGCACTCATGAGGATACACTTCATCTGCTAATTGGAGAACTTTTTAAAGAGTTGCCGTTCAGTCTGGTAACTTGAAAATGAGCATGTGTGGGTTAATGTGGGAGAGTGTGAAGGTTTGAGGCGGTTCTGTGACTTAAAACCACAGCAGTAGGGAGTGGTAGAGAGACACAGCAGCCCATTGGGAATTCTTGGGTGTGTTGCCTAGACCCAGAGGAGGAATGTGGCATCTGCACCACTCTTTGGTGCCATGTGTTCTCTCCCACTCAGGGCCAGCTCCATTGGCACTGCCCCTCCCTTGTGTGGGGAAGCCAATGTCACAGGTGGGACTAGCCTGGAATAGTCTATTACAGGGCTCGGCTCACTTGAGCCCTAAGGGAACAAGCGGTCTGTGAGTTTCCAATAACCTCATCAAAGTGAAGCTTAATACAATATTATATTGCTGTTTTCACACTGTAGCTGTAATAAAAACATCTGTGGAACTAGAGTAGAGCTCGCAGAGAGCCTGACTTGTGCATGCTGGGGTAATGGCTTGAAGTCCATTTACCCTCACTTGGTTTTGGATCTGCAGTGTGTCTGCTTCTCCTTTTAAAAAAAATCCATCAAACTGAAAATGTTTTCTCTCTTCTCAATCACACTTGTCAGATCTGCTTCCAGCGGTGTCTGTTTCTTCAGAAGCGGGCCTTTTGTTCTTACGTTGACTCTGGTGATATTTGTGTAAGCAAAGCCATTGGTTGAAGACAACATATATGGATAGAGGAAAAATAGACTCTCCTCAATGATTGACCAAACTGACAGACTCTGACTGGTTGATGTAAAGTGTGTCTGTGACTACTATACATCTCACATTCAAGCAGAGACCTAAATAAACATCACTTTGTTCAGAATAGTCCTTTATGTTCTATGCTTTCCTCCTGCAGTATCTTTTCATAATTAGCATTAAGATTTTGTCACAGATATTTTTAGTAAAAGTAACGGACAGGTTGCGGGCAGTAAACAAAAATTCACGGAAGCCCGCAACCTGTCTGTGACTTTTACTAAAAAATAATGGGGGGAAGAATTGACGAGGGGACAACTGAAGCCAGAGAGAGGGAATAAGAGCCTAACCCAGGGCTGAAGCAGAAAATGTCACAGAGGTCTCTGAAAGGTATGGACTCCCTGACCTCCGTGACATAATCTTACTCTTACATATATTAAACATTTTTTTCTTGTTGATATTCCAAACATTAACAGTAGGAGACTACATTCCCTCTGAGTCCAAGTAGCTAATAATGTTGTATGCTATCTGATCAAAGGTTTTATTCTCACGAGGCATGCCTTTCAAAAAAAAAAATAATTTCTATCACAGTTAAATGTTTGGTACCGTACATCTGTTGTACATTATTGTTCACTGTTTGTAAATCAGTTATGTCATATTTACCCAAGCCATTCCAAATTTGGAACATACAACACCACAGATCGTAGAACATACATGAGGACAGACAGGGTCAGACCAAAGGTCCATGTAGCCCAGTATCCTGTCTTCTGCCAGTGGCCAATGATAAGTGCCCCAGAGGGAATGAACAGAACAGGTAATCATCAACTGATCCATCCCCTGTCACCCATTCCCAGCTTCTGGTAATAGCCATTGATTGATCTATCCTCCATGAACTTATCTAGTTCTTTTTTGAACCCTGTTATAGTCTTGGCCTTCACAACATCCTCTGGCTGGGAGTTCCACAGGTTGACTGTGTGTTGTGTGAAAAAATACTTCCTTTTGTTTGTTGCCTATTAATTTCATTTGGTGACCCCTAATTCTTGTGTTATGAGGCGTAGCTAACACTTCCTTATTTACTTTCTCCACAGCAGTCATGATTTTATAGACCTCTATCATATCCCCCACTTAATAATCTCTTTTCCAAGCTGAAAAGTCCCAGTCTTATTAATCTCTCCTCATATGGCAGCCATTCAATACTAATAATTTTTGTTGCCCTTTTTTGATCCTTTTCCAATTCCAATAGATCTTTTCTGAGATGAGGCGACCACATCTGCACACAGTATTCAAGATGTGAGTGTACCATGGATTTAGATAGAGGCAATATGATATTATCTGTCTTATTATCTATCCCTTTCTTAATGATTCCCAACATTCTGTTTGCTTTTTTGATTGCTGTTGCACATTGGGTGGATGTTTTCAGAGAACCATCCACAATGACTCCAAGATCTCTTTCTTGAGTGGTAACAGCTAATTTAGACCCCATCATTTTATATGTATAGTTGGGATTATGTTTTCCAATATGCATTACTTTACACTTATCAACCTTGAATTTCATCAGCCATTTTGTTGCACAGTCACCTAGTCTTGAGAGATCCTTTTGTAGCTCTTTGCAGTCTGCCTGAGACTTAACTGTCTTTAGTAATTTTGTATCATCTGCACCTCACTTCACTCTATACCCATTTTTCGAGATCATTTATGAATATGTTGAATAGGACTGGGCCCAGTACAGACCCCTGGGAGACACCACTATTTACCATGCTGAAAACTGACCATTTAGTCCTACACTTTGTTTCCTGTCTTTTAAGAAGACAGATGGATGATTTTTGTTTGTTGTGATAGCCCCCTAAATGTGGTAGGTATTTTCGAAACATGGAGCGACACAGTCTCTGCCACAAAGATATCTCATTTGAATCCTAGACAAGATGCATCATGTAAGAGCTACAACAGTTGGAGAAATAAGGTCTCATGGCTACTTTGTTGCTATGTACACCTGTAGCCTGATATAACTCGACCTGATATAACATGAATTCAGATATAACATGGTAAAGCGGTGCTCCAGGGGGGCTGCGCACTGCAGTGGATCAAAGCAAATTCGATGTAACGCAGTTTCACCTATAACACAGTAAGATTTTTTGGCTCCCAAGGACAGCGTTATATCAGAGTAGAGGTGTTTATCCTCAATATTTGCAAAGAACCCATTCCCTGGGGGAAAAAAACACACTAAAATCCTCTTGGTGGACCCCTGCTCTTTGAGTATCCATTCTGACCTTCTTCCTTATACAGTCCTTGCTCCATGTGTCAGACAAGGACAAGTCATTCCAACAGTGCTCCATGCCTTCCTCAGTAATCTATCCTTCCATATCACCCCGGACATCAGTGATTCCTAGGGCTATGAATCATAGAATCATAGAATATCAGGGTTGGAAGGAACCTCAGGAGGTCATCTAGTCCAACCCCCTGCTCAAAGCAGGACCAATCCCCAACTAAATCTTCCCAGCCAGGGCTTTGTCAAGCCTGACCTTAAAAACCTCTAAGGAGGGAGATTCCACCACCTCCCTAGGTAATCCCTTCCCGTGCTTCACCACTGTCCTAGTGAAAAAGTTTTTCCTAATATCCAACCTAAACCTCCCCCATTGAAGGCTGTATGAAGGTTGCCTTTGCCTCAGTCTTTCAGTGAATGGGAGGTGCCTGATGAGGAATGATGTCTGAAAGTTCCTTTAAATTGTGGTGTTGCTTTGGATTGGTCTGGGGATAGTGCAGTCAGCGCATGGCTTTTTTTTGCTCAACCATTTTGAAAAAAAGATAATTGAAACTTCACCCAGAGGCACCCAGCACACAAGCATGTCTATAAATGTAGGTGACAAGAGAACAGTGCACCCCTGAGTCTTCTCATGAGTGTTCTGGGGCCTTCAGTCTGTTGGAGCAAGGTCTGTGGCTGTACAGTGGCCTGTGTGAAATGAGTTTGATGGCCTATCTGTTGCCCTAGGTGGGAATAACTAACACCTTCTTGGCAGACACAGCACAGAGGCTGTGGGATGAATAGGCTATGCATAACCTGTTTTCCCCCTTGAATTGAACCCTCCAGTCACAATGGGGGCACACTAACAGATACCATAGTGATGGCTGCAGTATAAGAACCTAAACAGAATAGAATTTACAGGGCAATATACGGAAGCTTGTATTGTCGTTGTCTGTGCTAAATATGTCTATCCGTAGGGACTTTATTTTTCCATTGATGTCAATCCAGCAAATCTCAGGAGCATTGAAATCCCCCCATTTTCTCTCTCTCAAATATTTTCATGTCAGAGCTTCCTCTTCTTTGTATCTATTGCAAGCATCCTGAAGTGCTCAGTAAGAGAATACCATACCTAAACTCACTGTCCCTATTAAGATAATAGCTACTTGAGTTCATCCCTGCACTTAAATACAGAATTTTGTGCTGAGCTTTACCCACACTCTGTTCTGCAAGTGTTGAGGGTAGGGGGTGGAGGTAGAGAGAGAAAGTGTTTTAATCAATGCAAGATTCTTTGGCAATCATGCTACTGAAGCCTTAGGAGCTTCTGAAGAGAGCTCTAAGAAAGGAAATAAAGCCCTTGAAAGGACTATCTTTCAGTGCACGCAGGGCATGTTTAGTACTTTCCATTACATAATGGGCCTGAAATGGATTAGCAGGACCCAAACAAATTCTTCTTGAGAATTACTCCCTGCATCTCTTCTCTCTTTCTTCTGCTTCATTCACAGCTCTAACAGAAAAGTTGTCTTTGTTGTTAGCTTGAGAAGTAAATTGCAGCATTGTCTCCCGGGAGCACGATTTAATCGAAGATCTCTAGCTGAAGTGGAAAAATGCTTCTCATTATCACCTTTAAATGGCAATATATTTGCCAAGGAGGGAATATTTAAAGGGGAGGGGTGGCTCTTTTTCTGGTTCGAAGTGCTACCAGAAAACATTATTTTTGGATTTTAAGAGATAAACCTCTCATCATGTCACTGAAGAAATTGCTGGGAGTATATTTATTGTAGAAAAATAAAATTAAACATTGCTGCTGGCAAGAGTCCCTCTCCACTCTGAACTCTGGGGTACAGATGTGGGGACCCACACGAAAGACCCTCTAAGCTTATTTTTGCTAACTTAGGTTAAAAACTTCCCCAAGGCACAAATCCTTTCCTTGTCCTTGGACGGTATTGCTGCCACCACCACCATGTGATTTAGACAAAGATTCAGGAAAAGGACCATTTGGAGTTCTTATTTCCCCAAAATATCATGCCAAACCCTTTCATCCCCTTTCCTGGGGAGGCTTGAGTATAATATACCAACCAATTGCCTTTAATAAAGTACAGACCAGACCCTAAAAAGAACACTAAAATCAATCAAATTCTTAAAAGAAGAACTTTATAATAAAGAACAAGTCAAAGAAGCAGCTCTGTAAAATGAGGATTGAAGGTAATTTTAGAGAGTGATAAAAAGATTTAAAACACAGAGGATTCCCCTCTAGGCTCAACTTCAAAGTTACAGAAACAGGAATAAACCTCCCTCTTAGCATAGGAAAAATTCACAAGCTAAAACAAAAGATAATCTAACGCATTTCCTTGCCTTTACTTACAATTTCTGTAATTTTAGATGTATCATTTCAAAGTATATTTTCAAGAAATGGTTTACCTCCTTGGTGTCTCTCTATCCAGAGGGAACCAACAAAGAAAGCACAAACAAAACCTCCCTCCACCCCTAGATTTGAAAGTATTTTCTTTTCCCATTGGTCCTTATAGTCAGATGCCAACTAGATTAATTGAACTAATTAGTTCCTTACAGGTAAAATGATTCTGTACCTCTGTCTGTACCTCTGGCCAGGAGGGATTTTATGTTACTGCACATAAAGGTTGTTATCCTTCCCTTTATATTTATGACAGCTGCTTTTGGTCAGATCATTTATACAGTCTGTTATGTGATCAGAACATTGATATTTGATTTTTCTTTCTCACTAGGTGCTTTTATAATCTGCTGGACCCCAGGATTAGTCTTGTTACTCCTTGATGTTTGCTGTCCTCAGTGTAATGTCCTGGCCTATGAAAAATTCTTCCTGCTACTTGCTGAATTCAACTCTGCCATGAACCCCATCATCTACTCCTACCGGGACAAAGAAATGAGTGCTACCTTCAAACAGATCCTCTGCTGTCAGCGCAGTGAGAATGCCAACGGCCCCACCGAAGGCTCTGACCGCTCTGCTTCATCACTCAATCACACCATCTTGGCTGGAGTACACAGTAATGATCATTCTGTGGTTTAAAAAGAAATTGAAAGATCAAAAAGAACCACAGAGAATTTTTATTGATGGATGAACAATAACAGGCTAGAAAACCACATCGAGAGGGCTAGGCACAAGGAAAGTAACAAACTTACAAGACATTCTTAAATACTAATGGACACAGTATTCTCTTTTTCCAGAAAACCCACCCATGCACAACACCAGCCATGTATGCAGAACTGGCCGTGCTATAGCCCTCGTCCTTTCTTCTGCTTTCTGAAACTAGAAAGCAGATTCCTTGCAATGGAATTCATAAGTAGCACTAGGAAAGTCTTATTTAGACTACACTAACTAGACTCTGTCAGAATATGCTTTGTCTTGGTGCCAGTTGAAATCAACTCTGATTAATTAAGCGTATACCTGCTTCACTGCATTTACATGTAGACACTTAGTCTTGTTTTTAAAAAAAAATGCATTTCATTTAATAAATACTTAATATTTATCACCATCCGCATGCTTGTGATGGACATTAACTGTGCAGGGAGAAAAAACATGCTGTAGTCTTTGTATTCTTAGCTACACTGCCATTACTACAACAAAACAAAAATATTTTTCTAATACTGGCCACAGGAAAATGATGGAAATTCCGACTCTTCCTACCTTCTTTACTGGTGTTAGAGCACACTTGTTCTGTGTGATGGTGGATTGTTTTATTTCAAAAAAAGATGCTAATTGTAACGTCCGCAGGAAAGTAGAAAAGCATAGACTGTATTACAGTGTTTGTTTAGATTATGAAATAAACAGTACTCTAGTCACAAGGTACAGTAGTTAACTTTCTTCTTTGAAGTGTGGTATTGAAATATGTAACATACACAAGGGGTCCCAAGTTTGTTCATGGTCAGCTCCTTAGAGTAGGATATGTCTTTAATGTTCTAAAAGAGCTACAGTTGTGCGGCTAAGCTGAAGCACAGGAGTGTTTTGTAAGATGTATTTATAGTGTTGGAGTGTTTTTCTCATTCATTGTGGAATGCAAAGGGATTTTTTCAATGCATAATATAGTGTACTTCGTAAATGCTTTTTTTTAAAAAAGAAATCTTTTTTTTGCACTGAGTGAGGGACATTTTTGAGGGTATCTAAAAAATTATTTACCCTTTATCTCATAAACAGTAGTTACTTGGAGCTACGGTACAATTTTATTTTTTAATGAGACCAAATATATAATCGGTCAAACAATTGAAACCTCCATTATGATAAGCTAGCCAAATATCTGGACATCTCGTACATGGCTGCTTTTAAGAAGAGATACCACATATCCAAATATAAACTCCTATGAATTATTAAATACTAATGAAAATCCATAGTCTGCCATCAAATACATTTTAATGAAGAAGAGATCTTTGTATTAAAGAACTTGGGACCTTTGTATGTCAAATTACTTGTTTGTGTGAGTGCGCCCATATGTGCATAACAATGTAATGGACCATAACTAAAGTTCCTGACAGGCTGTTTTCCATGTTGTTAGATGCTTAAATAATAACTTGCTTGAGGTTTATCAGTCAGTGTAATGCTCTGGAATGTTACGTAACAGGTATTGGGATACTGTCATGAGGCTATTGTGCAGAGGTCGATAGAGTATGGAGATTTAAGAAGGATGCCTGAAAAAGAGAATTCAGCACCCAGGAGGCAGAATGAGTGTAAAGTTGCCAGTATGTGTGAAATCAATGGGAGTTTTGCCATTGACTTCAGTGGAGCTAGGATTTTCACCTGTAATGTTTAGCAGGTGTGCAGGGGCTGTGTGAAAGTGGGGGAGATGAGAGCAGGTGGGTGGGCTTAGAGAAGGTGTCCAGGGATCATGTGTCAGTTAAACAAGGGATGGATATTTATGCTTACTTTGTACAAAACACATATAGCTATATTCTTTACTGAGGTTGAGAACAAATGAATTCATGATTTTTCACACATGTAACTACAATGAGAACTAGAAGATGGGCTGTTTGAATTTAGCGGGGGGAAAAAACCCTCCACATAAGCCACTAATAAAGTTTTCTCAATGAGTGTACAATGTTTGTTGTGCATACCTGTCAGTGCTCAGAGAACAAGGATGATTCCCCAAAGAGGGGAATAGGTTTGGGGAGAATGTCATCTCTGTTCTTCTGGCCTCAGTGATCTGCTCTCCCTTCTGCTGGTTGCTTTAGTGAGGAGGCATGATAGAGGACTCAGCACTTGAAGAGTCTTCCCGGCTTCCAGTGTCTCCTGCAGCAAAATGGGGGACACTGCACCATCTGGGTTTAATAGTGGTTTTCCTCCTTTCCTGCAGGCATTTATGATGCCACGTGTGGGAGTCAGTAGGACTGATGGTGGAAATTCAAAGTTGGTGGGTTGTCATGGAAGGAAGGGAAAAGGGATCAGCCGATTGGTGAAACAGCCAACTCTAGTCCTGGAATGAGGTTCAGAAGACAGCAGCAAACACCTCTCATCCCCCAAAATATTTTAAAATGTGTTGGAAAGTTTTGGAAAGGGTATGGGAAAGATTGAATCAGCAAGAATTGTTTGCAAAAGACAGAAGAGTTGACAAGCCTAGCATGCGTGAGTGTTTTGTGATTTTTCTGTTTCTTCTTCAAGTGATGGTCCCTGTGTGGATTCTAATTGCTGGGACGATGGGCAGAAGTCACCACCTATGTCCTCTAACCACTGTCCATTTCCAGAGTGACAATAGCCAGTGCTGGAAGCTAGAATTTTTGAACTTGCAACAGCAATTACATCTCATGCATCAAAGAGATTAATCCAGGAACACTTGTTACACAGGTGGCTTTTCACTACTTAAAGGTGAACTACAGAGGTTTGCTCAAAGTTAACAGAGTGCAAAACTTATTTCTAAGATTCCACTGGAGGAACTGAGCATGTGGCTTTTTAAAAATGTAATTGATGCTGTATGTTAATGAAATTACCGCCCTATATTCTTGAGAAATCTGAGTTGCCAACTGCATAGTTTTTCTGGAAGCTAATGTAATCACAGCTGCCATGAGCAAAGGAAATGAAAACACAAGTTTGGAATAGAATGATTCTTTCAACCTCCTGTCTATGATGGTTCTCATGCCACTTATTTTGTCAGAGAAACCAAGAAATCTGTCATTTGAATTTCTCAGTTTCTTTAGGCGGTTGTGTAATTGTCTCCAGTTGTGTTAAAATACAGTGCGAAATAATTTTTTTAAACAATGGTTCTAGGAATCCTATAAAAGTGTTTGGGAGACTTTTTAAAATTCCAGAGTTTCTCCCAGCATCATTAACATACTTGTATGTCTCTCCCAAGCAAATATTACCCAAGTTCAAATGTAGTGGTGTTTGCTCAGACAGTTGTAAGCATGGGAGTTCTTTAGTGAGGTGAAATGTTTGATGAGGTCATTTGCATGTCAATAACCAAAATGTTTTTCCCAGTTCAGTTATTTGGCAGCAGCACTAGCGTCAGAGTCCTCTGTGGACAAATGGAAAGAGTTAGCAGCAGTTCTAATACTGTGGGTCAGGACCCCAAAGTGGGTCGTGACCTTGTTTTAATGGGATTGCCAGGGTTAGCATTAGACTTGCTGGGGCCTGAGGCTGAAGCCAAAACCGGAGTCCCACTGCCCGGGGCTCAGATTACAGGCCCTCCGCCCCGGGCTGAAGCCCTTGGGATTGTGTAGTAATTTTTGTTGTCAGAAGGGGATCACAGTGCAATGACGTTTGAGAACCGCTGAGATAGGGTATTCTTGGGGGGTGCCACAGATTTCTTTGCAAGCTACAAAATGGAACGTTCACTGAATGTTTAACTTCCTTACCTCCATTGTGTTCCATGTTCCCTGTTTTTACTCTAAACGGAGTAGATAGCTACAGTTGTCCTGATATCTACTTTCATGATGAGGCAGAGAAAAAATGTTGAAGCCATTAATTGTACAAATTTACATTAGTAGACAAACTATTCTACATTGTGTTCTAGCTGCAGCCTCTCTTTTGTTGTGAACCCTGCTTCTTGATCAGTCACCTCTGACATCTCTTGAAGAGCTCAGATTCTGTAAGAACTAGAGATGTGCCCAAACCGAAAACTGTAATGAAGTTTGGAACAGAGCTGACCTTTACTACTGGCTCCTCTCACTAAAACCAAAAACTACAAATCCAAATGTACCTGAGGTCAAGACCTATATCTAGAGTGAAATGCCTGGGGTCACATCCACAAACAGGCATCGCCGCCAGTTATCGTTCAGTCGAGCCAAGTGCAAGCGCAAGGCATTTCAGAAGGCAAAGCGGCTGCAGAGAATTTTTCTCCATCAAAAGTTCTCCAGTTTAAAGGCAAGGTAGTTTGCACATCAAAGAGCCAATAATTTATTCTTAAAAATCTGCATAAACTTCAAACAATATTGAACAGCATATCTATATCTATAGATATAGATATAGATAGATATAGATATCAGTCGACTATATTTGTAGGGCTCCCAGCATCATCTTATCATAATACTGCCTAAAACAATTTTTCGATAAAAATATGTGCAAAAAAGTTCTCTAGTGATGTTAAATGGGACACCATGGTTTTGAGAGGTTTAAATGTGTGCACACACAATCTCCTTGAAGGAAATGAGAATAATACAAGATTGAGGCCTGGTCTACACTGGGGGGAGGGAAAATCAATCTAAGATATGCAACTTCAGCTACGAGAATAGCGTAGCTGTAGTCGACATATCTTAGATCAAATTAAAATTACTTACTTCGCATCCTCGTGGCGCGCAGGGGCTCCCCCATTGACTTTGCTTCCACCTCTCGCCGAGCTGGAGTTCAGCAGTCGATGGGAGAGCAATTGAGGATCGATTTATCGCATCTGCACTACACACGATAAATCGATCGATTTCTACTTGCCGATCTGGTGGGTAGCGTAGACGTACCCACAGTTAAGAAAGACTTACTACCCTTGGACACTTAACCAAGCCATGAAGGTGTTTTGTATCTAGCATTCTGTTTTGTTCTTTCTAATCATGAAATGTGATGGGGTTGCCTTAAAAGTATTTTCATTCTTTACATGTTGCATCACAGACATAATGAATTACATTTATATAAATGAAATACTTTGCATTTCTTTAATGCCTTAATTAAAGGATTGTCTACACTATAATTTGTAAGCCTATTTTAGCACATTAACTAATGAGATTGCAAATTGTAGTGTAGTTAAGTCCTTAATAAAGGCACTGAAGAAATGCAAAGTGTTGTTTAGGATGAAACACAACTAGTGATAAATGTTCGTTCTTTGTCTACTTGAAATTGCCAGGTATGTTGTTTAACATGTGTTAAGACATGATTATACATTGTAGTGTAGACAAGAGCTAAGAGACGGTCAAAGCTCTATATAAATATTAATGGAGCCTCACAACGTCACATTTTAGTCTTCCGTTCCTGCAGTAGTGATTAGTTTATGTGATTGAGGCTACCTACCATTACAATCTACTCGATTTCCAGCCAATGCACCCAGATTTTACATTAATTCAGCTGACCAGTTTTAGAAGAAAGTCCTTCTAAAACATCACAAAAGTCTCTCCAAGTGTTCAGCCACCTCACTTCCAGAGACGATGCCTTGTCATACCATATAGCCCTTCCTCTCCTTTCCTTCATTTACGGGCTTTTAGACACAGTTGCTCATCCCCATAAGTATTTCTAAAGCTACCAGGAAAAAAAATCCTACAATATAAAAATACAGCTGAACAAATATATTGTGATCTTAAACCATCATATTGTCTGCTATATTGTCCTAAGTAAATCCGGACCAGTGATGTGCTGCCAACACCGTAACAAGAGGCTCTCACAACATGTTCCCTCCCTGCCTGTAATAAACTCCTTGCAATGAGAGGTGTATATGTGGGAGATTAGGGAATCTGGTTATTTTTCCGCCTAATTAAATTAAAGTACTTTCTCATAACTCTTAACTACAGATGGAGCAAACACTACTTGGCAAACCAATGGTATGTCAAATTCATATGCATGTTTATAGATTATACCTACTATTGGGAAGTGTTTGGCATGTATAATATGAAGTATGTGAGAAGACCTTTTAGGGGAGCTCTGCTGTGGGGAGTATTTATTACAAATATGTCTGCATCTAGGTGCAATCAGCTCCATTCCAGCTGGCAATACACTTCTTTTTGGAGCTCCGGGATGATTTAGCAGCATTGTGGAATGTTTATTTCTGGTTAATCATATTAAAATCAAAGCCAATTTAAATGTTTTACCTTTTGGCATGGAGTGTAGCTCCATATTCTCTCTCCTCTTCCAGCCTGTCAAACCCCCATTGGCCCTTATTCTAGGCTGCTTAAATCCATGATTGTGACATTTTAATCTCAGGTGGTCTTCATGCCTCGGAAAGGGTTACCTGGGTGCAAGTATATCATGATGCGCCAGGTGGGTTGTTGGTAGCGGGGATCAGACTCAGAACCTGAGGCTCTAAAACCACAGGCCTCGACTGCCTGAGCCAAGAAAATCCATCTCTATTAGCTCACTGCCAGTAGCAGACTCATAAATCTCACTATGTGGTCCAGCCATGAAAAGAGAACAGAGAGCCACAATGTGTAAATGTGAGTTACGCCAGCATAATGGTAGGTTTGGTTACATAGGGTTGAGTTTTTTAAGCCAGGAGGGAAAAGAATTATGCTTGTGCTTTCTATTGTTGCTCTGTCATTTCTAAAGACCTGATAGTGGTTGAGATTTTTTCTGCTTGATTTTCACAATAGAAATTTAGCCTTTTTTTATTATTTGCATTACCATAGTACCTAGCATTTCCAGTCATGGACCAGGACCCCATTGTACTAGGTCCTATACAAACACAGACCCCCCAACAAGCTTACAATCTAGGGCGCACTATGATGACACAAGAGCTTGTGAATGGATGGCACCACAACAGCTGGGTGAGAAAATTAAGCAATTGAGAAGGGAAGGGATTTTTACTTGGGCCTTCTATACAGACAGTAATAACTAAATCAATTTCAGTTATCTTCTACTATTGTGGTGCAAGTCTATGTAGACACCCATGTGGGAATGTGTGTCCCATTGTGATTTGAATTAAGTAGATAAAATATCAACTAAAATTAATCTGAAATAGGACACTTAGATTCCAAAATCAGTGTGTTTACACACAGACTTGCACCATGATAAGAAAGAGAATGGATTGAAACTGATTTAGTTATTTTTGTGCCATTTGTGGGTAGCTCAGCCCTCAGACTGCTTAAGAACTGTTCATTTTTTTGTTAACTAGTCAATGTTAAACAGAGGTTAAGCTCTTTGTTAAAGAATCAGCAACCCACCCAATGCCTTCAATTAAGATAGAAAGCTAACATTTTATATACTGTGAGCTGAGTAAGTCCTTCAGCAAAACCAGAGTTGACATGCCTGGGGAAAAAACCCTCTCACACTTTAACACCTCATAAAGATGCAAAAAGGGCACAATCTCAATTTTTTTCCAAAAGTCCTTTGTGTAATATTTAAAACATTAACAACGGATCCTCCGTGACATGTCATGTGCAACATAAAGAGGCTTCATAAAGTTTGCCTTGCCTTGACATAACGAGTAGGAAGCCAAAATAAACAATTACTGTATAAATCAAGCCTCATGGAAACATTGTGGTACTTCTGGGATTTCTTTTAGAC
Source organism: Gopherus evgoodei (assembly GCF_007399415.2). Taxonomy (NCBI): domain Eukaryota; kingdom Metazoa; phylum Chordata; order Testudines; family Testudinidae; genus Gopherus; species Gopherus evgoodei. Next base: position 16,922,039 of record NC_044327.1, on the reverse strand, counting down.
CCAGATAACCATTTTCTGGGGAAGTCAGACTATTTATATTTAAGTCTGTTAACACTGAATAAACAACATGTGCAGTGATGCAGGGCACACAGGCCAGGCCTGCACTCAGCACCAAACTGAGAATGAATTTGGAGAAGTCTAGAGCAGTGGTTCTCAACCTGCGGCCCAATCAGCACCGAGCTGCGGCCCATGTGACATCCTCAGGGCCATACAATTAGTATTGAATGCAGCCCCCATAACACATTCTGAGCCACACCTGCAGCCAACAGTGGTAAATAGGTTGAGAACCACTGGTCTAGAGTTTAGATACCAGGGCCCAGATTCTGCAATGAGTTTCATGGGTTCTCCCAAGTCTGCCCATTTGGTGCAGGGCCCAAGTCTGGTAACAGGAGGTGCTGTGTCATCTATTAAACATAAGATAAGAAGGACCTGAGAATCATAAAGTTAGGGCTGCAAAGACCTACTAGGTCGTCTATTTGCTCCATCTCTGCTGGTGCAGGATGGTTTCCTATGGAAGACCTGCCTAACCTGTGGGATTTGGCCAGAGCCTCTCATTCCTGTTGTTCTCTGGCCTGCTGCCCATATATATCTGGATTTTCTTGGCTGGCTGCCAACATTTTATTGTAAATTTTTGCTTCCTGGAGACTGCCAGGCAGGCGAGAGGCCAACAGCTGAGGCTTCCTTTCCTGCTCCTCTTGGCCAGCCAGCCTGTCACCCATAGCTCTCTCCCATCTTGGCTTCCCTCCAGCTCCCATTGTCTCTCTCAGAGCAGGAAAAGTTGAGGTGACAGACTTTTGCTAGGTGGAGGAAGTCTCTTGGTTGGCTCAGAGGTGACAAGCAGCCAGCTATATGATCAGTCCTGCAGTTCCAATCCCCCAGGGAGCTGGGAGGGGTGGTTAAATAGGAGACTAGCCAATGAGGGAGCTTAAGGGAGAGCCAGACAGAGATGGGGAAAGCAGAGGATGGAAGGAGAAGACAAAGGCAGGGAGAATCTTGAGCACAACTCTTCTTAGAACCCATGAAGCATGTGACCACAGGGCCCAACCTGGAGGAAGAGAATGAAGATTTTCAGCTTTCAGACCAAATGAGTGCATATGCAGATAGCCTTGGAAAGGTAAATCTTATGGTAGGTGTAAAAAGAACACGCAGCTGATTCTGATTCTGCAGCAGGTGGCCGAGGGCGACCTTCATGCCTGCTCTATGTAAAATGAGTCCATTATCTATGAGGTATACCCCCATGGGATCCTCTTACTAGCACTCCCCAAAATTCTTAGCCTGGTTGTGTGAGCAACAGAAACCACGGTGAGGGAGCATCTTGAAAGCTGGCCCTGCTGTGAGGAAAGAGAGAAAGAAGGGAGACCACCTGAGTAGAAAGAGAGACATCTATCTGTTGAGATATGCAGGGTCCCCAACTCTATAGTATCTCAACTTCCCCCAGTTGAAAAACAGTCTGTTGTAACTGGTTATCAGATCACTTGTGGTCTAGTGTGGACACAGTATTTCACAAATGACTTAGGGGCTTTAACCATCATGTAGACAAGATCTTAATTATACTCCCTAGCACTGTACTGCCTAATTCTTCCCCTTCCTGGAGGTGTTTGCCCTTCAAATATCTATGTGCTACGTGACTGGCATGTTCTCTACTCATCACTTACCCAAGCAATATGTCTATGTAGCTTTTTTACTTTTCCCGCATAAGACTCCTCCAGCCCTTTAATCATTTTTGTTGCTCTTTTCTGGAGTCCAGGTTGTCTACATAATTGTTCATCGTGAGGTGCTCAGAGCTGAACATTGAGCAGCCGACAGCCTTGCCTGGGGCTCTGTGGAACACTAAGTGAAATGGAGTGATTTGAAAAGTCAAGAGCAAGGGAAGGGAAAATTTAAAGAAAGAGAGAGGAGTGAAACCCTTTCATGCAGAGCTGAGACTGTGATTTCTTCAGGGGCTCTCTGGCAAGTTCAGAGAAGGCTTTTTGTTTTCAAAAGGAATCATGCTCGTTGCCTGGTATGGCTTTTTCCAGATGGAGGCTAAAAGACTGTGTGTTATTTTAGGTGCATTTCATTTATTAAGAGCTCAAAGAGCCAATTTAAACAAGGAGAAGACTTCCCTTTTCCCACCCACATTTGACCTGAAGTTCAACTATTTTTAAATAAGTGGCACTTTACCACTAACAATTGAAGGATGCTGAAAAGCTTGAAAATCTGTGATTTTTCATTGCTCTGATTGTCCCAGCATCACACTTTCTAGGTATTGGGATGGATTGTTCTTCACTGTTAAAAAACTTGCAATTTTTTCTCTTCTCCTCAAGTGTCATTTTGGGATCTTTTACACACACACACACACACACACACACACACACACACACACACACACACACACACACACACACACACACACACACACACACACACACACACACACACACACACACACAGCAATTCAAGAGAGTTGCTCAAAAATGTGCCTGAGTTTGAGCCCTTCCAGCTGCTATTGCCTTCTAGACCACTCTGCCATTTGTTAACAATGAGGATTGAGTTGGAGCTGTTGCTGGATGCTAGCAGACGACACTTATTTTGTTAAAAAATTCTTGTGTCGGGGGAGCTGCCAGCATCAGATACATGATCTTATAGCTAATGCACTATCCCACGAGCAAGCAGCCTACCTCAGATGGAGTTTCTTAAAAAGGCAAATTAAGAAAACATAGAGTTTCCTGACTCAGGGTGGCTCGAGGCTTAAAAGTGACTGACTTGGGGTTGGGAGACTCATCACTATGAAGTCAATTGGAATGTGGCTTGGGTAAGGAGTGTTTGCAGTGGGTCCTAAGAAGCAGGAATCAAGGAGGAAGGTGGAAGGTGGGGTTTTCAAAAGGGCTAAGTGATGGCCTACCTCTGGTAAACGGTTGACTTCCCTGGGCACAGAGTTACCCACTGACTTCAGTAGGAACTGAGTTAGGCCAGTGCTAGGCAGTTTGAAAATCCCAGTCTAAATAAATACTTATGGGAGGCAGCATGACCTAGTAGATGGGTTACTGCACTGGGATTTAAAAGATCTGGGCCAAAATCCTGGGCCTGCTGAAGTCAGTAGGAGTTTTGCCATTGACTTGAATGAGGCGAGGTTTTCACCCTGGATTTTATTCCCACCTCTGCCACTGACCTGCTATAACCTTGGCCAAATCACTTCACCTCTCAGTGCCTCTGTTTTTCTTCCCACCCTTTGCTTCTCTTAACTATCCAGATTGTGAGCTTCTCTATTTGTATACTATGTGTATGTACAGCACCTAGCACAGTTACATCCATGAGGCACGGCTGTTATATAACAACATTTACCTATCCAGCTACAGGTGAGGGGAGGCATGTGTTCACACTCCCATGTGCATGTGAGAAGGGTAGCAATATTCTATGTACAGTAGGCCATGATCCAGACACCTGAGATTTGGGGGGTGAGCAGGGAAAAAATAGTTGTTACTTCCACTGCCGGGAGATGAAGGAAGAATCTGTGGAAATAATCCTTTCTTAAATAAAGATTTTTACAGGTTACGGAGTGAAGATTATTTACTTTGTTTGATAAGGGGGAAGCTAGGAATGTAAAACACTGGTTTGATATAAACTAGTCCATATCAGCAAAATCCAGAGGATCATTACTGCTGATAAATATCATGCTGTTCATATCCAGTTTACTTTATACTCTCTTGTTTTCATGGGGTGACCCGCAGAGGGCAAGACTTAATTCATCTTAAGTAGCCAGAATTGTTTACATGAATTAAGCGATATTTGGTTCAGCTATCTAGTGACCCTGCATATTTTTTCCAACAATTTACAGATTTCCAACTAGCTAGCTGGCACACACTTAAGGAACAGGCTCTGTGTTTCATATACTTCATAACTTGTATTTAAGCTATCTGCAAAAATAGCAGTCAGTCTAAAGCCATATTGATGAATGCGTAAACCTGTTTTTTACTCAAAATTAAAATAAAGAGAATTCTACCAGCGGGATGTAGGGTTTGAAATCAAGTATCAGATGGGTAGCCGTGTTAGTCTGGATCTGTAAAAGCGACAAAGAGTTCTGTGACACCTTATAGACTAACAGATGTATTGGAACATGAGCTTTCGTGCCTGTTCTCCTACAGGTTTTTGTGTATTGCCACTTCAATCTCCCTGGACGCACAGTAGCAGATTTAAAGGTAGCCATCCTGCAGCAAAAAAACTTCAGGACCAGACTTCAAAGAGAAACTGTTGAGCTTCAGTTCATCTGCAAATTTGACACCATCAGCTCAGGATTAAACAAAGACTGTGAGGCTAGCCAACAACAAAAGCAGTTTCTTCTCCCTTGGTGTTCACACCTCAGCTGCCTCATCCTCCCTGATTGAACTAACCTTGTTATCCCTAGCCTGATTCTTGCTTGCATATTTATACCTGCCTCTGGAAATTTCCACTACATGCATCCGACGAAGTGGGTATTCACATGTGAAAGCTCATGCTCCAATACTTCTGTTAATCTATAAGGTTCCTCAGGACTCTTTGCAGGGTTTGAAATGTGACTATTTACATATCACACCCTTTTACGGCTATTGTAGGCCACTTCAATAAAGGAATCTTCTGTAATGAACAACATCAGGCCTTGAAAAAAAGGATTCATGGTGTGGTGTGTCTTTTTGCTCCTTACACAGCAATAGCAACCTGAAACAAACAGACCACCACCACTGGGTTCCAAATAGCCGTGTTTATTAATGATACACAATCCACTGCTGACCTGGCTGGTTTTTGGCAGCTTCTAAAACACAGAATATGCTGAGCACAATTAGAGGGCTCATGAGCCATTTAAAAGGGTACGACCCTCTATCTATATACTGTAAGGTAAATAATGTGGTCCCTTTTATTGGACCAATAAATTACCTATACAATACAAACTTTCTGGCCCAAAAGAACTTTAGGTTACTATCTATATTACAGTGGCACGTTGGAGATCACTTCCAAGAGCAAGATTCATTCATCGTTATGAAATCTCTACAAACACAATAAAACACAGTCCCTGCCATGAAAAATGGATAATCCAGATAGGCAAAGGGTGGGTATCATAACCTTATTCCCAGATTCTGGACCTTAGCGTCCAAAATTTGGGGGTTAGCATGAAAACCTCCAAGCTTAGTTACCAGCTTGGACCTGGTACTGCTGCCACCACCCAAAAAATTAGAGTGTTTTGGGGCACTCTGGTCCCCCTGAAAAACCTTCCCTGGGGACCACAAGACCCAAATCCCTTGAGTCTCACAACAAAGGGAAATAATCCTGATTCCCTTCCCCCCTCCAGGTGCTCCTGGAGAGATACACAGACACAAGCTCTGTGAAACTACGCAGAGTGAGTCCCCCTCTCCGTTCCCAATCCTGGAACAAAAGCACTTTCCTCTTCACCCAGAGGAAATGCAAAATCAGGCTAGCAATCCAACACACAGCTTTCCCTTGATTTCTTCCTCCCACCAATTCCCTGGTGAGTACAGACTTAATTTCCCTGAAGTAAAGAGAAACTCCAACAGGTCTTAAAAGAAAACTTTATATAAAAAAGAAAGAAAAAATACAAATGTTCTCTCTGTATTAAGATGATACAACACAGGGTCAATTGCTTAAAAGAATATTGAATAAACAGCCTTATTCAAAAAGAATACAAATCAAATCATTCCAGCACTTATATTCATGCAAATACCAAAGAAAAGAAACCATATAACTTACTATCTGATCTCTTTGTCCTTACTCTTAGAAACAGAAGACTAGAAAGTAGAAAGTACTTCTCCAAAGCTCAGAGAAAACAGGCAGACAGACAAAAGACCTCTTACACAAACTTCCCTCCACCCAAAGTTGAAAAAATCCGGTTTCCTGATTGGTTCTCTGGTCAGGTGTTTCAGGTGAAAGAGACATTAACCCTTAGCTATCTGTTTATGACACGCCCCCCAAATTGCAGACAGTGGGGAAGCTCACTGGCGGCAATTTCTTCTAGAACTTGAAAATAAACAGATTAATACAACACATGCACCTTTACATATACTACTAAGTATATAACTAACAGACTTTAGATTTTAAGAACACTTTTTAACTACTGGATTCTGGGAAACTTTCACGGGAGAGTGCATCAGCAACTTTGTTAGAAGCTCCTGTGATGTGTTGAATTTCAAAATCAAAATTTTGGAGAGCTAAACTCCAACGAAGAAGTTTCTTGTTGTTCCCCTTGGCAGTATGAAGCCACTTTAGTGCAGCATGGTCAGTTTGTAGTTGGAACCGCCGTCCCCAAACATATGGGCGTAGCTTTTCCAGGGCGTACACAATGGCATAGCATTCCTTTTCACTGACTGACCAGTGACTTTCCCTCTCAGACAGTTTCTTGCTGAGAAACACGACAGGATGGAAGTTGTGATCTGTTGCTTCCTGCATGAGCACTGCTCCTATACCACGCTCAGATGCATCTGTGGTTACTAGGAATGGTTTGTCAAAATCCGGGGCCCTGAGTACAGGGTCAGACATGAGCGTTGCCTTAAGCTGGGTAAAGGCTTTTTGACACTCATTAGTTCACTTAACGGCATTTGGCTGGGTCTTTTTGGTTAGGTCGGTCAATGGGGCAGCGATTTGGCTGTAGTGTGGTACAAATCGCCTGTAGTATCCGGCCAAGCCTAAGAAGGATTGGACCTGTTTTTTTGACCTTGGGACAGGCCACTTTTGGATAGCATCCACCTTGGCCTGTAGGGGGTTTATGGTTCCTCGACCCACCTGGTGCCCCAGGTAAGTCACTCTGTTTTGGCCTATTTGACACTTTTTGGCCTTAACAGTTAGTCCTGCCTGCCTGATGCGCTCAAAGACCTTTTCCAGGTGGAGTAGGTGTTCGGGCCAGGAGTCTGAAAAAATGGCCACATCATCGAGGTAGGCAACTGCAAATTCTCCCAGTCCAGCTAGTAGACCGTCTACCAGCCTCTGGAAGGTGGCGGGTGCATTTCGAAGGCCGAAAGGAAGGACATTGAATTCATACACCCCCGTATGGGTGACGAATGCTGACCTCTCCTTGGCAGGTTCATCTAGCGGTACTTGCCAGTACCCCTTGGTTAAGTCTATTGTAGAGATGAACTGGGCACGTCCCAACTTTTCCAATAGCTCATCGGTACGTGGCATTGGATAGTTGTCCGGACGAGTTACAGCATTTAGCTTACGGTAGTCCACGCAAAAGCGTATTTCCCCATCTGGTTTGGGTACCAGAACCACTGGAGATGCCCATGCACTGGTAGATGGGCGGATTATACCCATCTGTAGCATGTTCTGGATCTCCCGTTCTATAGCAGCTTGGGCATGAGGAGACACCCGGTAGGGTGGGGTTCTGATTGGGTGAGCATTACCTGTATCAATGGAGTGGTATGCCCGTTCAGTCCGTCCTGGGGTGGCTGAGAACAATGGGGCGAAGCTAGTGCACAGCTCCTTGATTTGTTGCCGCTGCAGACGTTCCAGGGTGGTTGAGAGGTTCACCTCTTCCACGCCACCGTCTTTTTTCCCGTCGTAGTAGACACCGTCAGGCCACTCAGCATCATCTCCCTGGACTGTAAACTGACAAACCTGTAAGTCTCTGGAATAGAAAGGCTTGAGAGAATTAACATGGTACACTTTAGGCTTTAGTGAGGAATTGGGAAATGCTATGAGGTAGTTTACAGCTCCCAGGCGCTCTTGGACCGTGAATGGCCCTTCCCATGATGCTTCCATCTTATGGGCCTGTTGCGCCTTCAAGACCATAACCTGGTCTCCTACCTTGAAGGAACGTTCTCTGGCATGTCTGTCATACCAGGCCTTTTGCTCTTCTTGAGCATCCTTTAGGTTCTCTCTAGCAAGGGCTAAAGAGTGTCGGAGGGTGCTTTGTAGGTTGCTTACAAAGTCCAGAATGTTAGTTCCTGGAGAAGGCGTAAACCCCTCCCATTGCTGCTTCACCAACTGTAATGGCCCCTTAACCTCGTGACCATACACAAGTTCAAATGGTGAAAACCCTAAACTGGGATGTGGTACAGCCCTGTAGGCAAACAGCAACTGCTGCAACACTAGGTCCCAATTATTGGAGAATTCGTTGATGAATTTTCTTATCATGGCCCCCAAAGTTCCATTGAACCTTTCCACCAGGCCATTGGTTTGATGGTGGTACGGGGTGGCAACCAAGTGATTCACCCCATGAGTTTCCCACAGTTTTTCCATGGTCCCTGCCAGGAAATTAGACCCTGAATCTGTAAGGATGTCAGAGGGCCAACCTACCCTGGCAAAGATGTCTGTTAGGGCCAGGCATACAGTGTTAGCCCTGGTGTTGCCTAGAGCTACTGCTTCTGGCCATCGGGTAGCAAAGTCCACTAAAGTCAGTACATACTGCTTTCCTCTGGGCGTCTTTTTTGGGAAAGGGCCCAGAATATCCACAGCTACTCGCTGAAATGGGACCTCAATTATGGGGAGTGGCTGGAGAGGGGCCTTGACCTGGTCTTGAGGCTTACCCACTCTTTGGCATACCTCACAAGACCGGACATACTTGGCAACATCCTTGCCCATCCCCTCCCAGTGGAAGGACTTCCCCAACCGGTCCTTGGTTCTGTTCACCCCAGCATGGCCACTGGGATGATCATGGGCTAAGCTTAAGAGCTTCTCCCGGTACTTAGTTGGAACCACCAACTGTTTTTGCGGCTGCCATTCTTCCCGGTGTCCACCAGAAAGAATTTCCTTGTATAAAAGTCCTTGGTCTATAACAAACCGGGATAGATTTGAAGAGCTGAGAGGCGGTGGGGTGCTCCGTGCCGCCGCCCACGCTTTCTGAAGGCTGTCATCTGCTTCCTGCTCAGCCTGGAACTGTTCCCTTGAGGCTGGGGTCACCAGTTCTTCCTCAGACTGTGGACTTGGGCTTGGTCCCTCTGGAAGCGATGTAGGTGATGGGGTTGTTTCCGTTGCTGGTGAACCACTCTCCGCTGGTGCACCTGAGGGTATTTCAGGCTCTGGCTGAGCCTTTTGGGTATGGCTGTCTTTTGCTTCTGCCAGTTCTGGCTTGCTGGCGCCCTCTGGCGTTGAGTTTGAAGATGTGGTTGCACTTGCTGGTGCTGGTTGCTGTTCCAGTTCCGGGCCTGGGACTGGAGATGCTGTGGCTGTTTCAGTGGTAGGCATGGAATCCGGGTCCACTACCTCTGTCTGGGTCTCTGATAACACAGACGGGGCGTCTGTGGACGGCTCAGGAACAGGAATGGGTCTGGAAGCTTGCCTGGTTTGGCTACGGGTAACCATTCCCACTCTCTTGGCCCGCTTCACTTGGTTGGCCAAGTCTTCCCCCAGTAGCATGGGGATAGGATAATTGTCATAGACTGCAAAAGTCCACATTCCTGACCAGCCTTTGTACTGGACAGGCAGTTGAGCTGTAGGCAAGTCTACAGCTTGTGACATGAAGGGGTAAATTGTAACTTTGGCCTTTGGGTTGATGAATTTGGGGTCAACGAAGGATTGGTGGATAGCTGACACTTGTGCCCCCGTGTCTCTCCATGCAGTAACCTTCTTTCCGCCCACTCTCAAATTTTCCCTTCGCTCCAAGGGTATTTGAGAGGCATCTGGGCCTGGGGATCTTTGGAGTGATGGTGGTGTAATGAATTGCACTCGCATGGTGTTCTTGGGACAGTTGGCCTTGATATGTCCCAGTTCATTACACTTAAAGCATCTTCCATCTGATGGGTCACTGGGCCGAGGTGAGTTACTGGAGACTGGTGAGGTTGAAGAGTAGGGTATCTGTGGCTTTACTTGGGTGGTATGGAGGGTCTTTGGCTGTCCTCGGTTGTAGGGTTTATGGTCTGTGTGCCCCCTGGGGTAATCGTTCCCCTTGACAGTAGCTTTTTTGCTTTCTGCCAGTTCCATCCATTTGGCTCCAATCTCCCCCGCCTCAGCGATAGTTTTGGGATTTCTATCTTGTATGTACCGTGTGATGTCTTCAGGAACACCATCCAAGAACTGCTCCATTTGTATGAGGAGGTTCACTTCTTCCAAGGTTTGAATGTTGTTTCCTGTTAACCAGGCCTCATAGTTTTTTGCAATGTAGTAGGCGTGTTTGGGAAATGACACCTCTGGTTTCCATTTTTGGGTTCTGAAGCGCCGACGGGCATGATCTGGGGTTATCCCCATCCTGTATCTGGCCTTGGTTTGAAAAAGTTTATAGTCATTCATTTGCGGCTTGGGCATTTCAGCTGCCACCTCTGCTAAAGGTCCACTGAGGTGTGGCCTTAATTCTACCATGTACTGGTCTTCGGGGATGCTGTACCCAAGACAGGCTCTTTCAAAATTTTCCAAGAAGGCCTCGGTGTCATCACCTGCCTTGTAGGTGGGAAATTTCCTGTGCTGTGGAGCAATAATTGGCGCCGGGTTGTTAGGGTTGGCTGGCACATACAGCCCAGCTTTTGCCATCTCCAGTTCATGTTTTCTCTGTTTTTCCTTCTCTTCATTCTCTTTTTGTTGTTTTTCCATTTCTTTTTGTTGTTTTTCCATTTCTCGGCGGTGGGCCACCTCTTCTTCTTCTAGTTTTCTTTTGTGTGCTGCCTCTTGGGCTGCCTGTTCTCTTTGGAAGGCTGCCAGTTTGAGGCTTTCTTCCTTTTCTTTCATCTCCATCTGTCGCCTGTGTTCAGCGTCTTTGATTTGTTCTTCGGCGTCAATCTTTGCCTTAGAAGTCATGGTTCCTGTTTTCTTGTGTTGGGGTGCCCTCCGGTGTTTATTTTCTGAACTGCAGGCTCTCTGTTGCCTCCTGAAGTCTGCCTAGCAACAGTGCTTTTTTCCTTTTCTCTCTCTAGCTAATGTTCAATGAAGGGAAACCAGAAAAACCACTTTATTTGCATGCATATAGAGTGCTGGTATGACTCTCAATGGGAGTGCTATTGTGTGACAATAGACTGTCAATAGTCTGCTAATGGCTTCTTGCTTACTATGCAAGCCACAAACTGCTAGAGAGAGCAGAAAAAAAAATTCTCTCTGGTTCCCTTTTAAAACCAAACTGTTTCTCTCTGCTAAAAAGCCCTTAGCAGAGAAAAGAAAAATATAATATTCCTACTGGCTTCTGGGTTCTGTCTATATCCCGCCGCTGCTACACCATGACATAACCTTATTCCCAGATTCTGGACCTTAGCGTCCAAAATTTGGGGGTTAGCATGAAAACCTCCAAGCTTAGTTACCAGCTTGGACCTGGTACTGCTGCCACCACCCAAAAAATTAGAGTGTTTTGGGGCACTCTGGTCCCCCTGAAAAACCTTCCCTGGGGACCACAAGACCCAAATCCCTTGAGTCTCACAACAAAGGGAAATAATCCTGATTCCCTTCCCCCCTCCAGGTGCTCCTGGAGAGATACACAGACACAAGCTCTGTGAAACTACGCAGAGTGAGTCCCCCTCTCCGTTCCCAATCCTGGAACAAAAGCACTTTCCTCTTCACCCAGAGGAAATGCAAAATCAGGCTAGCAATCCAACACACAGCTTTCCCTTGATTTCTTCCTCCCACCAATTCCCTGGTGAGTACAGACTTAATTTCCCTGAAGTAAAGAGAAACTCCAACAGGTCTTAAAAGAAAACTTTATATAAAAAAGAAAGAAAAAATACAAATGTTCTCTCTGTATTAAGATGATACAACACAGGGTCAATTGCTTAAAAGAATATTGAATAAACAGCCTTATTCAAAAAGAATACAAATCAAATCATTCCAGCACTTATATTCATGCAAATACCAAAGAAAAGAAACCATATAACTTACTATCTGATCTCTTTGTCCTTACTCTTAGAAACAGAAGACTAGAAAGTAGAAAGTACTTCTCCAAAGCTCAGAGAAAACAGGCAGACAGACAAAAGACCTCTTACACAAACTTCCCTCCACCCAAAGTTGAAAAAATCCGGTTTCCTGATTGGTTCTCTGGTCAGGTGTTTCAGGTGAAAGAGACATTAACCCTTAGCTATCTGTTTATGACAGTGGGAGAACAGAAATACTTTCCCTTTTTAAAGGGGGGCAAACACAGATAATGACTTGCTCAAGGACACACAGAAAGTCAGTAGTAGAGCCAGGAAATGAATCTATATCTCCCAAGTCTTAATCCAGTGAATTAACCATTCGAGCATCATTCTTCTCTACAGCTGGGCCCTAACCTTAGTTGAATGCTAATGGATATATGGGTTAAAAGCAGCCTTATGAGTGACTGGTTAATTTTAGCACTGCAGAACTCCAGCATAAAAGTACTATATCCTGTATGTGCAAATTATTATTATTCCTAGTGCTATTATTACAACATGTGAAGTCCAAATGTTTGTAACATCACAATCATCTCCATAGCCTCAGAATGCAGTGCCAGAAAGGGCTGGTTATCAGGGAGGGGGAATAGGCCCATGGGGGATCTGTATTGTAAAGAAGAGTATTTGGGAGGAATCTAGACTGGGGAGTAGGCGTCTTGGGGGGTGCACCTGGGAGCAGCTTGCCTGAGGATCTGGATGGGCAGAACTAGTAGGGCAGGGGTGCTTGGTTCCACCCCCTGCAAACTCATGTACACCTGTAGGAGGGAGACAGAAAGGAGAACGGGACCCACAGGGGCTGGACCAGTTGCTGCCGGGCCCAGGATTGGGCCAGGGAGGAGGAAGATGGACCCAGGAATCTATAGGATCCCCTGTGACCTTCGTTCTCAGCCAGAAGTTGGCTCTCCGCCGACAAGGCTCAGTATCTGTCATCACTCCTTTTACTATCTCTCTGTGCCCCCAATTCTCAGGGACCATCTGCCCTCACCTAGCAAACTTACAGTACTATTCTGGTCTTGGTCACACGTGTGAAGCAGCACTGCCACTGAAGTCAGCGGAGTTCTACTGGGCTGAGGTAAATAAGATCAGGATCAGGTTGGGGCTGGTAAAGAAACCACAACTAGGGGAAAACCCACCTGATTTTGGGTTTCATTACAAAGGCTCATTCAGCTTAACTGATGAATGATGCTCTAATGCATGATGGGACCGGCCTTGTTTTTGCCCTCGTATGCTTGAGTTGCACACAGCGTTAGCTAATGAAATCATGGTTTTCTTTATTAAAATCATACATCATCATTAGTTCATAGCAAACCACATGGGCTTCGTAGTAAATTTATGCACAGTATGATTTTTTTCCTCACTGCTAATGAAAAGCACACTGCTGTGTTTGGAACAGCTCCATATTTTTTGACGACAGAGTTACTCACTGAAGGTGGAAATGGGCAGTGAGGTTGCTTTAAACATTAACATTACTAGTAAAGTCACTTACTCCAAAGACTGGCTACTCTACGACTATCTTGACTAGGAGTAACATCTTCAAAAGTGCCTGAGTTAGGAGCCTAAGGGCTGGTTCTCACAAGAAAAGTTTTACTGGCATACTTATGCCCGTTAGGGGTGTGGGTTATTTGCCACCATAGTTATGATGGTAAAAGGCCTCGTGCAAACACATTTATACTAACATAAAGGTGCCTTCTACTAGTATAGCTTATAAATAAGATCTATTGGTGTAAGTGTTTGTACACTGTTATAACTGTGCACACTACAGGCTACTTCAACTGTTGGCATAGTTAAAGCAGCAACATTTTTAAGTATAGACAAACCCTAAGTCTCATTTTCAAAAGTGACTTTGGCACTAAAAAACCCAAATCCCACTGACTCCCAGCTGAAGTCATGTCACTGAAACTCAATGAGACTTGGGCTCCTAGGTCAGTTGGGTGCATGTGAAAATCTCACCCTAGGATTTAACGATGTGCTGTTACAAGGTGTTGGTTAAGACAGTCTAACTAATGTTCGAAGACAATAAATCCATGGTACGCCCACATCTTAAATACTGCAGGTAGATGTGGTCATTCCATCTCAAAAAAGTTCTACTGGAATTGGAAAAGGTTCAGAAAAGGGCTACAAAAATGATTATGGGTATAGAACAGCTGCCGTATGAGGAGAGATTAATAAGACTGGGACTTTTCAGCTTGGAAAAGAGATGATTAAGGGGGGATATGATAGAGGTCTATAAAATTGTAACTGTTGTGGAGAAAGTAAATAAGGAAGTGTTAGCTACTCCTTATAACACAAGAAGTAGGGGCCACCAAATGAAATTAATAGACAGCAGGTTTAAAACAAACAAAAGGAAGTATTTTTTCACACAACACAACACACAGTCAACCTATAGAACTCTGCCAGAGGACCTTGTGAAGGCCAAGAATATAACAAGGTTCAAAAAAGAATAGGATAGGTCCATCGGTGGCTATCACCCAGGTTGGGCAGGAATGGTGTCCCTAGTCTCTGTTTGCCAGAAGCTGGGAATGGGTGACAGGGGATGGATCACTTGATGATTACTTGCTCTGTTCATTCCCTCCGGGGCACATGGCATTGGCAGAAGACAGGATACTGGGCTAGACTGATCTTTGGTCTGACTCAGTATAGCCGTTCTTATGTCCCTTGTAGCCAAGGCAGTGTATACTTTTACCGAGTGCCAGCTGGCTGACATGTACTCAAGGGTGTGGAGCCTAGGTGACAACTCATCACCTAACACATAGTAAACGCACATACTGTCTTGTGTACACTTGACTTTTAGACCAGGCTATCTCACACCTTCTAACAACAGACTTTTACATCCCAGTCAAAACAAACCTGTAGGAACATACTGGGCCAGATCCTCAGCTAGTGGAAATACTTTAGCACCTTTAAAATCTCTGGAATTACATTGATTTACACCAGCGGATGAGCAAATTCACAAGATTTACGATTGCTTACAGGAAAGTAAGAGCTGGAAAATAAATTGCGTAACTCCACTCCATTACACACCACTCTCAGCTCTGTCACAAAACTTCTTTGTTTTTAACTACCACAACTAAATTTGCACAGGGGTCAAAGGCACCTTCCACAACACAAACAGCAGCTGATGTTTTGCAATCTGAATTTCCTAATGATAGAAATGTAGCTCTGTCCCCTTCTTCCCACATCCCAAGCAACACACTTCCTCTTCCATGCTGCTGCATTTGTAACAGTGCAAACAGTGAGATGTGTGAATGAAATCCATCAAATTCTATTCCATTATCTGATTCACTCTGGAAATCACAGGTTAGATTCAGAAGCCAAGAGAGCCTGTTCTCAAAGTCTGCAATCCTTTAGCACTGTACGTCATTCGCTAAAAGCTAGGCCATTTCTAAGGACAGCCATAAAAGAAGGAACTTTGCTTTCTACTGAACCTTTTTGGGTTTCCAGAATCAAACCCTTTGTACAATTTCAGAGCACTTAATTACATTCAGTGGGTGTTTCATTCAATGCCTGGTTTCAGCCCAGCTCCCACAAAAAATAATATCTATTTTGATGTTTTTATATTTTGCCTATTCATTGTTAAATGCCTATCCTCTGAACGTTCACGATGTTTGGATGAGTAAAATGGGCACGGTTTTCTTTCCAACAACGGCAGTCCAGTTGCACCAATATTTCATTTAGTTACCTAGAAACAGTCAGTAACTGGAGTAGTCATTTGCTGCTGGCCTCTACCAATCTCAAATGGTGGAGTGGGTGCAACCCAGGCTCTCATCTCCGGAGAAAGCAAGCAAGCAGAGAGCACCCTCTTACACCCTGAGTACCCATAAAAAAATCAAAACAATCTAAATGTTCTTACTCCCCTGCATGTGCGTCATCGTCCAGCCTTTAGCCATGCTTCGAGCCTCATTTCTTCACCTATCAAATGGAGATATTAATTCTTTTCTAGCTGACAGGAGAATAATGAGAAGGAGCTGGATAGTACTTGTACATACTTTGAGATCTTCAGGTGAAAAGCATAAGAGAAGGCCAAGTTGGATATGAAGGAAGAATCACTCTACCCATCTCAAAAATGCAGCCACCTCTGGGGGGTAAGACAGCAACCATTTAACTGCACACTGCAGCATTGCATGGCAAAAAGACACAGATGCTGTATACAGCTGAAGCTACGCAGGACTGTGTTTATAGGAAAGCAGAATGAAATTACCTACTGGAATTTGGTCAGGGCTCGAAACACGATGATCTAGGAAGAGGGTGAAACATAAACAGCTTTCGCTGTTGGCAGATGTCAGGGTGAGAAGAATAAAAACATGAAAAGTAACCGGCTTTCTGCTTTAACTGTGATGTGTCTGACGATTCGCCAGCATTAGGCCCCTGATCCAGCAAAAGCAACGAGAAACATGTGAGCGCCCATTAACTTCAATGGGACTATGCACATGTTACAAGTTAAGCGCATGTTTTCCTAGATAGTGGCCAGAGTGCTCAGCACATTGCAGGATCTAATGTGAGGGATCTTTTAGGGCTTGAGTTTTGAAAGGGTTGAGCACTCACACTCCCCCTGAAGTCACAGAGGCTGCAATTGCTCAGCTCCTGTGCAAATTGGGCCCTAAATCAGTTCCCTGCAGAACGAGTGCTGTATTTTCCATAGGGGCTTAGAAGGTTTAGATTAGTTATTCAGCCAGACACATTCTCATTTCAGTGCCTGAGAAAGAAGAAGGAAAGTCTGAAAGCATCCTCCGGACCTGAGGTCTGTTGTCATTACGATTCCCTGATGCCATAGCTGTAGAAATACAAGAGGAGGGAGGAGAGAATTTGCCCTGACAGAACAGTAAGGGAAGGAACAGAATAATAAAGCCCTAACATGTGCTGTAGACCCTAAGGGCATATGTTAGAGCAGACACTTTACAAGTAGTGAATTATTGAGGCCTTTCTTTGGTATCTCTTGCAGTGAATTCTTTAGCTAGCCATGTGGTTGTCAGATGGGATTATTAATCCATGTCCATTTAGTGTAAAGCATCACCAAGCTATGGTCCCCGGTTTTCTGTAACAGGCGTGTTCATTTCATACATGTGAAGAGAGAGCCGCCGGAAACACCGCTACGAAATCTTCAGCCTTGAGGAAGATAAGGACTCTAGTTACCATATCAAAGCAGCCCTCCACTAGCCAGCTGCCAAGTTGTTGTGGGGTGTTTTCTATTGGGCATTGTGTAGGATACAGCCCAAGTTGTCAGGCTGCCAGCCCTGTGTTTCCTGTTTTGTTTTTTCCCCTTTGTGCCATATGGAAATGTGTTCCCCATTTCTTCTGCGGAGCCAAGAAAGCATGATTGATATGCAAGGCATACAGTGCAGGCATTGAACTAAGACAATCGGTCTACAGGACAGCAGCACTGGAGGGACCAGGAATTTTGAGTGCAAGAGCTGAAGTGAACAGCATTACTGTGCACTCATGTCATTATTTACAGACAGGCCAAAAAGCAACCCAGGCTTCACACAGGCAAGCATAGGAACAATAAAAAAGGCCTTATCATCACAGCATCTAGCCGTGCTGCTATAATCAGTGGCAAACTCGGTGTTTGAGAGGCTTTGTTTCTAGAGCAAGTGTTTTAATGCAAGAGGCTAAAATCTGGAGTACCAGGTCTCAGCCCACCTGTGAATCTTCTCATTTACATAGTTTTGATAGATTTTGATTTTTTTTAATGGAAAAGGACCACAGGCCTGATTCACAACCCTGACGACAGAGGAAAGACGCCCATGGACTTGAAAGGGCTTTGGATTGGGGCCCTACAGCAGGGGAAAGGTGTTAATCTCTGACGTTACTGGAGCTTAGAATCGTCTGGTCAGCCACAGGTCATGTGAAGCACAGTGAGTGGCAGCCCACAGTTCCCGACACGGCCAGGCAATATATCCACCATGATGCTGAGGGTGAACGGATGGTTCAACCTCGGTGCCCACTCAGTCCTTAGCCTTCTCAGTGGAGGCTGAAACAAGGGGATCCACAAATAATGGAGGTTGTGGTGGTGATGGTTTAACTGAAACCTTTCAGCAGAGGACTGGATTGAAACCAACAAACTCACTTCATACAGGCCAATGATCAACCATCAAGTGGTAACAACTTTTGGGCAGCATGGGCTGAATTAGAATTGGTGGTAAAGAACGCCGTATCCTTCCACCCCTCTGCCTCCTTCCCCGAGTCAGTCCAGTCATTCTAAAATGAGAGGAAACCATTTTATTTAGGCCTTTGTCAAAGCTCTCTTTGCACCCTTGCAAAAAACAAAAAACAAAAACAAAAAAACCAGCCTGCTCAGCAGCAGCGAGCATTTTCAAACCGTTAAAGATTAGACGATCTGAATAAATAATAAAAATGCTGAGGCAAGAGCAGAATTTTGCTCTCGGCCTTTTTAAGTGCACCAGACACTTTTAGAAAGGTGAACTGAGCGTGCTGCACTTTGTTGTAAGAGTGATTGCTGCTTCTGCTTTCATGAATTTGGTCTTCCCGCTAATTATCCATGGCCTGATTCGGCCTAGGACCAGCAAGGGAAGCTTTTTCACAATGCACTTCTGAGTTAGAGGTTAGTGCCTTCCCTATGTCCATGCAGTCCTTACTGTCTCCAGCACGACTGCTATAGGGGTCCATTTAGTGTTCAGTTGAGGTGGTAATTCCGTTTTGTGTCCACTAACTAAAGTGGGCCATCAACTCTTTTCCCATGGACCTTGAGATGGTCCTACACTGGGCTGGATTTAAAATAATGACCAATGTCAAAGGCTTTAATCCCAGAAGCGGTCTCTCTTTATGATATTTTATTTGCACTGCCATAAAAAACCAAGAATATGAAATATAAAAAGTTATGTTGTAATAACATTAATGACCAGATTCTTGGCTCATGTACACAGGTATAAATGTGGAGTAATCCCACTGCAGTTAGTGGAGTCACTTCAGATTTACATCTCCATAACTAAAGGAGATCTTGGAGTCATCGTGGATAGTTCTCTGAAGACGTCCACGCAGTGCGCAGAGGCGGTCAAAAAAGCAAACAAGATGTTAGGAATCATTTAAAAAAGGATAGAGTGTAAGACGGAGAAAATCTTATTGCCCTTCTATAAATCCATGGTACGCCCACATCTTGAATACTGCGTACAGATGTGGTTTCCTCATCTCAAAAAAAAATATACTGGCATTAGAAAAGGTTCAGAGAAGGGCAACTAAAATGATTAGGGGTTTGGAATGGGTCCCATATGAGGAGAGATTAAAGAGGCTAGGACTTTTCAGCTTGGAAAAGAGGAGACTAAGGGAGGATATGATAGAGGTCTATAAAATCATGAGTCGTATAGAGAAAGTGAATAAGGAAAAGTTATTTACTTGTTCCCATAATATAAGAGCTAGGGGTCACCAAATGAAATGAATGGGTAGCAGATTTAAAACAAATAAAAGGAAGTTGTTCTTCACACAGCGCACAGTCAACCTGTGGAACTCCTTGCCTGAGGAGGTTGTGAAGGCTAGGACTATAACAGGGTTCAAAAGAGAACTGGATAAATTCATGGAGGTTAAGTCCATTAATGGCTACTAGCCTGGCTGGGTAAGGAATGGTGTCCCTAGCCTCTGTTTGTCAGAGGGTGGAGATGGATGGCAGGAGAGCGATCACTTGATCATTGCCTGTTAGATTCACTCCCTGTGGGGCACCTGGCATTGGCCACTGTTGGCAGACAGGATACTGGGCTGGATGGTCTTTGGTCTGACCCAGTATGGCCATTTTTATGTTTTATGTTAAAACCAGAATCCTGACTCTGCTCCTTTTGAAGTCAGTGGTAAAACTCCCATTAGCTGAAATGGGGCTAGGATTTTACCCAAAGGTGCTTGGCACTGAGGCTGCCATTCAGTCTCTGAACTCACGGGCAGTGGAAAGTATTGAACGTCTGTGTATTACAACATGCATGGCTATCAGATGGCAACTATACTTAGTGTGACAGACCCAGGCCAGTGGGGTACAGGAGTCTGGTAGAGGGCAAATATACTAGTCACTGGATGAGTAGTTTTCTGTTCCCTGAGTGACCAGAGCAGGGGCTGCACTAGAGTAATCAGGAATCTGCTAGAATCATTTCAGGCAGACAGGCTGATTAGAACACCTGCAGCCAATCAAGGCAGGCTAATCAGGGCACCTGGGTTTAAAAAGGAGCTCACTTCAGTTTGTGGTGGGTGTGTGAAGAGCTGGGAGCAGGAGGCACAAGGAGCTGAGAGTGAGAGGCTGTGCTGCTGGAGGACTAAGGAGTACAAGCGTTATCAGACACCAGGAGGAAGGTCCTGTGGTGAGGATAAAGAAGGTGTTTGGAGGAGGCCATGGGGAAGTAGCCCAGGGAGTTGTAGCTGTCATGCAGCTGTTACAAGAGGCACTATAGACAGCTGCAATCCACAGGGCCCTCGGCTGGCACCCGGAGTAGAGAGAGGGCCTGGGTTCCCCCCAAACTGCCTAACTCCTGATCAGATACAGGAGAAGTTGACCCAGACTGCGGGTTCCACCAGAGGGGAAGATCACTGAGGTGAGCAAATCTGACAAAAAGTGCAGGACCCACCAAGGTAGAGGAGGAACTTTGTCACATTAGCTAAGAGTTGATTTTAAGCTATAAATCTAGAATGTACCTCTCTTAATTTTGTGCCCTAAATCAGATTTAGAAATAGAATTTGGCCTTTTATGTACTGCCCTTGTATAACTGTCTTTTGGATTAGTTTTCCCCTGTAAGTGTTGTCTAAGAGCTTGATCTTGCAAGAGGCTTACTGTGCACAACTCACACTGAATCCACAGCATTAGCCCCTTTAAAGATTACTTGCCATTCTTTCTCCCTCATCACCTCCATTTTTACCTTCATTCCACTACTGCCTGGTGGTTTAATGGTAAGGACCATCTTGTGTAAGATAACCGTGTTGCCCTTGCAATGTTGTTGCAGAGCATCTGTTTCCAAACAGCCTCTGGTGCAGTTTTATGATGGGCTCTTCCCATAAGGTGTTTGAAAAAGTTTGCACAGCTGGCAACATGCTGATTCACTCATCTACCACGCACTCACACGCAAAAATCCTCACTGTGTTGTAATGTTTATGATAAATAGAGGCCACAGGATATGAGAGGGAGGGAAGCTTCAGGAATGTATAGGAGTTTGGTTCTCAGTGCTTCTGAAAATACGACGGATGTTTTTGGCTTGTGTGTTGCTGGCCAAATGTAACTTTCTTACTCCACTGGAGAATTCTCAAAATTCCAGTCACGAAGACCCTTTGCAAATAGCTAACATTCTTGACCTACAAGACCAAATGCCTGTCAGTCACAGGAAAAAACCCACCTCATGGTTTGCTCTTAAATATCCCAGCGAGCACCTCCGCCATCTCCAGCTAAGTAGGAGTGTTACAAATCCAGAGTTACTCATTGACTTTTCACCTCTTTGGACCTCTGAAGAAATAAACACTGCATACTGCCAGGGGGGATAGAAATAACCTTGCCAAATGGGGCAGCACTGCTGAAGGCCCTTCTGAACATGATCCATCAGATATCAGCACAACACTTGAGTGCTACCAGGACCCTCTTTCCCATTACCTGCATAATTTGACCATTTCCTATCATTTGTGAGTGAAACGGATTGAATAATGAGGGAAGATTATAGGATTAGGTAAAGCTTTGCTGAGAAATGACTCTGGAGGACATGCATGACAGCGGACAGAATGACTGAAGGGTGTAAATGCTAGGGCAGGAGGAGTTATTTGGAGAGTGGAAAAAAGAGGATATAAATAGGAGGGTGAGGTTAGGAAAGGGAACGTTGAGACTGACTATTAAAAAAAAAAAAAATCCTGACTGCCAGGAATTAATGATGGAGGTGCTGTTGCTGTGACTATTTCAAACCGGCTAAAACACTGAATTAGAAAATGTATTTATCTGGATTTAAACAATCACAAAACATGTCCATCCATTGGCTCTCATGGTGAGGTTTCAAAAACGCTTAGCTGGGATTCCCTCTGCTCCCCTGAAGGTGAATGGTCAAACTCCCACTGACATCACTGGGGGTAGAGTTAGGACCATAGTGAGAACATCTGAAAATCCGACTCTCTGTGATTGTGCCATCAATTAGGAAGACAAGGTGAAATCTTCACCCCCTTGAAGTCAGTGGGAAAACTCCCATTGACATCAGTTGGGCCTAGATTTCACCTGCTGTCTTTGCTCGCTAAAACCAGTGCAAGTAAATCAGCAGCACTATCCCCTGTCTGCACAAAAATCACTCCACTGTGCCAATTCCCAAAGGACACCCAGCTGCCCAGAAAACCGTGCCCTGAGATACAGGCTTTGTAAGTAGCCAGAAGGTAAAGCTGTTCCAGCTGTTTTGCACTAAGATGGGGGATGAATTCCAAGGTCAGAGACTTGTGAAAATCTTTCTGACCAGCAACCATTCAGCTTCCCCAGGAGGCTTCTCTCTCCAGCACTCAAACTTTCTTCCCTCCGGCTGTGTCTTTTACAGGCCATCCATGAACTGCTGTGGGCTGCGAGAACGAAGGTGTGGAAGGGGAGCCTATGGTCACTCTTCCAGGACAAGAGATCATTATCAAGTTGCGCTCAGCAATTGACAGATTATAGGCTGTTGGCCACAAGCTATTTATCCTAACTCCTGTCTGGGAGAACTCGGGCTACATGAGATCCCCAGACCCAAACAGATCCCCAGCAGAGCTGCACAGAAGTTTTTTGTGGGGCTGGGACAAAATCTGAAATGGAGGCCCCCTGCCAACCTTCCAAAAATATTACCATGGAGATGAAAGTGTTAAGAAGATGGGAGGATATGGGGGGTCAGAGAAAGTCAAGACTGTGGGGTCACTGCCATCCCCAAGAGGATGAGGATCTCTGCCCTGAGTGCAGCTGTGGGACCTTTCCCAGTCCAACCCCTCCCTGAGCTCCAGCTCCACTGCCAGTGGGAGAGGATCCCACTCCTACTTCTTGGCTCTTGGCTCAGCGGGTTGCCTTGGGCCCAGCAAGATGATGCCAGCAGCGATGACGGTGGGATCTGGCCCCTGCCAGACTAGGTGAGTCACTCCCTGAACTAGCAAACCTGAGTGGTGCTCTGAACCCATGAGCCAGGTTGCAATGACTCCCTTGAATTGGGGCTACTCACCCCTCTGTCATTTTGGGATCCTGGAGCAAACTGCCCCTTTTCCACCCCCTCCCCATCCTCAGGTGGTCCTGATTCTCTTCCTCAACAGGAGAAACTGATCCCAACTTCAAACCACAGAAAACAATGATTGGACAATGCTGTGGCTATAACATCTGATCCTTCAATCTCCAATCCCAACCCAACCAGCAGATCCAGAGTGTGGCCAGTTCTAAGCATTGTTAGAGACATTCCTGTGAGGGTGAGGATATGTACTAGTTCATAGGAATGGTAAGGGTTTTCCCATCTTTTACATCTATGAGTCACTTAATGACCTTTGGAGCCAGGTTTTCAAATGATTAAAAAACACAGCTGTGCACAAAATTCATATGCAATTCTGCACCTAATTTGGAAGCACAGCTGTATGTGCAAACTGGGGACATGCATATATAAATGTATCTAACTGGTCATTTGCATGTGCATATCCCCGGTTTGCCTGCACAGTCCTGGTTTATGCATATGCCAATTAGGCACAAGGGTATGGCTACACTTACAGTTTTGCAGTACTGGTAGTTACAGCTGTGTTCGTACAGCTGTGTAGGGTCAGCGCTGCAGTGTGGCCACACTGACAGCTACCAGCGCTGCAGTGTGGCCACATTTGCAGCACTTGCAGTGCTGTTGGGAGTGGTGCATTGTGGGCAGCTATCCCAGCATTCAAGTGGCTGCAACGTGCTTTTCAAAAGAGGGGGGTGGGGTGGAATGTGACAGGGAGCGTGGAGGAGACAGACAGAATGGATTTTTGGAGTTGACACTGTTCTCAGCTCCCTGCCTTGCAAGTTCTAAGGACTGTGCCTACCTTCAATCATTTTAAAAGTTCTAACTCCCTTCCCCCACTCCTCTCTCATTCACTAAATGCAAATTATGTACTGCTAAATACCTGTCAGACCAGATCAGCAACTGCTCAACACGGACTTCCCCCTCCCCCCTGCCATGTGAGAGTGCTGTTTCTCTCTTCAAGCAAACAGCTGTGAACATTCCAAAGTAATTCCCCCTGCCTGCCTCCGCTCGCTCAGCAAACAGGAGCTGTGTTTGTTTTTTAAATAAGCAGTTTGGCTGAACTCCGAGCTCTCCCTTTCTTCCGGTTTGTTGTGGACAGGAATTCTGGGATACCTCCTTATACCCCGGAGGTCAATAAAAGTGCTGGTGGGCGTCCACACTTGTTGACCAGCGCTGTATCACCAGCGCTGGAATCCCTACACCCGAGGCTCGACCGGGTGTACAGCCAGCGCTGCAACCAGGGAGTTGCAGCGCTGGCCGTGCTTTGCAAGTGTGGCCACATCCTAAGTTGCAGCGCTGTAATCCCCTCACCAGCCCTGCAACTCTCGAGTGTAGCCAAGCCCTTTGTGTGTGTAGTTGGATGCCATACACTTTGACAATCATGCTCTTAATGATCTTTCCTGATACTATAATCCTCATTAAAAAGGTTGTGGTGCACAGACACACAATGCAATATTTAAATCCTGCTATACTAGAGTATTTAAGATATGTCATGTTCTAATTAGCTAAAGGAATTCATTTGTACTGAAAATTAGTATTTTGTACATCTAAAACAATGACTAGACAAATGCAAAACACAAAACCAACCCCCCCCCAGTGAGTATGACAGATGTTTTTGTTTTTTTACATTCCACTGATTCAGTATATAGTTTTATCTTTAAACATTACAAACACTCTCAGGCTGGCACTTGGCATGTTAAGGTTTAGCCTGCAATATGTTGTTATATTTAACAGAATGGTTTAAAATGGAAATCAAAGGGGAACTGGAAGGCTCAGAATATTGGTGCTGGTACAGAGGGGCTGTGATTCGTTCCTGCCACTCCCTCCCTCCCCCCGGCAGGCAGGGGCCACAGCCAGCTGTGTTCATGAATGTTCTGCCAGCCACTCATGAACCAACAATAGAGAGGCTCCAGCCAGCACCCCAGCCCAGGACCCCAGAGCTGTACCGTCCTGCCCTGGTCAAAAGCCCAATCAGTATATATGAGTTATTACCTAGTCCATCATTTCTGCAAAGGAAAGTGGATGTGCACCAACTCTTGTTCCTGAGCTAAGATTTTTCCCCAAGCACTTCACTCTAACCACACAGTTTTAGGTAAAAAAAACCAACAGATTTTAAGTGATAGCAAACAGATCAAAGATGGTTACCTAAGAAATAAACAAAATCACAGTCTGAGTCGTATATACTAGATAGGATTTGAATCAAGCAGTGTCTCACTGTTAAATAGCACAAACAGTCCATCATGCTTCCATACACAAGTTATAAATCCCATCTACTTCCCCCAGTTCAGTCTTTTTCCTCGGGTGTTTCCAGGTTTTCTTTTGTGTGGGGAGTCTGGGGCCCAGTTATGATGTCACTCCCCCATTTTTATATTGTTTTCCCACTTGATGGAAAGCTCTTTTGCTGTGACCTGGGTCAAACAGTTCCCATTGTGTAGTGCTAGTGCTGAGAGGTTTCTGTTGTACCCAGGTCCAGGGGTAATCCTTGTGAGTGTGTATTTCCTCAGTGGGCTATCAGCATTGTTTGGCCTTTTAATTGTTGTACCTGAAAGGGGACCTTGAGCACCACAGATGAAAACTGCTCTTTGTAGGCTGATTGCTCACAATGTAAGAGTTCCACATTTTGCCCAGCCTGTGGATGCTGAGATATTTATTTACAGTTTCAATTAATCACCTTCTCTTTCAATCCTTCCAGGCGCTCCCCCTAGCTTCCCCTCATCAAATACAAGCTTCTTGGCATCCCTATTAAGGAACGTCAGAGCTTGGCTCCAAATGTATCCACCTTATCACATTAGCACCTTATCATATTACCCGCCTCTTGCAATATTCACCCCCCATTAGCCCACTTCTCCCTCAGGAACCTCTATGCTATCTCCTAGGCCACCTCTTATGGGTGGTACATGTTCCTGTAAAAATGATGGAGCCATCATCTTTCTCTCCTCCTAATCTCGCCTTAAGACTGGCTTCTCCCATGATGCTAGTGTAACCTATGCTAATATAGTGTGGCTCTTAGTCTCCCTTTACTGGCTTAAGCCCCCCTTTAGATGTTGTCTGAGTCCACTACTGCCTTTGAGCTAATGGACCTGGTTGATTAACTCAAGTGAAAGAGGTTTATGCTTTTAGATCCAGAAATTGCAGGGTCAACCCTGTAGACGACCCAACCAAGGGCATCAATACAAACCTCTATAAGTGATCTGGTCACCAGAGGACGACCAAGAACCATGCTGCATTAGCATGGGTTATACCTACAGAACATTGTCATCTGAGGACAGTGAGGCTGCTGGTGATCTACACGATATGTACAGCTAGTCTCTTTGAAAATGTGCTCGGCTTGTTACCTCATTCCCTCTGATCCACTCCTACCATTTGTTTCATCCACCTGTCGCATCTTGTCCTTAACGTGGGCAGGGAATGTCTTTTTATTATATGTTTGTTCAGCCCTTAGAACAATAGGGCCCAGATCTTTGATGGGGGCCTCTAGGAACGGTAATTTTATAGTACTGTATTAAATGCTGGTAATAAATGTGCCTAACGAGCTTTGTAAAAAGCAGTCATCTCAGGTAAGAGTAGGATGATTTGTCACAATAGCTGCCCTAGTAGAAAACCAAACCAAAACCAAGACTGATTTGGAGACATCTGTGTTTTGTTTAATGAAGAGAGCAGATTTAGATTTTTAAAACACATCAACTGAAAAATCCAATGTATGGAAGGAAATTTGTGGGAGATATTAATATGACTGTCCACCTATGGCAAAGGAAGGCAACTAGAACTGTCTGAGACATATGTTAGAATCATATTTGATAATGGTGAGAACTGGCAAGCAGAAAGTTCCATCTCATTCAGCTGCTGAGCCTGTCAAGATGCTTTTGGACAAATACCGTTAATCTTCAAAGGACACTGGTTTAGCTATTAAACTGCCAGTTGGATTTGAGGGCACGTGAATCAGACTAGATGCTGCCAGCTGCTCTCTGGATTCCACCACTTGAAATGATCTTGCTGGAAAAAAAATATGAGCAGGACTGCGGGGAGCCATCAATATGGATGTGAGGAGCTGCATGCTAATTGTGCATTTCCTTGACTTATTTTTCCAGTCCTCGCTCATGTTATTGCTGTGCTAGGAGTTTTCCTTGGCCATTTCTTATATTTTCCTCTTTTGCCGCTGTGCCGTGAAGAAATGGATGTGCTCAAATCGAAATGTAAATGTCTTCCCATTTATCAGATGACACCTATGTACGACCTGATCCTCTAATCCAGTGGTCCCCAACCTTTTTGTGTCCAGTAGCACATTCATGTTGTCAGAAGAGTGTGGTGGGTGCCAACAATTTTTCAAGGCTTATTTTGTATTTGTACATTAAATAATATGAAAAACATCATTTAATATTACATAATATATGAATCCATAAGATAAAAAGGGTAATTTTACATGTAAAATTACCATTAATTAATTTATTTGGCAATTACTCTTTCACCTTACCAAGTGAATTTGCTCTTTTTTATCTACTTGTAAGAAAAATTAAGGAGGTTTTACAAAATAAATATCAAACAGTTTTCATCTTATGTATTTTAAAATAGTAAAACATTGTTGAACTGCTGGTCCAAATATTTGTTTATTCTTACTTTAATATAGAATGAAGCCTGCAGCCCTGGAGTTCTGTCCCCAGCAGGCGCGGGGCCGTGGTTCCTCTTTGGCTTAAGCCGTGGCCCTGCACCTGCCAGGGACAGAGAACACCGGCACCCGCAACCCCAGAAAAGTCGGAGAGAAGCCCCGGCCCTGCACCTGCCGGGTACTGAGAACACTGGTGCCTGCAGCCCCGGAGAAGCCGCAGCCCCACGCCTGCCAGGGTCAGAGAACGCTGGCTCCTGCAGCCCTGGAGTACTCTGTCCCCAGCAGGTGTGGGGCCGCAGCTTCTCTCTCCTTCTGGGCACTAGGCAGGCCCCGTGCCTGCTGGGGACAGAGAACACAGGTCCCCACAGCCTGCAGCCCCGCAGTTCTCTGTCCCCAGCAGGCGTGGGGCCGCAGCTTCTCTCCCCTGCTGGGCACTAGGCGGGCGCACATAATGTCCCGGCGGGCACCATGGCACCCACGGGCACCGCGCTGGGGAACACTGCTCTAATCCTTACTCAGGCAAGTAGTCCGAGCCACTGTCTCAGCTCCAGGCACCCCGCTTGGATAGTTCCCCTAAGGAGTCTCGCTAGGACTTCCAGGCAGCATAGTGAGTGGGAAGAACAAGAGTCAGACATAGCCAATGGATATCTTTGGACAGATCCCCCTGGTTTGACCATCTATGCTATCTCTCAGCAAATCTAATCACTCTGCTTCTAAAGCTCAATCGCTTTATAAATAATTTATAAAGCTAGGGCAGGGGGTTGGGATGCAAGGGTGGGGTGAGGGCTCCAGCTGGGGGTATGGGCTTTGGAGTGGGCCTGCAGATGAGCAGTTTGGGGTGAAGGATGTGGCTGGGGCAAGGTGTTGTGGGGGGCAGGCTCTGGGAGGGAGTTTGAGTGTGGGAGGGGACTGCGGGCTGGGGCAGCGGGTTGGCGTGCGGAAGGGAGGTCAGCCATACAAGAATGGGCATGTTTGTGTGCACCCCCAATCTTTTCACATGCCCTCATCAAGAATGTATCCTAATATTGTTGCACATGTCTCAACGTTACCACCATGGGTTTGATTCTGCTTCCATTGAAGTTGATAGGTGTCGTGTCATTGTTAGTCCCAATCTTGTTCCCTGTAGAAGGGTGGGACCGGGGATCAACACTCCCTGAGGGGTGGAGGAGAGCCACACCAGCTCGCCACACGCTGTTGGCCCGGTCCCGTGGCTTCAGAGTTGAGGCGACAACGCTGAGTCCCTTGGGAGCTCAGGCCTTCCTCTGTAAGGCTGAGCAGCAATAGTCTGGCTTCCCAGAGTTAATAGGCTCAGGCCCTCAGGCAGGGCTGAGCAGCAATCAGTGAGTTTATAGGCCTGGCCCTGGAGCAGGGCGGGGCCCCAAGCACTTCAAGCTCAGGCCTAAGCACAGTATATAAGCCCAGGCCCTTGGGCAGGGCGGGGCAGTAAGCAGTTCAGGCTCTGGCCTTTCAGCAGGGGTGAACAGCAAAGTAGCCAGTACAAAAGGTCTCCTCAGCCCAGGAGGGAGGGGGAGTCTGCCACCCTTGGAAGGGTGGCAGGAGGGGACGCAGGCCCTCCCACTCCACTGCGTTCCAGCCCGAGGCCCTAGCAGCGGTAAGGATTCGCTGCAGTCAGTGGGGAATCCTGGCCGCAACACACTGACATAGGCTCAGGTATATCTACAGCCTGATTGGGGTCGGCTACCCCCAGGCCACTTCCAATCTCCCTCTCACTGGGTACCTGCCATCCACCAGCGCCGTCCAGTGGGTCCTAGACCATGGGTTCCTCAGGATACCAGGCGTCGGAAGGTCCAGGCCACTCGTCCGGGTACCGGGCGTGGGGAAACTCGGGCAGCTCGTCCGGGTACCGGGCGTGGGGAAACTCGGGCAGCTCGTCCGGGTACCGGGCGTGGGGAAACTCGGGCAGCTCGTCTGGGTACCGGGTGTGGGGAAACTCGGGCAGCTCCTCCGGGTACCGGGCACGGGGCAGGTCGGGCCAGCGCTCCTCTGGGTACCGGGCGTGGGGCAGGTCGGGCCAGCGCTCCTCTGGGTACCGGGCGTGGGGCAGGCTGGGCCCGGCGGGAGCTCAGGCACTAGCATCTGTCCTCTCCAGCAGCCTCCTCCTAACTGAGCACCAGGGCCGGGCTTTTATACTTCCTGTCCCGCCACTTGACTTCCGGGCGGCGGGGACAGGTGATGGTGGCTCCGCCTACTGCCGCACCTGTTCTGGCTTGTCCCTCTCAGGCACGGCAGGGAGTGAGGCCTCCTCGCTACATTCCCACTGAAAACACACTTAAAATAGAGCTGAGCCAACCACATTAGATAAAATAAGAACTGATGCTTCACCCAAGTCTTCATCTGTCCTGACCCCAATGTCTCTATGTGTTGAAAATATTTGGTTTCCCTTTTTTCAGTCATTTTCTAGTGCCTATGCTTTTGGAACCAAAATATTTTGGCACTTGTGATATTTCTAGCTCATCTGAAAGCAGAAATCTCATACAAGACCCTGATCCAGGCATGGTGATTTAACTAAACTTCAGGAAAGCATCTGATCCAACTCATCAAACTTTTTGGGGTTCCCCTATCATCAATATTTCATAGAGCCACTGATTTTTTATACACATTCAGCATAAGCCCAAGTCTTTCAAGTTGGCTCCAGCCACTTGGCTTTGTATCTGCTACATCCTGTAAAGTCATTTAAAATGGTTTAAAAGTGCACCTCAGAGTTTTTATTATTATATCTTGTGCACAAAATCCTGTGGTAAGGATAACTAGGCCTGTCTCTAGACTTCTGCTCGTTAACTGCAGGGTACTTTTGTTCTTTGTTTGCATCTTGTACAACCTCCTTGGAGTGTCTGGTTATTTGAAACAGGTGATCAGGTTAGC
The DNA here is from genome assembly GCF_007399415.2 of Gopherus evgoodei. Lineage (NCBI taxonomy): Eukaryota > Metazoa > Chordata > Testudines > Testudinidae > Gopherus > Gopherus evgoodei. Next base: position 16,891,614 of record NC_044327.1, on the reverse strand, counting down.
CTGCTCGACAAACTCATAACCCACAAAGGAGTAAGTAACCCCTCCTATTTGGATTAATTAAATCAAAGTAAAAAGGCCTTTAAGATGCATAATTTCTTAATCAATTTATAGGAAAGCAGGGCAATGAACAGAAGACAAACTGGTAGGATATTGGTTCAGTCTTAGTAACATAGGAACACATGGTATTAGGATGGCCTTGTCATAAACAGATAGCTAAGGGTTAATGTCTCTTTCACCTGGAAAGAAGTAACCTGAAACACCTGACCAGAGGACCAATCAGGAAACAAGACTTTTTCAAATCTGGGTGGAGGGAAGTTTGTGTGTGAGTCCTTTGTTCTGGTCTTCTGCCTGTCTCTCTCTCGGCTATGAGAGGATTTCTGTTTCCTGCCTTTCTAATCTCCTGTTTCCCAGTTGTAAGTACAAAAGATCAGATAGTTATTTATATGGGTTTTTTTGTATTTACATGTGTGTAGTTGCTGCAATGTTTTAAATTGTATTCTTTTTGAATAAGGCTGTTTATTCATATTTCTTTTAAGCAATTGACTCTGTATTTGTCACCTTAATACAGAGAGATCATTTTTATGTATTTTTCTTTCTTTTTACATAAAGCTTTCTTTTTAAGACCTGTTGGAGTTTTTCTTTAGTGGGGAACTCCAGGGAATTAAGTCTGCTCTCCAGGGAATTGGTGGGAGGAAGAAGTTAGGGGGAAGTCTGTGTGTGTTAGATTTACTAGCCTGACTTTGTATACCCTCTGGGTGAAGAGGGAAGTACTTCTGTTTCCAGGACTGGAAACAGAGAGGGTGGAATCCCTCTGTTTAAATTCACGGAGCTTGCTTCTGTGTATCTCTCCAGAAACACCTGGAGGGGGGAAGGGAAAAGGTTTATTTCCCTTTGTTGTGAGACTCAAGGGATTTGGGTCTTGGGGTCCCAGGGAAGGTTTTTGGGGGGACCAGAGTGCCCCAAAACACTAATTTTTTGGGTGGTGGCAGCTTTACCAGGTCCAAGCTGGTAACTAAGCTTGGAGGTTTTCATGCTAACCCACATATTTTGGACGCTAAGGTCCAAATCTGGGAATAGGTTATGTCAGGCCTCTTCTACCCTTTTGTGGGATGTACTTTCCTCTCGGCAGCTCATGATGATCAGAATTGAAGAGTGGTTATGATTAGAAAAATGGCCATGGGAAAAAATATCCCTTATTTTACTCTGCTCATCTATTCCCTGAATGGCTTGAAGTCATATCTGCTTCCTTTATTGACTCCTGTTAGCACAGCAAGCCTCCTACAGCTATGAGAGAATGAACAGGAGGCTCTGCTGTCTCTTGAATCACGCACCAAATTTCCAGCTATGATCTGACTGCAGAATCTATGTTACTGGTGACAAGGTAAAACACAGAAAGAGCAGCTTGATTACTAGAGTCCAGTTAATTTTGAGGGCATAGCAATAAGAAAATAATCATCTCTTGACTTCTAAACTGAAGATGTTTGATATTAGAGTTATCAACCGCACATAGATCTGGAACCTCTTCTCCGCAGCAGTGCAGCACTTACAGAGTAATTTAAGTGATCTATTCAACTCCCCTTTTTGCAACAGGAGTTACATACATTTGAGGAACAGTGGTTAGACAAAATAATTAAAAAATGAGGAGATCAAAGGGAAATGACAAAAAATTAGTCAGTTGCAAGTGTGGATTGGAATGTCTCTCCTTAGAAGTTGTGCCTCATTGTTGAGTGGACACTAGGACAATCAGTATAAAATCAGAGAATGATGAATATTTGTGGTGTATTTGAACTTTTAGTTGTAGATTGCCTGTTAGAATATAGGATAAAAGTTTAACCATTAGGTGGCAGTACTTCTTATTATCAATTCTTACTCTCTGCATGCTTTGGCTGTATTGTACTTGAAGAGAACCTTTTATTACAAATGAAAGCTAAGATTCTCACCTAATCACATGACTCCTGGAGCTGGGGCTTTAAGAAAAACACTAAATATCACAAGACTTGGGATCAAATTATGAGAGTTGGCAACACTGTCAGATTGAAACAGGATAGGGAATCTTCAGTCTAACAGGAGAGGGAGCTGTGGAAGAGTGTACTTACACAAGCCAAGAAAAGAAGGGGAGAGTTTTCTCTCTACTTTTAGATAGGAGGGAGAGCTGTGTTACTTTACTTCCCACTTCTTCAAATCTCACTGAATTCCAGTGGAAGTCAGGTGCTTAAGTCCCATATGCTGCTTTGAAAATCCCAACCTACTCCTTCAAGAATGGTTCAGCACCCAATTTTCTGTCACTGGCTTTCAGGTGGGAGCCTGGAGAGCTGGCTACAACTAGTTTTGCAACTAACTCCTGTTTGGATGAAGAAGCTTCTCTGAGCCAGTTACACAGCCAGAGAAGGATAGTCAGAATTTGGTTCTACGTGTAGCAATATGTTGGTGAAAGCAGCAGAGAAGTCCCTCATAAAACACCAGTTTATGGAGGTTTCACCTTGCTGCCTTTCCACATTATGGTATATTTTTATTTTTGGAAGTCCGTTTTAAGAACAAAGATTTTTTAAATTTGTGTTTAACATTGTTATTGAGGTTGATGTTCTGCTCTTTTTGGAAGTATGCCCACAACATGTAATAAAGAAGATCGTGGGTGGTCCAAAAGGCCGTGCAGAGGCCAAGAGATGTCTATTGCTTTTGCAGGATCGCTTTTGACCTCTGGTTTCCTATAAAATGTAGGACTTAATTTAGAATCTGGACACCAAAGCAACAAAACAATATAAGTCGATAAGCTGTGTGGAATGTTTGTTTAATATGGAGGATGTGGAATTATTGCTTTTTTTTTTGAGATTTGTTTTGGATCAGCAAGGGCTCAATTCTCTTGCTGAGCATCTCTTGCCAAGGATCGGGTCCGATTTTGTTTTCAACTGACGATAACATTAATAGTGCTGTTTTTTTCCATGATGCCACTATTGCTTAAGAGGATCTGATTATTAGAACAAGTCAGAGAGAGACAGTCATTAGTTATATGGAGCCTAGACTAGATATTGTCTTGAAACTCTTAGAACATTTTAAATTCCAATCTCCTGATTTTTGTTCATATAGTTTAACAAACAAAAAGAACGGCAAATCATGTCCTTTCCCTTCTCCAGCAAAAACAGAGGGCTCAACTGTATGTGTACAAATGTAAAAAATGTGTATGCAATTGTTGATCTATTTTGCACACACAATCATCTAACGAGATTTGCATGCATGATGGCAGTACCTGGTTACAGTCATGATAATTGCTGGCAACAATTAGGTATGAAATTGCATGTGCAATTTTGAATGAGACATAGTCTTAATTAATAATATGAAGTGAATGTAGAGCACAAATACTATGACAGGGCTTTTGAAAGGATTATTTACTTATCTTCATTAACCCCATCCCTGAAAAGAGCAAAGAACATAGTAAAGAGGCCTTTTGCATTTAAATCTATTGATTGGTTTTGATCTGTCTTTCACAGGGGCTAGAGTTATGGAAGTAATTGTGTGTATCTTTTGCTTTTTACGCAACAAGTGTAATGTACAGGAACCATCTGGGTACAGAGGGGAACAAATATGTTTATTACATACTCACAACATGCAAAGCCTAGCTACATATACACATGCCTGTTCTGGCTGTTTTCTGAAACATTGAACACCAGGAGCACCACAAGAGGACTCACAAACTCTTTAAAGGAATACTATCCTATTCCTATACACCCTTGATTTACCGTGGGGAGAAAATGTGATTGGAAACTCTATTTTGTTCTGGTTTGGGACTTTGGGACAACTTGCTGGGTGTGGGAAGTAAAAGCGTAGCCTGTGAAAATATGGAGGGTCCCACTGAAGTCAATGGCAAAACTCCTATTGACTGTAATGGGTCCTGGATTTCTCCTGAAGTGTTGTTTTTGTTTTCCTCCAAATGCCTGTAAGAGCACTCACCTGGTCTGAGGCAACATTAAAATAGAGTGCACGTCCTTCGTACTGGCCATTTTTAGAATTCCATTGTTTCTTAAAGGCATGTGTTTGGAAGCTTCCAGCATCCAGCTCTGTCACCCTTACTCGGGTGCATATTCTAACTGGAGTCCGTAGAAGTACTCACCTGAGTACTCACAAGAAGTCTCTGTCTGGAGGCCCATGAACCTGAAATACCCAGGAGGTCACAACTCTACTTCCATATTCTAGTCTATCTGGCCACATGCTGAGTGGACAGATAAATAATACTTGTTTTAAAGAAGCTGTCCTGAGTCACTGTAATTTCATACCGTTCATGGGCTCCAGGACAGCAGTCTAAAGCAGGCATAGGCCACGGAGGCAGGGGGCCCCCCAGAGAATGGCCCAGCCACTTTTCTCTGGGCCAAAACCTGAGTAGTGCTGTAACCCCCTGTGCCAGGTCTCAATGCCACTCAGTCAATTTTGGCCAGATGGGTGGCCAGGTCAAATCTGGGTGGGTGGGTTGTTTTGCAACATGGGATGCAGGGTCATAGTCCAACTCAGGTTTGGCCCAGATTTGAGAGATGCTGCTACCTCATGCACTAAGCCACGACCCCCCACAGTCAGATTTGGAGGGGGAGAGTGTAGGGACTGTTGGGCCATGGGAGTCAGGCTGTTGTGGGGAGGGAGCTGAGAGGGGAAGATGGGGGTCAAGCAGGGGTATGCAAATCTATGCTCTATACACACCCACTTTAAATGGCGTTTGCAGCTCCTGATAGCAGGGGCCCAAACTGCAGGTGACATGGTTGGTAAACCGGGCATTCTTTAGCTTGGCCAGTACAGTCTTAAAATGGTGTGAATTGCAAGATTCTACCTTAAGAGAAGTACAGGTATAGACCTGTCACGTGGAAAGGGTGCCGAGAGAGAGAGAGTGCACATGCACACACAAAGGTACAGCTTCACCTCTGAACTGTAACAAACTCATTTTTGAAAAGTATGTGTGATGGGGCAGCTGCCCTTCACTGGCTGGCAAAGGGTTAATAGCAGCCCTTGCAGCGGCTGTTTAGAACCTGGCCAATCAGAGAAGAGCAGAAAGGCAGCCAATCAGGGCCACACTGGGCCCTATATAAAGGCTGCAAAGCAAAGGCGATACCAGTCTCTTCCTGATGAGCAAAGGAGAAGGACAGGTTCCCTGTAGACAGAGCACCTAGGCTAGAGCAGCACTGGGCAGGCTCAGGGGAGCAAAGAGAGAACTCCAGCCTGTTACCTGCCAGTGGCCCCTGATGAAAAGGGGCCAAGAAGGTGCATGGGCCGAGGGGAAGTGGCCCAGAGCAACCAGGGAGAAGAGAGGGTTGAAGGAGGGCAGTGGGAGGCTGCTGCTAGAGAGTCCCTGGGTCAGGACCCAGAACAGTGGGCAGGCCTGTGTCCTCCCCTCCCCCCTTACACCTCACCTTACCATGGAGGAGAGAGACCAATGGACTGTGCCTTGTTCCTGAGGCAAGGGACTAGTCACTAGACTTTGGGGTGGCAGGTGGCCATGAAGGCAGGTGCAGACTGAGGACTGCTGATAACCCTGGAAAGGGGGAGAATAGAGCAGGGGCACAGCTGGAGGGCTGTGTCCAGAAAAGGATGCTGCAAGCCTGGGAGCAACGCGGGTCCCAGACAGCACAGCAGAGCAGGCAACGGGTGGGACATCACCCGCAGAAGATGCTCCATGGCTAAAATGGAGCTAATTAGCAGAGCGACCGGCAGGAGGCGCCGTGGTGGTGAGTCTGTGCTGCGTTACACATGGTGGAAAATGCAGGCCTCCGTGGTTCCCCCCCTAATACAAAAGGAATAGAGTAAGGACTGGGCAAACTGTGCCGTGTTAGAGACTTGAGAGACCAGGGTGGAGAAGATGGACTTTACCAGAGGGCCTGTGTGGCCCAGCTTGCCGAGCAGCAATGGGGACTGTTCTGGCTGCTTCAGGGTGGGCACATGGACCTCATGAGAGGCCAGGCACCAAGGGCGGAAGGCCAATGCCAAGGCAGAAGAGCTGTTTTGCCTGTAAGCAACTGGGACACTGTAAAAGGGAGTGCCCCTATCGGGTTGGGGCACAGAGGCCACTCCCGGACAAGGAAAGAATAGGGAGCATGCCCCCTGTGAGGGAAACGGGGGTCCCAGGCTTATTGGGCCTGTAGGGAGGGCCATGGCAAAGGGAAGGAACGGGAGGTGTTTCCACTGCCACAACAAGGGCCATTTAAAAAGGCACTGCCCCCAGAGATGGAGGGGAAAGCCAGAGCAGCGGGCCAAGTCTGAACCTGCCCAGGCTGGAGGGTCAGGAAAGGATGAGGTCCTAAAAGAGAGAGGGACTGGGGCTAAGAGGCTCCAGCTAAACTAGGGAACTCATATGGGAGCTGGGGAAGCTACAATAGGGACCCAAATGGAGAAGGAAACCCATGTGGGACCTGAGCAGGCTATGGTGGGGACCCAAACACTGGAATAGGGAAGCAAGCTGTTCCAGAGAATGGAGAGGGATCTCCTGTGCGCCCAGCTGTGAGGGAAGCTGGGGAGGTAGTCTTAAGGGGGAGGGTGTGTGATGGGGCAGCTGCCCCTCACTGGCTGGCAAAGGGTTAATAGCAGCCCTTGGAGCAGCTGTGCAGAACCAGGCCAATCAAAGCAGGGCAGAAAGGCCGCCAATCAGGGCCACACTGGGTCCTATATAAAGGCTGCAAAGCAGAGGTGAGAGCAGTCTCTTCCTGACAAGCAAAGGAGAAGGACAGGTTCCCTGTAGACAGAGCACCTAGGCTAGATCAGTGCTGAGCAGGCTCAGGGGAGCAGAGAGAGAGCTATAGCCTGTTACCTGCCAGGCGGTGGCCCCTGACAAAAAGAGCCAAAAAGGTGCATGGGCCAAAAGGAAGTGGTCCAGAGTACACAGGGAGAAGAGGAGATTGAAAGAGAGTAGTGGGAGGGTGCTGTTAGAGGGTCCCTGGGAGGACCCAGGCCTGCCTGCTACTCTGGGTCCTGACTCAATACACTATGCCTTACCATGGAGGAGCATGGCCAATGGGCTGTGTCTTGTCCCTGAGGCAAGGGACTAGACTTTGGGGTGGCCATGAAGGCAGGTGCAGACTGAGGACTGCTGATACCCTCGGAAGTGGGGAGAGTAAAGCAGGGGCACAGCTGGAGGGCTGTGTCCAGAAGAGGATGCTGCAAGCCAAGGAGCAAAGCAGGTCCCAGACAGCACAGCAGAGCAGGCAACGGGCGGGACACCACCCACAGAAGGCACTCCACAGCTAGAACAGAGCTAATTCCCAGAGCGACTGGCAGGAGGTGCTGCGGTGGTGAGTTTGTGCTATGTTACAGTATGATTCTGAAGCTATTCTAAATTACTGTTCTTTCCTCACTTTATATTCAGAGTGCTTATAATGATGCTACAATCTTGCTTTAGTATCCTAGTATAGCCTAAGATAGCAGACCTAAGGCAAACTTTTCCATGCGTGACATGAATATGGCATCTGCTGCAACCCACATTAATTTCAGATGCCTCTGATATGTTCTGTTTGCCCATTTCATTCTTTTGTAATGTCAAATGCAGATCCCAGTTGGTTAAAATCTCTTCAGTAGACTATATATCTTGCTTATATGTTGTTGAGTTATTGCAGAATATCTTTAAAATTTGTTCTGTATCTTTTTGGAATTTTTGGCTTACGTCTATTCTTATCTTTCAAAATCCTCTATCGCTGCAAAGAATGTTGTGTGCATATAAGAAAGTACAGTAGAACCCTGCTAATCTTCATGTTGTTAATTTGCATGTACCATTCACATCAGAAATGGTGGTTTCTCCCCATATCCCAACAAAGATTGAATAAAACAACATTCCAGCTGGGCCTTGTATTACCAAAATGTCATTGTTTTTGTAAAATAGTCTGTGGTTTGTTTCCTACAGCTTTATAGTTCATTTATATACTTTTGACTAATTTTTCAATAGTATCATAAAAATAGTTGTCAAAATAATTTAACTAAGTCTGCTGTTATGCAGCATCCTTGGTTTTCTTTATTGTGTTTATTCACTCACTAAATCACAAAATTCAGTAATTCACAATACTGTAAATACAAATGAAGGTGGTTCTTCTGTGTGCTGTATGTGAAGGCTATATTACTTGACATCTTTTCATAAGGACTTATTAGAACATATGTAGCATTGGAGGGAAAGATTTGTTGATGGAGGGAGTGGTTATTTGATGTAAGAATCCACTTCAGCGGTTAAAAGCACTTCTTGTATGAACATGGTGGAAGATAGGTGACTTCATGTTCAGGGTTGTCCCTAGCTATTCTGGGGCCCTGCGCAGCCCTCCCTGAGGGGGGAGCAGGTGGGTTGGCCCCAGGTCTCCATGGCTTGGGGGATAGGGGGAAACCACCCCCCAGCGGCATGGCTGGGGCCAGGTCACTGCACTCCCGTTGCTGGTGAGTGCAGCCCAGGCCCTGCTGCAGAGCTCAGGGGATTGGGGGTGGGGATGGGGTGGAGGCAGGGAAGAGGCAAGGCAGAGCAGGGGCAGGGGTGGCTTTAGGATGTGCGGGGCCTGATTTGAAAGAACTGCCGCCAAAGATAGCGACGGCAATTTGGCGACAGCTCAATTGGTTGCCGCTGTTTCCAGTGGCACTTCGGCGGAAGGTGCGGGGCCCCTCTTCCGGATGTTGTGGGGCCCTCTTAGGCGCGGGGCCCAATTCCTGGGAATCGGGGATGGGGGGAATTGCCCTAAAGCTGGCCCTGGGTGGGGGTCCTGGGGAAGGGCTGGAGCAGCACGCAGCCCCAAATTTTCTGGTGCCCTATGCAGCTGTGTACTTTGCATATGGGTAAGGATGGCCCTGCTCTTCGTACTAGATGTATTGACTCAATCCTGCAAATACTCACCAGGCATAGTGCTTACTGCCATGAGCAGTCCTGTTCTCAGTAGAAGCAATCATGATTATGATCACTATGCCTGGCAGTAAGTGTTTGCAGGATCAGTATTCCTGGGGAGCTCCTGTGTTAAACCCTACTTTGTTTATGCTTAAAATTCTATCTATCTAAGGTAGTCGTGACTGCTGTATCTGAGCACCTTTAACCTCCCAACACCCCAGTGCAATAGAGAAGTGCTGTTATCCCCATTTGACAGATGGTAAACTGAGGCACAAAGAAATGGCATGACATACCCAAAGTCACAGAGGAAGCATGTGGTACAGCAGGGACTTGAACTCTAGTTTTCCAAGTCCCAGGCTACTGCCCTAACCATTGGACTACCCTTCCCCATGACCCGCTAAGACCAAAGTCATTGGTGATATAACTCATTCAGTTGGAATTACACCAAAGATGCATTTGTCCTATTAAGTTAACTTATTTTCCTAAAAGGCATCTCTCTAATGTAGTTTTTAACCTAACCTATTCCACAGGGACTAACTGCTCTGTTGTAGAGGAATTGCTGAAGCAAAGTCCTGACCTGAGCATTATGAAACAGTTGAAATGGCACATTTTTTGCAGAGTTGGCTTCCCTGTCATGTATACAACAGTTGAGAAGAGTACAGTATATTAAATTAAGCAGAACTTGGTTTTTCCCCTGTTCACTGGCAAGGACTCCTTAATTCCTAGACCATTTTATGAGTCCTCCAGCATCTAAAATTTCAGTCACTTACCACAATCTCCAGAAACCATTTAGAAAGCTTTTCCTCTTCCCACTTTCAAACATAAGCACCAGTTGAGAGTCAAAACAGCTGGAAAAAGGAATGGCATTTCAGCATATTTCTAGATTGGCCAAAAAACATGTGGGGGGGAATGCTTAAATTGAGGCATTTCTTGAATGCAAACTATTACTTTAACATTGTGTAGTTATTGTTCAAAGTGGATGGATAAAATACCAGGAGACCTCTAATCTATTATTGGTATTTGTATTATTCTAACGCTCTGGGGCCTCAAACAGGATCAGAGCCCCATTGTGCTTGTCCTTATCTTCCTAGGGTTCTGGAATCCCTCAGCTCAATCACAGCAAACTGTCTCTTGCCCTCTGTTCATTCCTTCAACTGCCACAGTGAGCATCCCATGGTTAAAACTTAGTCTCGATACTTCATGTTTTTCCCCTGCATTGTTTAAAATATCTTTGTTTTAAAGCTTCTCCGCCTGAAGTGGTTTATAAGAACGTTATGTGAAAAAGGACCTTCTGGCTTTGTTTTTAGAGAATGAGCCTATTTTAAAGTTGGAGGCTCTTGCCAACGATTTATTGTGCAGGCTCAAAAGTCAGCTCCTTCAGACGAGGCCTGCGTCCAACTTCCAGGAACAAATCTCTTATTCTGCAAAGGCCAGGGGAGCCTTTAGAGATTTAATGTAATGCATACAGACATGTCCCAGCCGGAGTGTTCCAAAATGAGATTAAAAGCAATCCCTCATTCTCCGGCACAAGCGCCACCATAGTATTACAGCCTCCAGTCCTGGATCATCCCACTCACCAGGAATTTGAGCCTGACTGAGCAGGGCTGTAATCTCCGCAAGGGTCACTGTTTGACACCTTTTATGTATTTAGGGTGTAATAATGAGGGAGGCTGGATGGACCTGTAGTTGAGGCACAGGGCTGTGAGTAAAGTGATCAGGGTTCCATGCTGGGCTCTTATGACTAGGTGCGTAGGCCACCATTTTCTAATGTAGGTGTCTAAAACTAGCTGTGGGTGATCAGCCTCTCTGAAAACTAGGCTATTTAGATGCCTCAATATGGATTTAGGAGCCTAATTTTAGGGACCACGGTTTGAAAAATGTGACCAAACTGGGGTGTATTAATTCCTCACCAAACCACACAGTTATCTATGTGCTTTCTTTAGGCTGGGGGCTGCCTTCTCCGGAAACACTAAGCACTTAGCAAGGTGCCTGAGTCAATGAGCCGACGATTTGACAAGGAATATTGAATGCCTTGTTCCTGTGGCTCTTTCCTTCCACTTCCCAGCCGAAATGGTGTTGCCAGTAATTCTGCATCCTGGTATCTTGCAATATCACACATTTGGAGAGAGCATATTAGCTCATCAAAAAGAGTAATCCTATGTGATATATATGAGCCCACAGATGCTTGGAGGTGCCTAAGTCTTCCCAACCTGGCAAATATTGTCATTGGCCAAAATTGCTCTGATCCAAGAACATAGGAGAAAATGAAAGCCCTCCATCTCAACTGCTCCTTGGGTTAAAGTGGTGGGAGCTAGTTGATTGCTGGGTGGCAATTCCCCTCTCTTTCACAAAATGTTCTGACAGAATGGTCCTGGAGGACCAGTAAACAATGGTCATTGAGATCCCACCTCATGACTTCTGCTTTCCTGCCATTCTTGTTTCATTCTCCTCCCCAAAAATATGCTGTGCTGTCTTTTTGTAACAGTACAGTATATTGCTGTGGTTGGAGCATGCATTGTATTTTGGCATCAATGCTTTTCCAATCCAAAGCTCCACGGTGTTGAACACAAGAGAATAAATGCACACTAATTCCAAGACTTCCATAAAGACGTTAGTACTTAATCAGCCCTTTGCTTGGTGCATCTGCATCTTTTTTCCACTGGACCTCAGCGCTTTCCATTTAACTGGTTTTGGTTTCAGCAGCTGCAAATTTTGGTTTTTGTTTTTGTTTTGTTTTGGAGAACATTTTACCCTCCACCCCCAATCATTTCTTGGTTCTTTTTTGGAGGGAAAGAGAGTACTTCTGTTTCCCTTTTCCCCTCCAACATACAATATTTTGCCTCCTTTGTCCCTTACATCTGCCACTTGGAGATGTGATTGATGGTGCTATAGACAAGTGGGAGCTAATGAATGGTGGGACAGTGATGACACACAAGGATTTTCTGCAGTGGATCTTGCCACTACTGAATGTGATAGTTTTTCTTCACCTCCTCCTATCCTCAAAGTCCAAAGATGTCAACTCATTCTCCTCTGAATCTGAACAGGGAGCTCCTTGTAATATGACTGGGAGGGAGTATGCACATATGGCCTGATCCTATGTCCATTAGAGTAAATGTGTGTTTTCAGCACCTCTCAGGATCAGGCCCATCAAGAGGAGAAAAGATCCCAAATCTGACAGGATTGTGAAAATTGCAGGCATTCAGCATGAAAGCCAATGAATCATTTCATATTTCTCCAGTTTCCTTTGTGGAGAAGGTCAGAGAGAGGGCCAGATTCATTAAAGGAACAGTAGCTAGCAAGTGGCCCTCCAAACTGTGTGGTCCAGAGCATTTCCAGGTGATCCATGGAGCTGCTGTAGTCAAAATGTTGTTAGTCTTCGAGCAGTTATGTCTTCCACTAAGTGTACCCCAGCCCTCGAACTCTTTTAGGGTTTTCAAAAGGTTTCTCTAGTGACCGTTTATGCTACACTCCGCACTGAAGTATCTGAGAGAAATGAAGAAGATTCACTACTGATAGAAGTGAAGTTGTTCACCCAAAGACAAAAGTAACAAGCACAGATAATCAGGGGTGGGAAGAGGATGGCAGCAGACATTCCAAGCAGGCACACACATCACATTTAAGAGAATTATGTTAATCTTGTTTCCTTAATACCATTTTATTTTGTGTTTACATAACTTTAGTGACTGTATCCATCTCCCATTGAGGCCAATGGGAATCTTTTCACTGACATGAAAGGGAGTTGGATCAGGCACTAATTCTCTGACTCTACAGATAATTCTGATGATTACCACATTTCTGTTTTCATTTTAGTCCAGATTAGGCCACAGTGTTGGGAGAGAATGAAGAACATGGCTGAACATTTCTAAGATACATCCCATTTGTTTGAACATTTATTTTGTAGGTGTGTCGTTTCCAGGCATCTGTGGATGTCAGGTTCGAATTGTTCCGCGGTCAAATACTAACCTTTTGTGCTTGAGATGGGTTAAGCTCCAGATGCTTTCATTTCAGTGCTCAGTTAAGCACTGACATCTGTGACTGATAGTCAACATCTCATATAAACTACTCAAATGGGATTAATTACTAGTCGGAACTCGATCCATCAATAATGAGGATACAACATTTCTCAAAGCTGTCCAGCATTTACAGGGGTATGCCTTATTCCATGAAGTAAAGCCAAACAACCAATTGACTGTGGTAGGTCTAGTGAAATTTCCATTATGCTACTGTGTGTTTTTATGCCTCATTTGGACAGCCAGTTGGGTAAATGGCTTTTAAATAAAGCTGTGCTAGGAAAAGGCTGCTGGGTGATTTAGTTGAACCCCAACTCCATCAATATGCCACAGTAGTTGTATGTGTAAATTCTCAACCGCAGACTGAGAGCCCATCACTCTTGATTCTTCCAAAAACCATCACATCACAAACCAGTCACATTTCAACACTTTGCTAACCTACTGTAGATAGGTATCAGAGACTCTGCACCACTGGCCCATTTGGCTCCTCTTGGCTGGCTCAGTCCAGGAAAGGCCTTCTCGTCACCCAAATGAATGACCCTGGAGTTTAACAGCTGGGTGGAGGTGAAATGACTGATGATGAAAGTTGCTTGCTTGATGGCATTAGAGGCTGAAGCCAACAGAACAGGTACAGCATGGGGTGCAACAGCTTTTCCATAGCACCCTGCCAATGTGCTTTACCCATACTCTCGGCAGGGCACTGCTAGAGCTAGGAAGAAGGTGCCTCTTCAAGCCTTGGCCTCTCTGTGGAGCCCTCCAACAGGCTACCACATAATGCCATTGATGGTATAGACCTGTTCTCTAGGACTAGATTGAGACCACCGGCTCATTTCATGAAAGCCAACCCCAGAGCTACCAGATGGCAGCAGCTTTCAGTTTCTACCAGCACAGGCTGGGCTGACAACAGCCTAGCCAGGAAGGAAGTGTTCAGCCTGTGAACAGTGTTCATTCTTTCCCATCCCAAACACACCAGCCCATTCCAAGACAGTGATAAACTCTGTACCATAGACAGCAGGGAGAGGACAGTACAATGTAACTGTGTTGCTTTGAGACTGTAGCATATGAGTGCTTTTATACAGATGCGTGTGGAAGATACCAGGAAACAGGGTCCCACTTGACTATATTTCAGAAATGTTTTAAAGAGGATACATGCAGACATGTTGTGTTTGTGCTGGAGGTATCCACTGAGATCACCTGTTGTTATCCTAGCCAGTCACTGGATGCCAGTGTTGTTCCTTACAAACATACTATAGCTGGGGAAAATAACTGAAAAACCTTCCATTCATCTGCCAACAAAAGCTGGCAGATGAATGGAGAGTATATGACTCTCAAGGGAAGCCATTCCAGGAGACAGTTTCAGCGTGTTTGGATATCCAGCTTGCCAAAAATGAGTACTGTATTTGGAATTAGACAAACTGTCTGGGCCCCTGAACAAACATGTAGCCAGCAGATCTCTAATGGCAGGTTAAGAAGCTGCCAAGGAAGGTCAGTCACAGGTCACATTTATATAACTTGCAGCAATTCATAAACTTGCATTCACTGATTAAAACATTCCTGCCTCCTCTCACCTTAGCTGTAAAGCTTTATCTTGCATAACTACAGACATTCTAAAACTGAGATTTAGGATGGGATTTTCTAAAGCACTCAGTGTTGGCCTAACTCCTCTGTTCCCAGTGCAGTTAGTGGTAATTAATTCTGCTCCCACTGAAGTTAATGGAAGTTTTATCATTGGCTGCAATGGCAGCAGAGTTAGGCCAAATCCTGAGCAATTTTTTTGAATCCATCCTTACTCTATTCCATATATAGGGAGAGAAGGTGATGGGGGGGAGATTACCACAAAATATTGCCTTCCTTCTCCCTCCCCGGGAAATGTCACACAGCAGAGATGAATGATGTACTGATATTCTCACTTGCTCCTGACTAAGTAACACAATCTGCCTGGGTCCCCAGAAAGGTGAATTCGCTGTCCAAATATATTTAAAAATTTCTGGTGATGAATCATAGATTATTAGGGTTGGAAGTGACCTCAGGAGGTCATCTAGTCCAACCGCCTGCTCAAAGCAGGACCAACCCCAACTAAATCGTCCCAGCCAGGGCTTTGTCAAGCCAGGCCTTAAAAACCTCTAAGAATGGAGATTCCACCGTCTCCTTAGGTAACGCATTCCAGTGCTTCACCACCCTCCTAGTGAAATAGTGTTTCCTAATATCCAACCTAGACCTTCCCCACTGCAACTTAAGACCATTGCTTCTTGCTCTGTCATCTGCCACCATTATGAACAGCCTAGCTCCATTCTCTTTGGAACCCCCTTCAGGTAGTTGAATTCCCCCCTCATTCATCTTTTCTGCAGACTAAACAAGCCCAGTTCCCTCAGCCTCTCCACATAAGTCATGTGCCCTAGCCCCCTGATCATTTTCATTGCCCTTCCCTGTATTCTCTCTAATTTGTCCACATCCCTTCTGAAGTAGGGGCCCCAAAACTGGACGCCATACTCCAGATGTGGCCTCAGCAGTGCCGAATGGAGGGAAATAATCACTTCCCTCGATATGTTGGCAATGATCCTACTAATGCAGCCCAATATGCCGTTAGCCTTCTTGGCAACAAGGGCACACTGTTGGCTCATATCCAGCTTCTCATCCACTGTAATTCCCAGGTCCTATTCTGCAGAACTGCTGCTTAGCTAGTCGGTCCCCAGCCTGTAGCAGTGCATAGAATTCTTCCATCCTGAGTGCAGGACTCTGCACTCGTCCTTGTTGAACCTCATCAGATTTCTTTTGGCCCAATCCTCCAGTTTGTCTAGGTCACTCTGGACCCTATCCCTACCTTCCAGTATATCTACCTCTTCCCCCCAACATAGTGTCATCCACAAACTTGCTTAGGGTGCAATCCATCCCATCATCCAGATCATTAATTTATTATTTAGTGTGTCCATTGTCATCTAGCCAAGCAATGGCATCTTCAGTAGCGTGATGCAGTTCTTCTAGGCCACTGTTGAACCTAGTCAACAGGCATTCCTTGATAATGTGCATCATTGTCTGTGTTGTGCCAAAGCTGCACAAAGGGCTATCACGAAGACCCCAGTGATATTGGTTGGCTGCACAGAGACCTTGCCTGTCCAGAACCTGTTCAACAGGGACCACTGGTGATGGGGCAGGTCAAACCCAAGTGAGCAGATTGTGAAGTTAGCGATGAGAGACTGGTTGGGGATTATAACAGATACCCATTCCACTTGCTAGAGTGTTTCTGTCCTAACATCCTGGCATGGCAGATGAGACCATAATGGGCGACGTGATGGTAAACATGCAGCTGGTGGCTTAAAAAGGTCATTGTGCAGCAGCAGGCTTGAGTTGGCACATACTTTCTCCAATAACTTGCTAGTGGCAACCTCTCATCTGATATGAGGAGGAGCAATATTGCTCAGAACTGGAACCCATGGGAGTGGAGTTGGACACAGGGTGCCGGAGCTGATACACATAGCGGCATGTAACTGCGTATCAGTCAGTTTGGTGTGTGAAGATCAACTGATGATCAACTTCCAGATGAACGATTTGGGCTTTGCAGATCATTAATGAAGATGTTGAACAAAACCGGCCCCAAGACTGATTCCTGGGGTACTCCACTTGCTGCCAACTACCCTGTTGAGCCCAATGATCTAGCCAGCTTTCTATCCACCTTATAGTCCATTCATTCAATCCATAGTTTTTTAACTTGCTGGCAAGAATACTGAGGCAGATCGTATCAAAAGCTTTGCTAAACTCAAGGTATATCATGTCTACAGCTTTCTCCACATCCACAGAGCCAATTAGCTCATCAAAAAAGGCAATCAGGTTCGTCAGGCATGACTTGCCCATGGTGAATCCATGTTGATTGTTCCTGATCACCTTCCTCTCATCCAAAAATGGAAAACTGCAATTGTTACAATTTTGCAATTACAATTTTCCAATACCTCCTTGTGAAGTGGGTTATTATAACAATTTCACAGCTGGAGAAATTGAGTGCAGGAAGAGGCTTAAGGGTTCAGTCCTGCTCCCATTCCTGTTATTGTAAAAACTCCTGTTGACTTCAGTGATTCATGGTCAAGTCCTTTGTAACCCTAAAGTACCCTGGTGAGTCCATGGTGGTCAGGAACAAAACCCCTGAGTCCTGATTCCTAGGTCCCCACTCTAACTGCTAGACACACACTTTATTACTAAAAATAATAATAATTGAAATGTTGAGTTTAGAATAAATTGGAGAAGTGTTTAGAAAAAGTAGTAACTGGGAAAGTTCTGCACAGATCATGAGATTGTGTCAGCACGATGTTAATGTAAGTGTTGGAGTGTGCATTCATTCTGGGCCTGGTTCTACTGAGTGCATTGGGATTACCTACTCTGGGAGTTGGAAACTGAGCTGTGTTCCTATCCAAACAACCATCTGTGGATGAATCATGAAGTTCTGCAGCAATACTAGCCTGAGGGAGGTTAGAAAGCCAGCTATTTAGATTGACAGCTTCAGTGCTAGGAACTATAGGAATCATGTCAGGCCATGAGCATTTGAGACTAGCCTTCTTCTCCATAGGACTGAGAGCTAACATCCAGTGACCAAATGGAAAAAAAAAAACTTTGGATAAATGCTACATTGTTCCCTTTTCTTTTGCTTTGACCTGGATGTTTTGGTGGTATTTGTCAAGATTCAGTAAGAGAAAACAGAATGTTTCACCCTAAAGCCCCGATCCAGCAAAGCAGTAACAGCCAAGCTTAACTTTAAGCAAATGAGCAGACTCATTGAAGACAGTGGGGCCACTTAAACACCCACAAGTATGTAACTTTTTCTGGGTCAAAGGCTAGGAATGTAAATGTTTGTCCTATGTGCAATTACTGCTGGTGGACAGTGCTGGATTGACAGCCCTAGAGATCTGTGTCTTGCATCCACAGAACAGATGCAGTAAAGGCAACTGGCCTAGAAGACATACTTTTAGGGGTGAGCAAGCAGCACACCCTCCATGCTCCTTTTGTCCTTGATTTCCTTTCTGAGACCACCAGCCAGCATTCCAGCAGTGCTGCTGCTGGGTGTGAGGTGGAAATTTGTCGTCTGGACACTGGACCGAGCCAGCAAAACTCATTTCACATAAGCCACTGCAGTCATTAGATCAGGGGTTCTCAACTGAGAGTCGGGACCTCTCAGGAGGTTGTCAGGTTATTATATGGGGGGGTTGCGAGCTGCCTACCTCCACCCCAAACCCCACTTTGCCTCCAACATTTATAATGGTGTTAAATATATTTTAAGTGTTTTTAATTTATAATGGGGGGTCGCATTCAGAGGCTTGCGATGTAAAAGAGGTCGCCAGTAAAAAAAAATCTGAGAGCCACTGCTTTAGATGCTAACAACTTTGAGTCATTAGTGAATGATGCTGTGTTCACACCAACTCAATAGTATTGGTTTCCTACTGGGAAAATCCCAGCTCTATCTTTTCATAATCCAAGAAAGGAGAAAAATCAGAGAATCAGGCAGACAAGAAGAACCAGTTGCCTCATCAGTTGAATTTAGGTCCTTCACCAAACCATCCAAATAACCCTCCATCCCAACACAGCACAATAGACTCGTTATTCCCTCACCTGACAAAATGTATGTCTGTATTCACTGTAATGTTAATAGAATACCATAGCCTTCCATAGTAGACAAAGGTTATTCAAATAAACCAACAATGAGGGAGTTCTGATCCAGATCCAAATTTTGTACGTTAGGCCAACTTGGACTTAAATAGCACCTTCCCTGTATGTGTGTCTCAATAGCACAAGCTAGTGAACATCTGAGGACCTATTCCCCAAAGTCAGTTGAGTAAAATTAGAGTAATGTTGTGGTGACTCAGGTCTAGAGAACTACATTAACCTACCTGAGAATGAACTATGTGTAAATTTTTCTCATAGTCAGCATATAGTTATCTTATCCCTAATGTGTTATCAAAAAATATTTTTAAACCTGTCAAACAGATAAAGCTTTTGTGCTCATTTAAAGTCTAGGAAGGCTTAAAAAGGCAAATTGTTTACTAGCAACTACTTAATTGTTTGGTGGCAGTCCAAAAAAAATATTTGTACAAAATCATGTGAGTCAATGTACGTTTCAGAATAAAGAGCGTGCTCTTTTCGTTGACATGATTTATGTCATGCAAGTCAGGGGGAAAAAAACGCTTGTGATCAAATCCAAAATGCTGTTGCCCTGCAGACTTGGGGAGAGTTTCCAGCACCAGGCTTGCAAAATGGACAGGGATCCTGTTGGTTGTTTAGCACAATTTACCAGTTTGAGAGTGCCAGGTACGCATAGGGGGCTTTATACTGTGAAAATAAATGGAAAGAGAAGTTACTGTTGTATCTAGAATGGTGCCACCTAGTGACCACACATTAAACAGCAGATTTTACCTTCCCTCAAAACCTGAGAGACATAGTCATTAGAAATTTACCATTGACTTCACTGGGGCCAGCATTTCACCAGGAAAACCTATGGATATTAGGTCATCTAGTCCAGTGGCTCCCAAACTGCTCACTACAGCAACCCACCAACTGCATTTTGTTGCCTTTTTTTGCCACCCACCATTTCATAAAATGTACCCTAAGCCGTAGCACCTCAGCCCTGATTCCGGACCGGTGCAGAGGGGAGGGGAGATGTTGCAAAGTGAGTCCACCTCACACTCACCCCACAGCGATGACTCCCGACTCTGGGTTTGTGACCTCGCACACAGGGTCGCAGCCCCACTCAGGTTTGGCCCAGCCACTCCTTTGTCATGATGGGCCCAATTGAAGTGAGTGGCACTACGCCATGTCACGATGCCCAAAGTGAGGAGCCAGGCCAAGCCCCTCAGGACAGGAGCTGTGGCTGCAGAGTGATGATGGGGTAGGCTTGCTCTCTAAAACCACTCCCTCTGCACCAGGCCAGGAATGCATGTCTGCCTAGGCCAGAACCCACTGATGGTTTAATCCATCGAGGACATAGGGACCCATCTGGGACCTTTCTGCAATACACTAGTGGGTCCCAATCCACCACTTGGGAAACACTGATCTAATCTGTTCCCTGCCTATCCCAGACTGTTGTTTGCCTGGTGTGTTACTGTGGCAAATCCATGAATCATAGAACTGGAAGGGACCTTGAGAGGTCATCTAGTCCAGTCCCCTACACTCAAGGCAGGACTAAGTATTATCTAGACCACCCCTGACAGGTGTTTGTCCAACCTGCTCTTAAAAGTCTTTCCAATGATGGAGATTCCACAACCTCCTAGGCAATTTATTCCAGTGCTTAACCATCCGACAGTTAGGAAGTTTTTCCTAATGTCCAACCTGAACTGCCTTGCTGCAATTTAAGCCCATTGCTTCTTGTACTATCCTCCGAGATTAAGAAAAACAAATTTTCTCCTTCCTCCTTGTAACAACCTTTTATGTACTTGAAAACTGTTAGGTCCCCCCTCAGTCTTCTCTTCTCCAGACTAAACAAACCCAGTTTTTCAATCTTCCCTCATAGGTCATGTTTTCTAAACCTTTAATCATTTTTGTTGTTGTTCTCTGGACTTTCTCCAATTTGTCCACATTTTTCCTGAAACGTGGCACCCAGAACTGGACACAACATTCCAGGTGAGGCCTAATCAGCATGAAGTAGAGTAGAAGAATTACTTCTCGTGTCTTGCTTACAATACTCCTGCTAACACATCCCAGAATAATGTTGCCCCTTTTTTTGGCCACACTGTTTCACTGTTGACTCATATTTAGCTTGTGATCCACTGTGACCCCCAGATCCTTTTCCACAGTACTCCTTCTTAGGCAGTCATTTTCCATTTTGTATGTGTGCAACTGATTGTTCCCTCCTAAGTGAAGTACTTTGCATTTGTCCTTATTGAATTTCATCCTATTTACTTCAGCCCATTTCTCCAGTTTGTCAGATCATTTGAATTTTAATCCTATCCTCCAAAGCACTTGCAACCCCTCCTAGCTTGGTATCATCTGCAAATTTTAAGTGTACTCTCTATGCCATTATCTAAATCACTGATGAAGATATTGAACAGAACCAGACCCAGAACTGATCACTCCAGGACCCCACTTGTTATGCCCTTCCAGCATGATTGTGAATCACTGCTAACTACTCTCTGGGAACGATTTTCCAACCAGTTATGTACCCACTTTATAGTAGCTCCATCTAGGTTGTATTTCCCTAGTTTGTTTATGAGACTGTCATGCAAGATAGTATCAAAAGCCTTATTAAAGTCAAGATATACCACATCTACCGCTTCCCCTCCCCATCCACAAGGCTTGTTACCCTGTCAAAGACAGCTAACAGGTTGGTTTGATATGATTTGTTCTTGACAAATCCATGCTGACTGTTATTTATCCCTTTATCTTCTAGGTGTTTGCTCACTGATTTGCAAATCAGCCCAGTTTCACCTGAAGTGGAGCCTAGGTTCAGCTGAAAGGCTCCCACAAACCTTTTCATGAACCTGCTCTTAGCTAGTAATGACACCCACAAGCAGGCGACTTGGTGTGATTTCAGGTTTTGTTCCGAACAGTTTGTACAGTTCTAGCCAGGAGTCTTTTCCAAATGAAGAGGATCCATGCACACCCACTGAGAGCTGTAACTCTGTTATGCGATATGCACCACAGTGAGATGGAAATTCCTGCTTCACAACCCATAACTGAATAAGACCTGAGCAGAAACCTGTCATTTAGAATGTAAACTCATTCGGGGGAGTGACTATCTTTTTGTTGTGTGTGCATACTGACCTTGCACAATGAGACTGGGGTCTCTCGGCTCAACTGCAATACAAATAATTCATCAGAACAATAACAAACAATGAGGAACTGTAAGCAGAAGTTACTAGAATCCAAATAAACTTAGAGTTCTGGCTGCTTTTAGGCCAGGGATGAGTATGTTTGGCATTTCATCCATGAAGAAAATGTCATGTACCTCACGTGCAGAACTTCCAGTTCCCTGATGTTCCTTTCTCACAGGGATACTGTCATCCTCCTGCTTTTCAGCAGGACCCTAGACGCTCCCCAGTCTTTGCTGTAACCAAAGCCTGCCTGTTCTCTAGTATCATTGCTGTGAAGTTTAATATGCCTTTACATAAGAAGATAAATTTAGCGCTGAGTGAGCTCACCATCTCAGAGAGTGAATAACCCTCTTTCATTCATCAAGCGATTCTCAGTTCAATGCAGTCCCACTTTTCCATGGAGGAGTTTGTTTAGGTAAAAGTCCCCCCTCCCCAGATAAATTCATGCACTATTGCATCACATTTACGTGAGTCCTGGGGGACAACAGATAAACATACAAAGTTGCATGCATGCTCACTTACACACATTCAGTGCTTGCACTCATGCTGCAGGATAAATTTATTGGGCTATAAACAGTATTTGATTTACAACACATCAGTAAAAAGACATGGTTTTCAAATGCTTGTAATTTTTTTTAAACGCATGGCTCTCTGGTGATTTTTAGAATTTATTCTGGCTGTCGGATGCTGATACAATGTTTGCTTACTTAGTCCTATTTTTTGGAAAGGGTTACATGATAAGGTATTAGAAACAAAAATATACCCTCAATATAAAGTGCGACCTTTATTTCAGGTAGTACCTATGTGCTCTGGATACGTCGTTAGCTCCATCATTAGTGCCCTCCATTAACATTGAACTATAGTTTAATATAATGAAAATAAAGCTGTAATAAACCCTCTGTTCTGACATTAAATAGATCCTGTTTCAATAACTTACTCAGTATCAAAACTCCAAAGCCATGAATTTAGGAGGCGGGGTGGATAAAGAGAGTTCCCCACTTGCTTTTTTTCCCCATGATATAGCTTTATTTTATAAAATGCCACACACCAGAATTACACGGACTGTGCCAGTATGCAAAATTTGCTGTGAAATATACATAGCTGCTTGGGATGTCATTCCGAAGCATCATTCATGAAATGCACATCAGATAATTACAGGAGATTATAAAACCAGAACATGTGTAGATAGCCTATTAGAGTCTGATTTAGATTAACGAATCAGGTTTAGTCTATGATATGTTTGAGGCACTTCCTCTTGGCCAAGCTTGCATCATGTTGCTGACAAAAGACCATTAAAAAGAACGAAACCAAGCATGCAAAATGTATTTAGATTTTGTTTAAAAAAAATGTATAAAAATATGAATAGGTGGATTTCTGTAACCCTTGGATTTTCTGGTTTGTCACTTCACGCTATATGTCCTCAGTGGCAAATCTTCCTATATGCTATGAATGTTTTTGTCAAACATGATGTGAAATCACATCTACTTGAAATTGTACTATCCTCTTCATGAACACTTACATCTGAACAAGAGACAGCAAAACAAAACAAAACAATTGCCTTTAATTTGTTTTAAACAGAGACCACTCCCCCTTCAACCAACATTGAAAACAATTGGAGTTTAATAAGTAAATTGTTAACAGAAAACTGTATATCCCTCTTAGTAGCAAACATACAGTAACAAAGCTGAAATCTCAAACAAAGGGGAAAAAACGGAAATAATGCAATTTCTGTACAGCAAGCTGAAAAATATACAGCAGGCGAGAATCCTCAGGATAAAATTCACCCATGTGCACAGCACCAGCACTAGGTCTGTGCACCACTTAACACCCTCAAAATAGGGAATCATTTAAATGGTTCCCTAATGTGCTGGTGGTCCTCTACACAAGGGTGAGTTCTACCCATATCATGGGAAGTTTTTGCATGGGAGGGGGAAAAAAGCCCTTTTCCTAGCAAAAGGGGGGAAACGTTCTTTGTTGCATTTAAAAGAACAATGGCTAACTACCATAGATTTCAGGTTCACTCTTATATTGCAAAGGCTGGAATGCTGGACAAGGACAACGAAATTCTCCTCTTGTTTGCACCGGTACATCCCTATTGACCTTAATGGGGCTGAAGCGGCGTCACTGAGCAAAGGACTTGGTCAGAAAAGTGCAACGAAAAGGGATATTATTCCAATGAGAATCCGCTTTTTCAGGTGCGGGGTGAGGAAAGATTATAGCATGTGAAATTATGAGCTTTTAACTGGGCGGACTGCAAACATCATTAAAGCAGCACGGAAACAGCAGTCAGGGTTTCAGGACTTCCTACGCCAGGTGAAGGGAAAGGAGGAGGAGTGATCAGCTGAAGCCAGCACTGGAATCATAGAAAGAGAAAATGCAGGTTCAATCTCTCAAGCTTTAAATGTATGTGTGTGTTTAGAGTACAGCTGCTCTGTAAATCTAAATCCGCTCTTGCTACCTTTAGGGAGGAGTGGTACCTGGGATAGATAGAGGTGCTTGTTTTACAGAAGTGTTTACTTGAAAGAGAGGATACTGACTGTTATACAGGAAGTGTATGACAGAGCCAGGGCCTGAATCTCTGTCCAATGCCATTATCACAAGACTGTCCTTTCTTTTTAGAGCAGGAAGGATAGGCCAGCGGGCGGGGTACCAGCCTGGGACTCGCCAGTCCCAGGCACTAGTCCCTGCTCTGCAGCAGACATCCTGTGTCACTTGGAGCAAGTCACTTAGTCTCTTTGTGGAGTCTGTGCCTCAGTACTCTACTGTAAAATAGGATTATAACATTTCTCTAGCCTCAAATACTGTGGTAATGAAGACCATGTAAGTAGCAGAGATCGTTCTTCTATTGGAGCAGTGGCTCTTGATATTATATCAGAGTCCTGACCTATGTAAGCAGTTCTCGGTCAATAGAATGGCTGGGAGATTACTGGGCATACACACTGCAGTGTTGGTAACTGTGTACAATTAACATGTGCCCTCGCGTTCTTATCACAACACCTCATAGCAGGGACTGCAGCTCCCTACTATGGCCAGAGGAAGCAGCTTATTTCTTTGCACTGTTTCTGGTAATGGCGAGCTCCTGGGTTGGGTGAAATAAGCAGCAGTGGTTTACAGGGCTGCCCAGAGTGGGGGGCAATTTGCCCCAGGCCGTGGGTCCTGCAGGGGCCCTCACAAGAATATAGTATTCTATAGTATTGCAACTTTTTTTTATGGAAGGGGCCCCTGAAATTGCTTTGCCCCAGGCCCCCTGAATCCTCTGGGCGGCCCTGGTGGTTTATAAACACTAAGCCATGCTCTTGTGGCCGTCACCAAAATGTTCTGAGTGATGGTTATGTAAAAAAAACATGTAACTACATCATGAAGCAGAGCTGAAACTGCAGTTAATAAAAACAGCGCACTGCATTGCTTTTCAGCATTACTTTCCTTATTGCTGGCTTTATTTCTGGTTATTTTCCAACTAATAAATCCCACTTTTGAGACTGCTGAATGGCCTGACTTCTATGGTTATTCCTAGATGAAAGCAAACAGCTTGACAAAACACAGAAGTCATGCTGGCCCATTAATTACTACTCTGTTCATCCCAGCAAAATGGATGCTCTAATGTGTCACTTTCTGATTACATATTAGATATAACTATGGGATCCCAGAGTCTAAGCTGGATAATTTTCCCTTTCTCTCTCCTCTGGGAACCAAGAGAGAGAAACTGGTTCAGAAAATATTTAAATATTCCTCAGGAAAAACAACACCTGCAGGGATCCTGAGTAGCTTTTACCAGAGAAGAAACGCTAGGGCTTTGTCTATGCTAGCACTTACTGTGCTACCCCTTATGTCGCTCAGGGGTGTGAAAAAGCTACCCCCATGAGTGACATAAGTGAGCCTGACTAAACGCTGCCCACACCGGCACTGATGTCTGTGGGAGAGCTTCTCCTGCCAACATAGCTACCGCTGCTCGCAGGGCTGGAGTCGTTAATCTAACAGGGGAGAGCTCTCCCACTGGCCTAGGGCAGTTACATTAGAGAGCTTACAGTGGCACAGCTGCATTACAGCAGCGGAGCTGCACCAAACTCTCTAGCCTAGGTCAGAGATGTCTGCAAGCCGGATCTGAACCACAAATAACTGATGCAGTGTTGTCTTCCTGAGTGTGCAGACAGCCTGAAACAATAACTGCCAAAGGTGTGAACTCCCTGGTACCCCAATTCATCTGTTGTCTCCTAGTGACACTCTACACATCAGCACCAACTATTTCCTTGCTGATAATTTTAGCACAAGGAACGTAAAAAGGGTTGGGAGTGAAGCCTACATATGGGAACTGAGATCTGCAGCAGAGAAGGAAAAATAGAGATGATATACAGACACAGAAGAGGGAGAGAAAACAGATGGGGATGAGAAAACAAGAGGAAACAGTGGCATTGCTAAAGGAGAGAGTGTTTTCTTACAGAGTGATGCTGGATGAGAAGACTCTGAACCAGTAATGAATGATAATAGGTAAGAGTTTAGTTACTACATTGCCACATATTACCCTTGATCTTGGTGCAATCTAAGAAGTTGGGTAGAGTTGTGTTGTGGATGGAGGGGGAGTATCTAGGCCTAAACTTACACCCCAGCCCATGAACCATAATTTAAAATTGTATTTATCCCTTTCCACAGGACTACACTCTTGCTCTATAGCTGCTTCCACTAAAAGTGAAATTCACCTCTGTGCACAAGGCCTATGAATCTGGGGTGTTTACTTTTTTTTTCACAAGCGCTTAGTATTTGCCTAACTGCTGTCATTGTGATCTGAGAATTGCACCACTGACATCAACAGGAGCAGAATCAGGCAAAAATCTGAGTGCTTGTAAAAATGCTCCTCTCCCCTCCGCACCTCCTGTTCTTGGAGATTAGATTTGAACACTATAATTTTTTATCCACAGCATTTAAAAATGTATGGTGAGCACCGCTAGTGTATAAGTACAGTTTTTATTTGGAGTGTAAAACTAGGAAATACCTTACTGAGAACAGATTTAGAACCCAATCCTGCCCTTTTTCTGCATGTAGAACTCATGAGCTCCTACTGAGGTGTATAAAAGTGAGACTCAGGATGAGTTTATATAACTCAAAGGTTAACACTAATTATAAAACCATCCAGTATGCATTGACAAAGATTGTAACATCATCAGAAAAATATTTCAGCATTACTTGTGCACATCACAAAACTGACGTGTTGTGAAAGTAACGGAGCAGGGTTTTTAAAAAAGTATTCAATTTCTTTGTGACTTCTCAGATAAACAGAGTATTTCATAAGGGCTTAACAGGGCCCACTGGGACAAAGAGTGAGTAGAAAATTTCCATCCTCCACTCCTGAGTCTGACTATTGTTCTGTTTGAGCCATCATTCAAATTGCCCTTGGCAGACAATATGATGAAACAACTTGCAAGTTCATTTTTAAACTCTTTCCTTTGCTGAGATAGCCCAATCTGCTAAAGTGTTCATTTTGTTCCTCCGTCCAAAGGTTCATCATTGGATAAATTTAATGTTAGGCAAAATTTTGAAGGGCCAAATACTAGAGTCCTTATGAGGGCTCACTTGAGCCTGTGAGTCCTTTGAGTCCTTTGTTGGAGGCTACATGGACCCATTTTACCCTACCTGGAGCACAAAGAGGAATTCCACCTTGGAAATGCAGCACTCCTCCCAAGGCAACCCACATGCAGGAGGAGTGCTCCCACTGTTGGATCCCTTCAGGGGAGGCAGCCTACGCTCTCCTGTGTGTCTGGCCTGCTCCCACAGCCAGTGCATAGTAAGTAGTAGGGAAGGGACCCTACCTCATCTTGAGGGGGTTCTTATCTAGGAGGTACAGCGGGGGAAACAGTCCCTGTGCTCCAGGAACTGCAGTGGTGTTGTGCTGTGCAGGGGCAGAGATTTATACCCTTCCTCACCCTGCCTCTCTCATCCCCACACACCTATCGAGCAGCAGGCTCAATCTGGCCCTCACTTTTTATGGTCAGCTTTACTCAGGCAAACTTTCATTGACTTCAGTGGCAGCTGTCAGTGCCCATTATGGGAGTTTTCCTTCCTCTGTAGCATCGTGCATTGGCCATTGCTCGGTGCAGGATGTGACAGGCTAATGGTCTGATCTTGTGTGGCAAATCCTAGAGTGTGTGAGAGGGAAGAAGGAAATTAAAGAGAAAAAACAAATGGGATAAAGAATGATCCTTTTTTTTTTAAAGGAGGTGAATATGTACAAAAAAACTTAAAGGAAACCAAAAAGAAAAAAGATTTTAAAAAAAGAGATTTTGAAAGCAGAAAGGGATGAGGAAAAGAGGGAAAAGCTAAACATGAGAGACTGGGAAGGCAGGGAAATTAAAGTCAACAGAATTTTCCTTTGAGGGGAGTGTTTTTGTTTTGTTCCTTAGAAATCATAAATGGTAACTATTGAACTAATTTGTAGTAATAAGGACTGGACTCACTGGTTTTTGAGGGAGTCTAGGCCTTGACTCTACTGCAAATTAGTTCACTAAGTTCAGAAGTTAAATCCTGTTTTTAAAGACAAAATGAGAACCTCTGCCTTGATTGATGAACAAGATGCTTCTGCTCCCAGCAAAACTGTCATCCTCTAATGTAGCCACCACTCCCAAAGTCCCATCTGGCACGTACAGTCTCTCTCCCCTTTACCTTTTTGGTTTAGCAGATTTAAACATACTGGTCTCGACCCTGCAGCCCTCACTCAAAACTCCCCTTGGGTTCAGCTTGGGAGTTGTGACCGAGGAGTGGGCCAGCGACATGCGATGAGGATGAAATGTCATGCTGCGGTACGCACCTCAGACATGGATAGCAGCCATTGCCCTCTCATATATACGCTCCAGGATGCGATGGATGCTGGCGAAACTGGGCCTGTCAGAAGGCAGCTTGCTCCAGCAAAGGCGCATCAGGTTGTAGAGCTCCAAAGGACAGTTGTCGGGGCAAGAGAGGATGTTGCCATCTCTTACGTAGTAAATCACCTCCTCGTGAGCCATCCCATAATAGGGTTGCATGCCATAGGAGAAAATCTCCCACAGGACCACACCATAGGCCCACACATCGGACTCGGTGGTGTAGCGGTTGTAGAATATCGATTCAGGGGGCATCCAACGTATGGGAATGGCATCGTTTTCATTGGCTTTGTAATAGTCTGCTGAATAGATATTCCTTGAGAGGCCAAAATCGGCAATTTTTACCACCCTATTCTCACCCACCAAACAATTCCTGGTGGCCAAATCCCGATGCACAAACTTGCGCTCTGAGAGGTACGCCATGCCCGCAGCCACCTGCTTGGCAATGCCAATCTGATCAGTGCAGCACAAAGCGAGGGGGTTGGGATTGGAGAGCCTGATCCTAGCATCAAGGTTATTGTGCCTCAGGCTGCAGAGGTTATGCGGTGAGCGAGTGCGTAGGTACTCATTGAGATCCCCGTAAGCCATGTATTCAAACAGCAGACACATGGGTTTCCCAACAGCACACACCCCTGAAAGCAAGAAAATGCACCAAGTCAGTCTTGTCCCTTTTTTTGGTATGACCAAACAGAAATAAAACTGAAGATGGAAATCTCTAAAAAGCACAGATACAAGTTAGGCCCTCAAATCCCCCTGGCTTTGATTAACAAAGGCACGAAGAAAGTCAATCTTCTAACGTTGAACTCCAAGGGGAGGGGGAAAATGTAGTGTGCTTGGCTGATTTACTCTGATACCCTAAAATAAAAAAATTGGATGCCTTCATTTGATTAAGAACCAAATCTTGGTCAAAGTCATGTTAATAGGAGTTTCACTATGGACCCCATTGTGCTATAGGCACTGTACAAAGGCAAAAATAAACACAGTC